>NC_046366.1:2866724-3220523 GCF_011125445.2 Fundulus heteroclitus | reverse complement strand
ATTCAGCTTGATTGATTTGTTCAAAAATCCTGAAGAAAGAGGTGAATCAATGTTCACCTGACGGGCCACAGTTTATGAGACTGACGGCTTGTGTGTCTAACTAGGTAGTCAGCAGCACAGGAGCACCACAGGCCACTGTTCTCTCACCATTCCTTTTTCACTCCAGTACAAGTTATAGTTCAGCCATCTGTAGAAACACTTAGATGACTCTGCAGTCGTTGGGTGCATCAGAGATGGACAGGAAGCCGGGCACAGGGAGTGGATGGACCACTTTGTGGCATGGTGTCAAACCATCATGTCATCTTGAATGTAACTAAAAGAAAGGAGAATATTGTAGATTTCCAGAAAAACAGAAATGGGTCAAATACTATTCCCACCATGGGAGAAGAAGTGGGGGTGGTCAAGCAGTATAAACACCCCAATGTTCACCTGAACTACAGACTGGGCTGGAGACATAACAGTGAAGTTGTCTACAAGATGGGAAAAAGCAAAACTTTTCCACCCTTCAGTGTTTCAAGTGTGGTGCTGCTTTTGGGATTACTAAAGTATTTTTTTTATTACATTTGAATTTAATTGAATTAAAGAATTACTCTAATCTATTGTGATTCTTCCTCTGTCCTTCAGACTACACAGGCTTGGAGCAGGAGTCCTTCCCTCACCTTCTAAAATCACAAACCCTCACTCCATTCTCGTGCCCACTTGGCCAATCACCAAAGTTGCTCTGTTTGTGTGCATGTTCACTGCAACACAACCAAAGAGTGTGGCAAAATGGGCACGGTGGGACCAGCGTGCCCTTGACTCCCTGTGATGCCCCGAGAGAGGAGACGCAGAGGAAGCTTGTCCAGCTAAGCAATGGCTCAATTTTCTTCTAAATGGCACACAGCATCCAGGCTCTATGAAATGGAAACTCATAATCAAATTGAAAAGCTTCAGTGCAGAACAGCTTAAATGAAGGCAACCCTCTGCCTGGCTTTCTCTGTCTGTCTCACTCTTCAGGCAGCTCAGATCTAACAGAAAATCCTGTCCTTATTTTGGAATGCGCCACAGTGCAGTGCTTTTGAAGCCTTATATATATTTGTAAAATTGAATTGTGCCTTATAACACAGTGGGTGTGTGGGTGTGTGTGTGTCAGGTGACTGATAATTTGATGTCTGTAGATGAGCACAGATGTGTGTTAGCTGAAGCCTGAATCTCATCCAGGATCTGGATTGAGTTGAATAGTGATGCAGAATCCGTGCGGCGATTACAAAAGTATAAGCAGGAAATAACCATGCAAAAAAACTGTGTGTGTAGAGACAGATTTGACAGGGTTAACATGAAAAGGACGATCACAAAGAAGAAAGAGAAAGGAAAGCGACAAAATGAGGCAGTTCTGGAAATGGAGAAAACACGAACGATAGAGTGAAAGAAGAGAAAGAGATAAATGAAAGAGAGGGGAGACAGCTCCCTGCGGGCGTCTTTGCCAGGCCGGGAGTGATTGAGAGCTGCAGGCTACCCTTTCCAGTTTGTCCCTGCACCCTAGACGCTGTCAGATTTCTGTGACAGGCCAGCAGGCAACAGGGCTCCTCCGTCCATCACTGACCAGCATATGGATCATTACTCAGCACGGGGAAAGACGGCACAAAAACGGGGGCTAGTAGCTCCACATGCATAGGAAAATACTTGATTACAGTTGTCTCTGCAAAACAACGATGCACAATTTCACATTTTTTGTGCCTACATCGAATTTTACAATACGTTCTGATGAATTTTTACTCAGTCAAGATGGAGTCCTATTCAAAACAAGCAAACTGAATCCATATTATGTATTAATAATTGCACAGTATGTTTCCCCTTCTGATAAATCTACCCCCTCTGGTGTACAACTTAATCTTAAATTTGGCTTTTCTGTGTTGTGATTTTGCATTTCTGAAGGTCTTCTCCAGGAATGCTCGTTCTTCATTTTTCCATGAGTGTTTTTGATTTTTGTCTGTGTGTGCATTCAGAGCCAACGTCTCACATAAATTGCAATATGGCAGCATAAAGACAATAAAGATTCTTGAAGATCCTGAAAAAGAAAATGTGTATTAAAGAAATGGTCCAATAACAGTATTGGAAAGATCTGATCTCCCAAATGCCAACTTCCATTGTAATATTGTTAGGGTGGAAGAAGTTGTGGTTCACCCAGGCTTATATATCTGCAAGACAGTTCAGTAACTGCTTCAAATAGTTGTTTGTTCCTTTATGAATGGACAGATAGATTTCAAAGGCTTCAACAAAGCAGTGGGAAAATATATTTCCTAAAAATAGATCCTAGTAGCAACATATATAAGGAAAATGACAATAGTTTCAAGATGGATCCTTGAGACCTCACAAGTAGGTCCTGCTACGAGGAGTAGTAATCTATCTGGACTGAGACGCTCCTAATTAAGACTCAAACCACTGTAAGTTCCCACACAATTATAAAGACTTGATAAAAATATGTAATGATCTACAGTGTCGAATGCAGCACTTAGATGCTGCAAAAACAACAACACAATACCAGTGGCTGTCCGCTGTGGCTAGATGCCGATCCAGGAGGAGTGAATGCTGCAAGTCAATGACCTGATGCAATCTGCTGGGTTTGCTTTGATGGAAAACTTTGCCCAGTCTGTCTGGGTGATTTGATTGAACCGGACTTTGTAAAGTGCCTTGTAAATGACATGAGTTGTGAATTGGCGCTATATAAATAAAGCTGAATTGAATTGAACTGAACTGAGATATTTATTTGTATAGCTCTAAAAGCATGAGGAAAGCAGGGGTTCCCGAATCAACACTACAGTAAGGTCAACCTTAACCAAATACAGCTGTCTTCTCAAAACGTTTGCAGCAGGAGATTGTTCAGAATACAGAGGTTGCGTATAATGACTGTGGGGCTATCAAATGATAAAAGCTCCACCTTTACTACTCTATCATCCTTCACTACATTTCTCAACTTTCTCTCTAGCAGCTCCAGTTCAAAATCTGTTTATATATATACTATTATATATTCTATATATATATATATATATATATATATATATATATATATATATATATGTGTGTGTGTGTGTGTGTGTGTGTGTGTGGTGTAGCATTTTCCTACCCATTTTTAGAAGGGAGTGTAAATTGAATAATTGGTAGGGTGGTAGTTCAGGAATTCTGGTTGCAGCCCTACCTTAGCTGTTGTTGTGTTTTTCTTTATCGTGTTTTTATAGAATGATATACCTTAACATACATAGTTCATACTGACAGTTCAAACTGATCGTGGAACAGCATTTAACTACATCTGGACACGAGACAAAGAACAATGCAAAAATAATTTTCATTGATTATATTTGTACATCCCTCAAGATATCTGCAGAACTGTGTCAACTAAACTGCTATATATATATATATATATATATATATATATATATATATATATATATATATATATATATATATATATATATATATATATACTGTTCAATAATATTCAAGAAGAAAAACACCTAATTTAATTCTGCTCTTTTTCACTCCGTAAATAACAGACATAACAACTCACTTGCACAGCACTTCTCCCTCTACGTACCCTGTTTCTTTTACTTCCCGTTTAGATAATGAAGAAAAAGTTACCAAAAACAGGGATAATCCTCCACGGAGGAAATAAAGGACACAGGTACATGCCGATGGGAGCCAGTTTAGTTCGGACAAATAACACAGTGTTCAACAGAGACTCTGTGCTATTATAATTAGGACCCAACAAGGTTATTCCATGTGTGCGTGCATGAGTGTGTCTTATAAATTAGGTCCTGGGGAGATTGGGGTTAGAACGGATGGGGGGTGGGGGGTTACTTTCCCTGTGGGATGCACGCTGCCTGATTTTAATTTCCAGCAAATTAAAATAGCCAGAAAACAAATTTGTAAATTGGGGCCATAAAGGGTGGACTGATCCTAATAAAATGGGTAACAAATTAAACCTTGAAATAATACCCAAGTATCAGCCCGGCCACTTGCCACTGCACTGGAAGACAAGGCACATCTGACAAGAATAGTTCAGTGACTATCATTTACTGAATTTCTACGCACACACCCGAACATGCCAGGCTGTTATCAACTTTGCAATTGAATTGAATAACAAACTAAAATTTTTTAGGGAAAACAATGATAAAAACGTAAAAGAAAAAAAACAACAACTAGAATCATGTTGTTGCATAAGTGAGGCAATCATCTGATTCAGAATAGACCACCATACTCACACATGGGGGTCAGTCTGCATCTGCCGTCATTTAAAGTCCACCTGATTAAGCTTAGCTGTCGGCTTTTCCTGACATTTTCTTCTTCACATCTTACATCAGAAGCCATGATCAACAGAGACCTTTCAAAGTACCAGAGGGATTTCATTCACAGAAAGTCTTAGTCAGGAGGAGTGAAACTCGGTTTCACTCTGAAAAGATTTATTTCACTAAAACTGAAACATTTCAAGCCTTTACTTCTTGTAATTTAGATGATTATGGCTTAGAAATAATGAAAACACAAAATGCATTATCTCAAAAATGTAGAATAGTACATAAGCTCAATAAAAAAGTTTTTTTAAAACAGATATTTTGACAGGATGAGACATTTGCTGTCCATGTGCTCTGGATGAGCCAACTCCAACCGTAGTACATTAAAGAAGCTTCAGGTTTTTTTTGTCAAGTACTGGCTAACGGATGTGACTACAAAGACAGAAGTCTTTCCTTATGAGAAAAATCACTGTAAACACACATGATGTTTTATGGTGAACCCAAGGGTGAGCTTTTGGCCACAATCCCAAAAAAATACATTTAGCAGAAAAACAGCAATGCAAATAAACACCATACCCATAGTGAACCATAGTCATGGTCAAAAGTGGAGGGACTTGTGAACCACTTCAAACACCAGTCAATGTTGACATAAAAAATCAGCTTCTGCTTCAAAGTTCAAGTTACAAAAGAACTTCTTTCAACATCAAAACAACCAAAAGCACACATCCAAATCAAGTAAACATTAGATATATTAAGTTTTAAAATAGAAGAGCAAAAATCCAGCAAACTCTAATTTTGAATGCTTGGCATAGATCACAGCAGTGAATGTGCCTTTGCAGAACCGGTGAGTGACACAACTCCATTGATTAGTAATGGAGCATTTAAACAGCCGCCCACTTCACACACGCAGACAGGCTTGGTATGTAAAAGTGGTCGGTCAGCTACCACCTCATATGTATTGCTCCCTACATGACACATCCTGAGACCTAAATAAGATACCTAGAGTCCATCTGCAAGGTGTCTTCTGAAAGAGGTTACTGTAACAAGCCCACCGTCCCAACATCTGCTGTTAAAACAGCGATTATATTTCCTTTACCCTTCCCACTCAGTTGTGTGGGAAGTGATCTGATGAAGTATATTCTTGCCATGTTTTGGCAAAACACACAAATGTTATTACCGGTACTATATTTCTGTTGTGTCCTTTCTGGTGCGCTAAGCTAATCGGTTTATTGCCAAATAATCTTTCTATGCCTGTTATCTCACATTCTCCCTTTTTCGTTCCTGTCCTACATTCTTAACATCAGCTCTTCCACTCACTTTCAATCTGGAGTCTTATTCCAGACTTTGCTCGGATTTTGGAAAGGTCAGTCAGCTGCTCCCACACAGACAACTTTCCCGCTGGCATGGTTACAAATCATGACAGATAGTTAAAAAAAAAACAGAATTACAAGAATAAATCCCTTAAAGCACCGCTGTGTCCAAAACAGCATAGAGTTCAGTTATTCTTAGGAGAAAAAAACAGCTCAAGCTGCTGTCACACTGTTTCCTATCCGGCCGTGTATGCTGGCCTTTATTTATTTATTTTACAATTTGTGTTGCATTGACATGAAATGAACAAAATTTGTGGAACATCAAGTTTTGCCATGTCTTTGGAGAACATGTGTCGCTTTTGATCGTCCGATTTTCCAAATAGTGGGTGTGTTTTTACCTGACTCCGCCAGATAGATTTGCTCCGCATATCCATCTGGAAACCTTCCGTTGAAGTAATTTTGGGAAGGGGCGAAAATACTGGTTAGCTGATTGGCCTATGTTGGTGATAGACGGGCCAAATGAACCAATCAGATTCGTCGTCGCTCTGTTACGAGCGACGACGAAAACACAACCACAAGCCAAGCTACTCTTGCTGCTGCAGGTAAAGGCTCGTTAGCTCAGCAAAGAAATACTCTGTAATTCCGATAAAACTTGCTCGATAGCCACGCTAACGCTAGTTTCATCGGCTGAAGCCGCCATGCTGTTAAGACTGAACTGACGCGCTTCCCGTTGCGTCACACCTCAACCCGCCTCAAAGCCAACGCTGATTGGACGTTCGTTTGGTGAACGGCTCCAAATTTTCTTCAACGGAGAGTATCCAGACTGATCTGCGAGTGAAACCTTGAAAGCTCGCGAGATCAGGATGGTCTCACGAGGCTAGGTGTGTTTCAGATCAAGGTTCAAACGCCATTGTTAACAGTGTCCTGCTGCGCCATGAGGATACCTTACTTTTCTGTAGCGTCACTCTCGCATTTTGTTTACAAAATGTATTTATTTTATATCAAATGAAGCCCTGGGAATGAAATAAAAATATTTTATAAGAGCTTTCAAGTGGTCAGTTAACTATTAGCCGACCAAGCCAAATGAGATGGCATCACTTTGTGTTTCAACCATTCCACGTCCCCATGTGGGTAAAGCATTTGTATAGGTAGTGTGATGTTGTTATTGGGTTTTTGGTGTGACATTTGAGTAACGGTTGCTTTGCTTCTGGACCAGAGGTTCAAATGGGCAGTATATATGACATCAAAGCCGTGGTGTTTGACGTGTCCAAGAGATTTGTGGCAGCCTGGTTAATGCCGTGATCAAACAGCATGCTACAGAGTTAAATGAGCCGAAATACAATATGTGTTATTTTCCTATATGTAAGATAAAAAGAAAGGCACAATATGTTTGTATAGTTCAACTGTATCCACTAAATCAGTGTGTCAGCATTTAGATGTTTCATTTTATTTTTTGCTTGTTAATAAATATATTGTTAACATCAAACTACTACTCTTAATGTAATGGCAAAATGTTTTTTTTTTCATTTTTTGCCTATCTTTTACAGTTGTGAAGGGTAATTAATAATGATACGAAATATCCTCCATCCACCGTCTATAGCCACTTATCTTTGGATTTGACAGGGCAACACACAGACAAACAACCATGCACGCACATGCTGATATCTAACAGCAAATTAGAAAGACTGTTTAACCTGATGTTGGTTTTAGGACTGAGGGAAGATGCTAGAGTGCTCAGAGACAATCCAAGCATGCTCATGGAGAACATGTGAATTCCATACAGAAAGACCACAGACCCAGGACCATCTTCCTGTGCCCACCACAGTGAAGTCATACTTTTTTCATTGTGCAAAAGAAACAGCACTTTCTCAACTAGTATTACTCCTACCAGCAGATGTAATGTAAATGTAATGTTCATAGTGTTGACGTTGTCAATCAAGTTACATAAATCAACTGTTTTTTTTCCCAAAACAGCATTTTTGCTGAGTTGAACAAACACTGGACAAAAAGCATTTCAGCATTCTCGACAATAGTTCAGATGAAGCTCCTATTAGTTCAAATAATAATTTAGTGAAGAACCAAATTACGAACATGCATTGGTCATTTAGAAACTCCTCTTCTGTGCTCATTCAGAAGCTCCATCCACAGTAGACGGGTGTTGCCGAGCAACAACACCAACAACAGGGCTATCTTACAAGAAGCAAGTCATTTAAGTCTTACACAGTGTGGAGGTGGATGTCTCTTTCTAAAAGCTGAAGCAAGATAATCATAATGCAAACAATAAGCAAGCACATGAACACCGCACCCTAAAACAGTCAGAAATGGTCAGATTTTGTAAAGTTCTTTCCATTAAATGTAATGAGGACTGTCATTACAGTTCTGTTTATGCCTTCATTGATATAAAGCCTTCCTAGTTGTTCTACTGGGAGTGAGTGATGTCTTAAATTTAAATATACCTTTTTAAGTCATCCATCCTGTTGATATGTGGTCATGCTGATGTTTCACCTGAGCATTCCTCCTCACTTGTTTACTGAACACATTACAACACGTAGCAAAACCACAAAATTCTGCTTCAGGCTTTATTCTTTATCATTTGGGTAGAGAGCATGGAGAGGCTAAAGCAAAGCAATGTCAAGGTAGTTAAGAGCCCAAGCTAGGTAATAACCTTTTAGAGACTTTTTGAGCACTAGAAAAACAACTACCCCAACCCGAAAAGCAACTAAACTAATAAGATTAATTATTTGGCAATGATTCAGATTTTGTTGAAATGTGCTGGATCTTAACAAATTTACCAAACCTCATTTTATTCTTAAAGCATGGTACGGTTATGCTCTCAGTCCTCAACAAATTGGTGGTCTCACATCTGTAATAGAAAGATTTTTTTTTTCTTTTATGTGGGAGATTTCTGTACCTCCGCCATCAGTCTCATCCTTACTTTGAAGGATGAAACACTACCAGAGAAGTTCTTTCTTCCAAGTCAAGTCTCAAGTCTTTTGCCCTAAGTCATAGTCAAGTCTTGGGTCTCCAATAAACAAACATGTCTTACCAGATCCAGAACATCTAACACAACTCTAACATGCTGCAGGTTAGATTCCAAACCTATGCCGTTTATCCTTAGGTCTCAATTACCACATAAACATTTGATAATTATCTTTCAACATGCCAGTCTTATAAATATGCCAAAGGTATACCCCTTGCACACAAAGAACCAGCTGTAATACGCACAGTAAAGAACTGATCTGAGGAGGCCGAGGAAGCCGTGAAAACTGCTCCAGCTCTACTGTGTGGGATGAACTAAGCTGTCCTCATGGGGAGGACATAGATGAAATAACAGAATGCATCGCAGACTATATCAACTTCTGTGTGGACTCCACTGTCCCCCTTATGAAAGTTAGGTGCTTCTCCAACAGCAAGCCCTGGATAAACCTTGATATAGAAGCATTGCTAAAAGAAAAGAAGAGGGTTTTCAGGTCAGGGAAGAAAGAAGAATAGACCTGTACCGAATGAACTGAGGAGGACGGCGAAAGAAGGAAAAAACAACTACAGGAAAAAATGTAAGCGCAGCTGCAAGACAACAATATCAGAGATGTCTGAAAAAGCCTGAACACTTTTTTCAGGTCGCGAACAGGACCCTCAGGCTGTAGGTGACTTGACCTGGGTGAATAAGTTGAATCCGCTCTTTCTGAGGTTTGACGCTTTCAACACCATCCAACCACGACTTCTGATGGGCAAGCTGGAGCGGTCATGAATGGACCACCACCTGTACCAGTCGATACTGGATTACCTCACTGTCAACCACAGTATGTGAGGATGCAGGGCTGTGTTTCTGACAGGCTGGTTTGCAGCATGGGACCACCAAAGGGAACTGTGCAAGCACCATTTCTGTTCACCCTCTACACCGCAGATTTCTCAATCAGCTCCCCAGATTGGCACCTTCAAAGGTTCTCTGATGACTCTGCCATAGTCAGAGTCTGTGCACCAAGGTGCATAAAATGCATGTGACTCATCAAAGAGTTTTTCCATTGTCTAGGACTAGGAAGAGCCATGCATCATCGGTACTGTTTCAAGTTCTAACAGCAGGCAAACACTGACTACAATGCGGTCACAGTGTGGGTATGGTACAGGCACCGCAAGGAACCCAAATCATTCAAATCCGTGTGTACACTTACATTCACCACGGTGCAGTACAGGTGCAGTTACTGAGGCTGTGTGACTCAACAGAGTAGTTCTGAAACAAGGCAGTTTGGCCTTATGCCACAACAGCCCCTGGATCGAGGGCCTGGGAATTACATCAGCCAAGCAGGAAGTCAGATGCCGTGTTGTAATACCTTCTTGTGTATTTCAAAATAAAATGATTCAGCAAACTCTGTATTTTATTATTCTTTGCCTTCATGCGTTTGTTCAGAAATGTGAACATCAGGTCATAACTGTTGACACAGGGTCAAACATGCATGGTATAGCATCACTAGCATCAATAGTAGGCATGGGTATCGTTAAGGATTTATTGATAGTACTACTCTTAAAGATACTCCTTATCGATCCGGTACTGTTTGTATGTGGTGCACTTTCGCAAGGCGTTTTGTCAAATTACTCGTCTTCACACTTTGTGTTCCCACCCTTGGCAAGCAAAACTGTTATTGCAGTAGTGGCAGAGTGAGTTGTCGACATCTAATTCTGAAAAGTACAACCAAACTTTGGACCTTTTGTTCGCTCTGCCATTGTACCTTTATCAGCGAGCGTGGCGCCTTTCCCCGTGAACAAGTGAGGTGAACTAGTGAGAGCAGAAAGTTAACCCCTCCCAACAGTCCCTTTTGCGAGTATATATCTTAAGGAAGAGGGGATTGTTAGTCAAATGTTGTTTGAGTTGGAGTTTCCCTGAAAAGTTGAATGTGACCTTAAGCCCCACATACATATGTCCGTGGACATAAGAGGCACTTCCTAAATGTTGTATATTGCATGACCTCCCAGCAAGAGTGTGAACCTACGTCAACTTCTGTTCTCGTGTTATTGGCTAAATAACATCACAAGTCCGCCTGGCAAACTACCCACTAAAATCTTTGCGGGTCAAAAATGCTCCAGCTGATTCAGTCCAGATTAGCTGTTAAAGTGCACCGTGCATGGTGGTACTGGTCTATATCATGCTTTTTTAAGTTATCCAAAGTCAACTATAGCCATATGTATGATGAGGTATTGCCTTTGGCACTACAGCGTATTCATTTGTTATGACAAGTTTCTTTCTTCCGACCTGGAAGAAAGACACTTGCCTTCACTGCGACATCACTTCTCCCCATTTTGGGTTGCCCTAGAGCCGCTGCGGCATAGTATCAAAAAGCACAGCTGCTGCCGCTGTGCAGATTACGTGCTAAAAGAGCCACTTTGTCTGAACTTTGAGCAGAAATGATCACACTCTGCCTTACATCATGAGTGTGTTGTTTACAGGCAGGGGCTGCGTGGGGAAGGTTGGTACTTCCTAGAAGGGGCGGGTAATGACCGCTCTACATAGACCGGTCATGGTCACTTGTTTTCCAGAACATGGAGGGCATGCATGAATCAAGCAAAACACCACTTTGAGCATGATTTGCATGAAGGAATAGAACCATAACAGTAAAAAGTTCAAAGTTGATGATATAGGCCCTATGGCATGGAAATAATTTGGACTTTGTATAGGAATCTGTTTTTTTAAAGATTAGTTTGCTCATTGTTTCTCAATTAACTGGAGCTTTTTACTCTAAAAAGCACTATCAGTACAGATTTTTACAGATTTTGGAAGCTCACTTACTCTTGCTGGTTGATCTGGCAAACACACGATATGCTTTAAAATAATTTAAGAATCTCAAAACTAATGTTAATGCTCTATTTAAATTAGATTCTGTTCGTGACTCGTTTAAGACTCCATATCAAAAGTTAAGGACTATGGCCCAAATTGAGACTTGCATGCCTTGACTGTAGACTTGCAGTATAAGACTTGGTCCCACATCTGTGAATTACTATTTAGGTTTCAACAGCTGTTGGTATATTATGAGCTGAAGCTCTCCCATCTTATGTTTCCGGTGTTGATGTTTACGAGAAAATTCTTTAAATAAGCGTGCTTAAGGTTTACTGTATAACATAAAACAGGACTAAAAGCTCATTCAGTGTTTGGCTAATCAGCTCTTGAAGCATCCTCTAATCAACAGTATTGGCCCATTTGCCTCTGTAGACTCCCATTATGCCTGATTACTTGATTGATGCTAGATTTGGGCTGATGACTCGACCACAAAGAAGAACCCATCTTTGACACATTCACACATAGAGATGGATGAGGAAAGGTTTTATCCAGAAATCAGTGTTTCACTGCAATCACATAGACACACTATCTTAAATAGCATAATGTTACTCAAACACCCAGATTAAAAACTAAGCATTGAAATGGTTCTACTAAGAGATGTATATTTTGTGAATATCAAGAATCCTTCTAGATTCGTTTTTTTTTCAGCAAGATTTTGAAGGGCTTCACTTATGTGATTCTATTAATTAATACACTATACACTCTTACACAAATTGTGTAAATTAATTAAAACATCCTAAACTCACTATGCAGCTTCCAACTTATTGTCTGCACTTTGGTCCATCAACAGCTCTGCACTTCATGACACTTTGTATACCAAATTTTCCTGTTGTGGGACGACAAAGGTATTTCACAAGTGTTATCTTCTCTACAATTTTTTTTTTTCAAACAGGGCAGTGACACTTGAAATGTAGATTTTTTTAAAACGATGACTGAATTGTCCTCTACTTATTGGTTTTGCCCCAATTAAGAAAGTAAAAAAGAACTGTCATATTGTAATCATGTTTCTTGCTAGCAGGAACCCTGTGACTTCAAAAATATGTTGCTGCGGTATTCAAAATGGTATCCGTGCTATTCTTAGTATGAGGATGGAGTTTGAAATTTTTGTTTTGGTAAGGTTTGGTTTGGTAAAGTTTGGCCAAGGAATTTCCATTGAATAAGGGCCTGTGCTCATATTCACAAAGAATCCTAAGACTAAAAGCTCTCCATGTCATTGATATGACATCGTTTTAGGAAAAATCTTAATTTCCCCAATTCTAAGATCTAAGACCAACAAGAATTAAGCCAGTTCTTCATGTAAAATAGGGTCCAACCATGTACTAAGAAGCTGTACCTAATTAAGTGACCAGTGTAGACTCTGAATTGTACCAAATCCCCAAAATATGATACACAATACAGCTTATATTGCTCAGTCCTAATAAAACATCCAAGAATCCCTCCATTTCTCACAGAGACTAACACTCTGAAGTGCCCCTTAACCCACCTTAAAATCCCCCAGTCTTTACCTTCTATAGACGCACTATTCACTGCTGTGAAAACCAATGGCTACGTCAAGCATATAAATGCCAGCAACCTGACAGCTTCTATTTTCATTGACCTGCGATTGTGAGTCATTTGGAAATGAACCCCCCATAAATTTTGGCTGAAGCATTTTCTTTCTGCCCCAAAGGGGAAAATATCAATTGTAGTGAGAGAAGCCAGGACAACCTATAGCACAGGACAGATCGATAGCGCAACAAAGTCAGTAAAGATTGACTGGAGAGTTGCCTGGAAACATCCTGTTTGAGATTTATGAAGGAACGAAGACACAAGCAAACAGGAGAAGGAGGACAAGAGACCAAGAAAGACAGACTATTTCAGGGTCAAAGAGTATTCTCAACAATGTTTCTTTTTGGAAAAAATATTCCTTCATATTGATGGTAAACATTGGCTTTAACTCTCTATTCCAAATGTTTCCCGTATGGGATTCAACCAATTCCTGTGGAAGAGAGGATAGTACCAACCTGATTATCCAGCGGGAAAACTGAAAACCAGTATCAAAATGTGCAGGATGTCATTGGCTCTCCACTCAAACAGGGACATCTAACAACATGGCAAGGCTCCATTATGCTCTGTCTGCTTGGTTCCCTAATCTCAAACTAATTTAATATCCTTATCTGGACACAAAATACTGTGATGATATAGTTTTTTTTATCCAGGGAAACGAAGCAGCCATATATGAATGAGAGCCCATTTGCATTCACCTCACGGACACAAGGCAAAACGTAACATGCACATATACATTTCTATACTTCATTGCACAGCACATAATCTTGGTTCCAGGTGGGTGACCCATAACTAGAACTCACAGCACACTGTATGAAAGCCAAGATGAAAGTTGTAGGTTTAATGCTAACACCCTTCAGCTACACCATTCTCCCTCTGTGACTCTTTTCTTTTTTTTAAATTAAGTGTCTAATATCCTTTGGGCCTTTTGGTGTAAATTGATTCTATTTAAAAAGCTTTTTTCCACTCTGTCCGAGAAGAAGAGATTGGCTGGGGAGAAGAAAAGTGATTGAAAAAGGACTGTCAAAGAAAAAGAAACCAGACAGGTGGAGAGAAGTGAGCATTGTTTGTGAAGGGGTTAAAGATAAAATTTTAATGACAAATGGGGATCTGAAACAGACCCCCACTCAGCCATTAAGCAGAAAACCTTCAGTCCGATGACGGCGGCCGGAGCAGCAATGTAGCAATTGAGAAAAACACAGTTTTAAACCCAACAAAAAAGCTAACGTCACAAGCTGGAGAGAAGGAGGAAAAGAAGGTAACAAATTATTTTCATCCTGTCAACATTTTGAGGTTGTACACATTTTTCTGATTTCTAAGTTACCAACACAAAAATTAAGCTATCCTATAAGTTCTGTGGTAATTTTCCCACCCCAGGTCAGACTGAGGTCTCAGTAGCTGAGAGTGAGGGGCTTCATCTCAAAGTTAAAATAAACATTTTCTTTTATAGTGCTACAGAGGGGAACAAAGTCTGTGTTTAGGAGTGACAGTGGCGCAGGAGTTCGTCCTGTAATTGGCAGGTTGCCGGTTTGATGCCTCGCTCCAACTGTCTTCTAACTGTTACCATTTAACCCATCCCTTAGGAAGCAGTGTGGTCCCTGAGAAGCAATCTGTGGTCAAGAGTCTTGCTCAGGGACCCAGAGTGACAGACTGAGTTTTGAACCGCCAACCTTTGCAAACACCCAGCTCCCAAGTCACTAGACTACCACTTCCAAAAAATTTGATTTTTTTTAGCAATAAAACTATAACCCATGATTGTTTCACAGTGATTACACTCTTTAATGTCTATAGACTCTCAACAAAAAGTTGTACATGTGGTATTCATGGCATGTGCAAGCTGCAGAACTCATGCTGTTGAATATTTCAAGAGATCCAAAGGATCTGTGGAAACCGGCCTTATGTGGTGTTAAGATTGTTTTTATCACAGCGTCAGACGCGTATTAAGCCACTACCAGAGTATTATATCCCTATGCCGCTGTGCTGTCATACACCATTGGAATGAAAGGCAGATACACAATTGTGGATGCACATGTTGTCCAATTAAAGACATTTTAGTTAATTATTATTTAATTAAATAACCCTCTGTCAGGTATTGTCCTGTGAATGTCAGCCCAATTTGGCTTTGAGATTAGGACAATAAGTGAAAGAGGGATTCAAACTCTAGCATTCTCTAACAGAAAACTCTGCAGATATATGGAATAGATAAGTGACAAGGTTTCAAATATAGGAATTTAGCAACAGAAATAATTCAACTTCAAGTGAAACATATTTCATCCAACAATGCTTTAACTAGGCAATTGGAACTTAATTAAAACGACTAAGCAAAACTAAATAAAAGAAGCTAGAGAACTATAAAACAACAAAATGACAAATAGAAACAGTTGAAAACCATCACCATAGAGATTATTTGATGATTTAGAAATTCAGACAAGATCTTTAGGTCAGAGAACCAAAGTTTATCTTAAAGAATTTGGAATGAAGTCAAATTAGCTTAATCTATTTAGAACAATTGATATGTGTTCAACCCATTCACAATGCAACTCAGAGTTAAAGACAATATTATTTGATAAAAGCTATTTTAAAGCATGTTTTGCTAAATTAAAAAACAATGTAATATAATGTAATTATTTCTCAAACTAGACTTGAAGGGAGTGGTGTCCTACTGGTTGGAGCAACATGCTTTCATTCTGAGAAGGCTGCAGGTACCCGGTTTAAAACTCATAGTCTGCCACTATGGGTTCCGGAGCAAGACCCTTAGCCCCAGATTTCTCCCTGGGCACCATAAAAGCTGTCCAGAGCTCCCTAAGGAATGGGTTAAATGCAGAAGACAAATATTCTGTTGGAATGACGTATAAAGATTTATTTCTTCTTTAGAAAATTAAGATGGTGGAGGGAATCTTTAAATGAAATGGACAACAATGTTGGAAACACACCTGGGTCACGTAGCTAACAGCTAGGCAACTAGCTTCTTAGCTAGTTGCTTAGCTATGAACATAACATTAATGTTCCTTGTTAATGTTATATGAACGCTCATAGCGTTATCGGAAAGGTGCAGAGCGAACAAAAACAAATATTATGTTTAAACAAGATTGCTAGCAGTTAGCTTAGGTTCAGGTTTTAGCTTCAAAACACAGTAAAACACATCTGAGGTTAATCTCAAATGGTTTCATCCCAAGCTAACTTTCCCTGTTTTCTCTGCCAAACTGCATCTTTTAATGTGTCCCGTTCTGGTAACTGGGAGACATCCAATGGCATTGAGTGGTTTGAGGGAAAGCCAGCGAGCGCTCCCGCTCTGGCAATGAAAGTTGGGGAAAGGCTCTCGTTTTGGGCACTCTGGGGAAGCCATGCCAGGTCTCTGCTGGAGCTGCGTTCAGCGCTGTCCTCGTTTCGGACCAATGAAGGCTACTCTTGGGAATATCAGGGTTGTTTGATTGTAATTAGCTGTAAGAACGGGGGCCTGGCAATCTACAGCAGTACTGCAAAGCAAACAGGGGATATGTGGAAAGCCAAATGGTCATTCTGTCCATGCGCTTTGCAAACAGAAATGGACAATAGCATATTGTTAGATGTGGGGAAACAAATATTGTTGTAAGGATTAGTCATGCTAACTATTAACTCTAATTGCTGATCTTTGTAACATGAAGGAACAGTGGGTGTGGTAATTTTGCTATTTTTTCCCCTGGTGGTGCCATAAGTCATCAATGAAAGCAGTTTTTACATCTCAAGTCAAGTCAAGTTTATTTGTATAGCACATTTCAGCAGAAAGGGGGTTCAAAGTGGTTTACATCATGGAAACATAAAAACATCATAAACACATTGAAAAGGTCACTGGTTGTGAGACCAGTAACAAACTGAAAGTATGATTGAACTCAGTTATGATGTAAGGTTTGCATTGTAGTGATAATGTGTAGGTGTCATTTTTAAACACAATTTGACTGGGTGGATTTTTTAAATACTTTTAGTTCTAACATCAATAAATACATTAAAAAATACATGAAACATTAGCCATTCACATGACTGATGATACCTATTTGCAAAGCCTTGTGACCCCTAATACATACTATTAAATCTGCCACCAAAAGCTTAAAAAATGTCACTCGATGCTCAAACAATGTCACACCAGGTGAGTGGTGATTTTTAAAACTATTTTATTGATTTTATTTTCAGCATGGTGAGAAGCTATTTGGGTCTGTGCTGCGTGTTACCTTCACATAGCTAAGGCCAAGTGAAACACACACCCTTGTCGTTTTTTTTACAATTTTCACAGCACGAGAAAAAACATTGTAGTTTCGCACTCAGAGAAATTTTATGGCACTATTATGTTGAAACTGTTCAGACTCAGCCAGATGAGACAGACAGGCTGCCCTTTCTGACAACAGTTTTACTGGAGTTCCCCTCATGTTAAAAGGGAGTTTTTCTCGTTACCCTCACCAGCTCTCCAGTTATACTCAGGACCTGTGATTCAAAGTCAAGGTTTTATGCAACCTGAGCTCTGCTCCTTAAGCAATACTTGTTGTTAATTAGTACTATATCATTAAAAAGCACAAGACTATAAGTGCCTAAAGGCTCATTTAAAGTTTCACAATGTAGTCTGTTTTCATTAGTTTTTCAACTCCTTCTGAGAGAAATTTGGTGAAGGTATTTTTGCACTTCTCAAAAAGCTGAGTACCTAATGTACAGAGATAACAGCAGGTCAATGCTGACGGTTCAAATTAATACAATACAATTTTAAAAAACACTTAAATAGAACACAAATGGCTACAAAGGCATTTCTAAGGCTTTAGGACTCCAGTGAACCACATTGACAGCGTTTATTTGCTAATGAAGAAAAATGACAACAGTGGTGAACCTTCCCAGGAGTGACCAGTCAGCCAATATTACCCCAAGAGCATGAATCATTCATCCAGGACATCACACAAGAACTCTGAACAACATCTAAAGCTCTGCAGGCCTCACTTGCTTCAGAGAAGGTGAGTGTTTATGATTCCACAATAAAAAAAAGACTGAGCAAAAAGGGCCTCTATGGGAAAAGTCCCTGCTGACCTAAAAGAAAACAAAGGCCCAAAAACATATTGATGATCCCTAAGACTTCTGGAAAACGATTATGTGGCTGATGAGACAAAATTGAGCTGTGGAATGACCTTAAACAGGACCTTCAACTTCAAATATCCACCAATGAGGCTGAATTAAGATAATTCTACTAAAAATAGGGACGTAAAAGACTCATTGTCAATTGCATGTTGACAGCTCTTGATGCCTAGCGTGGTATAACCATGAGGCGTTTTTACACATGGACAGGTTGGTTTGGAAAACCTTTTTATACTTAATTTATGAAATTCTCATGTGAAAAACTGCATTTATATCACTTTAGTTTGATCTAATATTAAAATTTGTTTGATGATCTGAAACATCTATGGGGTGACAAAAAAGCAAAAAACTAAAGAAAATGTGTCAGGAAAAATACTGTATGTAGTCACTGCTTCTGCACTGATAAAGAATCATTCACTTCCACACGTCAAATGCTCCAACTGACACAACAACAACCTACTTTCTACCTACCTAGACCACATATTTTGGAGAACTTTTATCCCAGATGGTGAACTGGGTCCGTATTCACAAGGATTCTCAGAGTCCTCTCAGAGTGCTCCTATCATAGCCTAAACATTCTTTCCTCTGAGTTTTAGCTTCAGAGTGATTCAGATCACTGCTGAGAGCGACTCTGAGTAAGGAGATGACGGAAATGTTTATCTTAGTGAGGAGGTGTGGTCGACTCTATCGCTAGGTGTAACGCTGTCTTCTAAAAGCTGTGATTGGTTGACACAAGAAACAATAAAAAGAAAAAAAGAAACAACACAAATGTGCTCCTAGCAATCAATGTAGAGAAATTAACTGATAAGACTGAATTGAGAAATGTGTGACTTGATGATGAAACTGAGTTGAGCAATTGTCACACAGCATCAAAATGTTTCACTGCACCTTTTTTACATCCTCATCAACGTACCCTGCAACATCACTACTTCAGATCAATAGAGATAAAAGTAGGCCACACCCACATTGTTCTACATTTATCATAGTGATATCATAATGTTACCCAGTACTGAAATTGAAAAAAAAAACATGCTTGTAAACTATTTGAGAGACACATGCCTCCTACAAAATGGCAACTTTCATCCTGAGCAAGTGCTTCTGTTGGTCAGCATCGACGAAGGTCTTGTTATCATGCAGAAAGGCTTTGAATGTGGACATGGTGACAGAGTGAGGAAATAAATGTCATACTAATCGCAGGAGGAAGATTTTTGTGGCAGTTGCACATTCCTTTATCAGGGGATGTTGGGCGGCTGAAGAAATATGTTGAGATTTACCATCTAAAGTCGCCCACACGACCATCATCCTACTCATTCACTCACAATCTTTACCTCTTTGCCTGAAACACTGACACACAACTACAAACACACATGTGCATAAATACACATGCAAATAGCAGCGAATCGTCCTTTAAAACAAGAATAAAAATAAAAAAGGTCCAAGGTACTAAATAGAGAAGGAAAAGAGCTGAAGGAAATTATGTGCTTGGAAACTCTGAAACATCAAATCCTCACACAGCAAAAAACACACAAACCTAGTTCTGATTTTATATTGTTTCTCATAGAAACATTCATGTTTAGGTAAACACAAGAAAGCTTACTCAGAAACAGCTAAAGGCTAACTAGATGGAGATCAGATTTGGCTTTTTGTTCTTATTTATTCTCAGTGGCCCCAGAAGAATAAAATCACTGCCCGTATTCCCAAAGATTCTTTGAGTCCTCTCAGAGTGATCCTATCTTAGCCTAAAAATTCCTGCTTCAGTCATCAGATCACTGCTGAGAGCGACATTTTTGTCTTAGAGAAGAGGTGTGGTTGACCCTTTTGCTAGGTGTGACACTGTCTTTAAAGAGCTGTGATTGGTTGACAGTCCAAGACAAAAAAACAAACACACACACACACAAATGTACTCCTAGTAATCAATGGAGAGAAGTTAGTGGATTAGACTGGATTAAGAAATGTGCATCATGATGATGAATTTTAGCAAAATTAAATAATTGTCACACAGCATCAAAATTTTTAATACACCCTTTTTATATCCTCATCCTCATTTTTTATTTGCTTGCTATGCTTACTTGCCATACTGGTCATTTTACTACTTCATCTATTTAATATTAATGAGCACTCAGCTGTCAGCATTTTACTGGGATTGCCTGTTTATATAAATCACTCTTATTTGGCAAATCAACCATCATAAGATGGAGGAAACAGTTGAGAAAACTGAGAGGAGCACCGCCTCAGTCTGCACAACTCTGGGAGGAGAATAGAGGAGTGTTGAAAGGTATATTGGTCCATGGATCAAGGCACAAATAGGTAGACTTTGAAACACAGATCAATACACCTTTTTCGCATTTCTTGGTGCTTTTACACACCTGCCTGGAAAGTGAGAAGCGCTTCATGTAGCAGTGAAAAGTCAGAGAGGAGACGGCATCACACAAGCAAACTACATATGACCATTTGGGCTCCTGATGTCATCATGTACAATACAGAAAATACTTTCTTACCTCTTTTATCTTGTCCAGTGTGTATCTATATCTATATCTATATATTCTGCAACTTTTTTCCATTTCTTCTAAATTGAGAGCATTTCTGTAAATAAAAATTCCTCTGTACTACATTCTTTGTACATTTCTCCACTTTTTATTCATGATCAGTCAATATTTTTTATTATTTATTTATGCTCAATAAAATTACATTACTAGAGCAGCACCTTTAACCTGTCTGGCCGCTGAAACTAATTAATTCCCCCCACTGGGGATGATGAAGTTATCTTATCTACATATGAATAACTGTACGATTGTTAAAGAAGTTTATGTGCTCATTTGCTCCACTGTTTACGTGGTGGATCAGCCAAACAGCTCTCTCTGTTTCCATCATCTTCCCTGCTTGAGAATAGGGTTGTCACAATAATAAGATTTCAAACTAAATTTTTTAATTCAATTTCATTTATACAGTGCCAATTTACTACACGTAATATCAAGGCACTTTACATGGACTATGCTTTAAATAGGTGTGCAAATAAAATAAATAACCCACATATAACTCATACTAGGTAGCATGCTAGCCACAGCTAATCACACATTAATGCGGACCACCGGTTGCGCTAACATCAGTAATACATTTAATGTATTACATCAAATCATGAACGAGAACTATGATTTATTAACCTGTTAGAATTCATCAAGAAGACCAGGGTGTCGGTCCTTTAGATGTTTGGCCAAGTTTGTTGTGATGCTTGACTTCGTTGCCACCACTTTAAAGCACTGTTTGCTCACAGGCTTGTCAAGATCTTGGGGTTTTCTTTATTCGATTGCCATGTATGCTAAAATATTTAGTATCAATATCATGCCAAATTAATATTGTGTCCGGATACACCATTTGAGTATTGATACTTTTCAGAGTATTGATATGTTTGACAACCCTACTTAAAAGCCTTTACTACTTCAGATGTTTTTTCACTTTAGGAACTCTCTGAAGACCTAGGATGCTTTGTGAATAACTTTTATCCTACCAAAGTAAAATTCTAAGAAAAATCTTAATTCTAAAATGACATCATTAAGAGTTACTTTTAGTCTTTGGATTTTTATTCTTCTTTGTGAATATTCAATTCAATTCAATTTTATTTGTATAGCGCCAATTCATGAAACATGTCATCTCGAGGCACTTTACAAAGTCAAAATCAATCATTTTGACTTTGGTCTGGGCTGGGCAAAAAGCAGCTGAAACACTAGTCCATAAAAAAGCCAAGTTTATGAAGGAGACCTAATTTTTCATGTTTTCTCTGAAAACAATTAAATTAACCTGCACTAGAGTTTTTATGACATGCTGAAGGCGAAGCTTAATTTTCCTATTGGTTCAAATGGTACAGGCTTTTGCCACCTTAGACATTATATAGGTAGACGCCCCATGGACTGGCGCTGCCTATTTGAAGTGACGTTTGTACATGGCCGCCATCTTGGATGGGTCTCTCACCCCAGTGCATTTATATGTACAGAGGAAGCTGTTTGCCATACTAAAATAAATCATAACTCCTTGAATTTTGAACTGATTTTCACACGGTTTGGTTTGTTACAAATGGCAGAGATGTGGTTATGATACAGGCCACTGTTACAGACAAAAAACGAAAAAAAAAAATTTAATGCTGAAATAGGTTGTTTAAACAACCTATTTCATAAATGTATGCTCTTTAACAGACAGGCATATGGCATTTTATATGGCATATTATTAAATATGTAAATAAATACCTGCTTTCATGCTGAAACACTTTGTTTTATGCTCTTAAACGAAGAGACATATGGTATTACATATTAATAGATGTATAAATTAGTACGTTTTATATTTTAGTCAAGAAACATGAAACAAAAAACATGCACACATGCATACACACAGTTTTTAAAGGCCTGGAAAAGTGTTTCCAGGTCTCTCCATTAGGGCTGGACGATAATTCAATATATATACACATCGATCGATAGACGTATATCGATGATAGAAAAAAAGGGGTACATAAAAAGTTCAACAGAACAGCAGTTTTCCTAGCTTTTGCATTCTAACCATATAGGTTAATATTACAATCACAACATCCTCCCTCTGTGTTTACTCCCATCAGCCCCTATGCCAGCCTAGAGTAGGAGAGACCTATCCAATATGGTGGCAATGCAGAATGCTCTCCAGCACATGATGAGGTTTCTACGTATATAATGTCTATGTTCGCCACCATAGTCCTGTGTTTATGGGATGAAATATCCTATACCTCAAAACAGTCCCATAGAAAAACCACCAGATGCCGCCATGGTCACTCCATGTGTCAACATGTCGCTTTCCCCCATCCGGACTGCTGTGGCAACAAGCGGTATCTCTTGGAATGTCCACTTTGGTGTCATTTTTCAAACTGTGTCTGGGGGCAGGGTTATGCCTTTACATCGGGGTGATTTCCACTTTAATGAAGTATTGCTTCGTTACTCTTTTTTGGAAAAAGTAAAATCTTCATTTACTCAGAGTGGTATCGCAAACAGAACAATCCTAATTGGTGCATCCCTAATCTCCAATGAGGCTGAAGCACTAAACTTGTCATACCTAGAAATGAATTCATACAAGCTGGAACTGTGCTCACTCTTGTACACAAAGCAGATGCTCTCTGCAGTAACTCTCAAAGATGAGACAAGCTTTCCAAACCTGAATGCACAACAGCAGGCAATGAGCAAAAGTATTGTGTGGCTAAAGTATGAACCCACATCTGCCTTTTTTTTTTTTTTACAAGCATGTTAAACTATTGAGCAGACAGTGCTGAAAAGAGTTAGTCATTCAGGTGCAAGAAAACAATGTTTTAAGTGGCATGTGTGCACACCTGCACACAGCTCAGCTATAAATGACAAAGATCTTCTTGCAGCGACATTATTCATTCTCTCGTGCTCTTTGTGTTGTGATCACGCGCCAATGCAGAAACAGTCTCAGATCAATAACGTAATTAGCCATAAAGCATATGCATTGTGGCCATACATTATGTGCCCGACATCTACTGGCACAGAGTCTCCCAGGAATTACCATATAAATAAAAGGCAGTCATTTATTAAGCTAAGAGCTGTGGTGGGAGACTTATGTACTACAGCAGTTAAGAAAGATTACACTGTTCGCTACAATGCAAATTAGAAAAGTAAAACATTAAAAAAGGTCGGGGAATGGGGACGCAAATTCCTTGGGCTGCTGGTGGAGCGAGAACATACTGTGGCTGCACTTGTGGAGCAAGTCAGCAGTGGGCAGCTGGGAAAACCCCCACCATGCTTTCTTCCTACTCTGTGTTCCACTGGAAAGCAAGCAATGAAATAAACCTCAACCTATGCAAACACACCCAAATGAGACATCAGATGAATGAATTAGAACAGGTGGAGCATTGTCTAAGCCCATATAGTAATATCAGGGTTTGCGTGGGCAACGCCCTACACCTTGTGAGTAGGACACTCTTGGTCAAACGCTTGATACCAGGAGAGAAATTACAAATGTTTACATTTCATCCTGGTAATTTGTAACCAGGTTGTAGGAATCGCTTCAACGCGTAAAAGCAAGAAACACGAGCACAAGATAAAGCAAACAGAGATCATAACTTACTGGAACTTATAGTCCAACAGGCTGTTTGTAAGATCATAAAAACTTTAGAGCCATCCTCTTAAAAAGTCCTTATTTGCACATCAATCTGTTCTTCAAGTTATTTTGTTTTAGGGCTTCATGCTGTTGAGAGCCCTCTGATGGCAAAGGTAAAAAAAAACGCTCAAGGATCGAGAGAGGGTTGACACAGAAAAGTAGTAATCGCAAACAATTTCCCCTGCACTGAGGAAAGGCTGTCCATGGACACACAGGCAGGTCCATTCATCAGTGGAGCCTCTGGTTGTGCATAGATGGCTGTGTGGGGATATCACAAACCGCATCCCGCCCAACTAAGAATCATCTGTGCTATAATGAGTGAGTGTTTCAACAGGAGAACACTGCAGTTAGGAACAGCCATCTGACAACGGACTTCTTCCCAAAGCATAACATTTCTGTTTTGGACCATTCTTCATGCATTTCAGACCTAAAATAATTTGAAAATGTTTGGAAATGGAAAACTGATAGCTTGTGAAGCCATCTCCATCACATGAAACGTTACCACCAGCTAACTGGGAAACTCACATCAGTCAAACTATATTTTGTGATCAGAGAGAGCAAGACTCATTCTCTTTTAGTTATGCTTTGTTTTTCTTTTTCTTGTATTGGCTAATGTTCTTAAACCTCTGATCTGCAGGTAAACAGCTTCTTTCAGTTTAAGTCTAAGGCAGTAGACATCTTTCCAACTGGCATGTAAAACTGAATTTGACTGGATTATATTACAACAAATATTGACGTGGGAATGAAGACAGATTGATTTTAAATCTGTCTTTATGGTTTGGTTGATCTGCTGATATATTTCTGCATATAAATTAGATCTGTTTGTCTTGTAAAGTCCCTTGAGATGACATTTGTTGTCAATTGGGGCTAATTAAATCAACTGAGCTGAATAAAATGCAGCTTTCATGAATGACCCACTCAGTTTAGTTTCTTGCTACTATTGCATTTAACTGGTTATTAAGAGCAATAATTGTGAATATTTTTATCTTTTTCACTGATCTTAATTTGGATCCGGATTGTGTGAGTTGTAGACCCTGTAATAAATGTGTAATAAACCCTAAGTTTAGTATATATCTCCACTGTTGCTACATGCATGTTCGATATGAGGATATCAAGCATGCATGTAGTCAACACACAATGCAGATGACTGTCCACTGTGGCTACGCTCATTGAGGAGGAGTGAATGCTGCTTGTCAAGACTTGATGCAATCCGCTGAGTTTCCTTGGATAGAAAACTTTTTGACCAATCTGTCGGTATGATTTGATTGAACTGTCTTTCTTAAGTGCCTTGAGATGACGTGTTGCGAATTGCCGCAGTTTAAATAAAAGTTGAATTAATTATGTCCTAAAGATAATCGTCTTCTGCATAGGATTTTTTGACCTGGACATACACTGCTGCACAACACCAACCTGATCTCTCCATGGCAACACACGCACAGTAACACAACCCTATTTCAGAACAGTGCAGAGTAGCACTTCAAACAGCAGACAATAAAACAAGCAGAACAGCGACTAGTTATCAAAAGAGCTTCATGTTCATACTTACTATCCATGTGTGCTGTCAGCTGCTGCAAAAACAAAATACTCCTGCACCCTTTAGGCTGTAAAGTTCTTAGCCTTTATCAGGCATCTGCAACATGGCCACTCCTCCGGCACATATAGAGGATGTGAGCTGCAGATCAAGCCCAGCTCTGACATTTCATTGTTCAATGAGATGTGTTTACTTTGAAGGTGTTGGCTGTGCTCACAGACTCCTGTGCAGAAGTCAAAGGAAAGGGACGCCTAATGAGAGAAAAACAAACGTAGGACCATGTAACAACAGCACAGAGATGACCGATAGAAAGTTTAAATCAACATAATGTTCCTCCTGGCACAGGACCACCAGTCAATTAGGCCATGAGCAGATCTGTCTGCATCAATTGTTCCGAGCCCCGGCATTCAACATTATCTCAGTGTTACAACAGGGCTAACATAAACACGCCACTAATGGGATAAAGTACTTTTTAAGACAGAGCCAAAAGGCAAATTATCTCAGTATTTTCCCAAAATTAAACAGATAACAAAACAGAGGGGTCCTGTGAAAATACATCATCCCAGTTATAGGAAAACTGCACACACAAACAAAAAAGGTAATAAAGAAGAACATCGTGTGGATCAACAACACCAAAGCAGCAAATAAACTAAGGAACAGCAGATGCCATTTTCTCCTTTTTTAAAAGTTTTTTTTTAACCCTCCATGTTTCTGGGAAACAAAATGACTTTTTAAAGCTTTAACAGGCTCCTCTAAACACACACTGCCTCAGCCTGAAGACAACAAGGTTGTGGGTAAATGTCAGTTATATTTATGTCTAACAAAATTACTGACACCAGTTGGATCTTTTCACATGGTGTCACGTTACAGCCGCAAACTTAAATGTATTTTATTAGGATTTGATGTGGCAGACCAAAACAAATCAGTATATAATTGTGATCAGGATGAACGATAACTTCGCAATTTTGAAAAGGAAAATCAGAAAAGTGTGACACATTTGAATTCAGCTTAGTTATTCTTGTACCCCTATACACAACCTAGTGTAACAACATGCCTCTATAGAAATAGCCCTCTGAGAAATTTATATTAAAGTTCATAATAGTAAAAACTTCATATATTTAAAATAGATATAGAGAAGTTCAGACTATTGCATCCAGAAAGACTCTGGCTAGCTGTTAGCTGTTGTTGTACAGACAAACACAAGGAAATTTCTTTACTGTTCCAGTGTAAACTGCACATGAAAATAAGTAACATAAAATTCCTTCAAAGCACAGATGACAAAACTTTTTTTTTTTTTTTTTTTATTTTGTCACGTACTGATGCCACGCTTTTAGCCATACTGCCCTGAGTGGTGAGCCAGATGAAAACAGGGACCAAGAATCTCCTGAGCAACAAGCGTTATGAGGCCTTTCCAGCTTGGTCTTGACCAATAAAGGTTTATGAAAGGGAGACCAGTGAACCTGTGAAAGGATCATGGATGACTAAATCTCATTACTGCACTGAGTAATAATTGGGTCTAGTATATAACCTAAAGGATGACGTACGGTACGCATGAAAAAATTAAATGTTCATCATAGATAATGTGGTCTCAGAAATCTTAGTGAATTATACATTGTGTTCTATCAGGTCGCATATCAGTAGACTGGTCAGAGTGCCGATCAGGACCAATGTGCACTGATAAAAGCATAGAGAATCCACCCGCAAGTGCCTGATCTGGATCAAAGAGCAAAACAAGAAGGTGATCTGGTCTGATGGATCAAGTTCTACACCATATGGCTGGCAGGCTCTAAGCAGGCGGACCACATTGAACCAGAATACAACATTGAAAGAAGCCAATAAGGTGGGGGCAGGGGGAGGCTTCACTTTTTAAATAAATTTTAAAATAGCATGCTTGAATTTAGTTACACCTTTGTAAAGCTAAACGTGTCAGGGGTATGAATAATTTCAGACTCAACAGTACTTCGCTTGCTCTTATTCATGCAAATGTTTGCTATGACATCTATGAACTACCAACACATTTTTGTTAAGTGAGTGAACCCATTGAACGTGTATTCATTAATTGCTGGGGCCTCTGTCACTGTACCATGGGGGATCAAGAAGGGTTTGAGGAATCCATCAATAAGTGCTAACTGTTAACTTGGCCTCCACTTCTGTAGATCTCCTTATTAAGATGATTTGAGGGATGAGTTGGACAAACAAATCCATGAAAGCCCAAACTAAGGACTCCCTTAGCAATAAAGATGTGCTATTGCAGAAAGCTAAAACATCATAGATATTGTTTCAAAATCATAGAGAATTTTTTATTATTTCTGTAATTTTTGTCCTCTGCTTTTAAACTTTTTCAAACCCTTAATACATCTTCAGATGTCAGAAAAATCCGAATGATTAATGCTCAGGGGTATCTGTAAATCTGACAAAATTACATTATTATTCATGATTTTTCTGCTCAACCAAATTCCAAAAAAAGTTAAACAAGAATTAATCAATCAGTGTTTATGACCTAGAACGCCCCTGTAAGGAGGGACATCACCCATGGCAGTAAGTGCAACGTATTAGAGTACTTACACAGCGTGCCACAAAAGAAGTAGCAATGTCCCTGCGTTAGGTACAATATCTGACTAACTGCCATCTATTCAGAGGCCATTACTATTGAGTTTCAAGGTGTACAGCGCAACACTGTAATGTTATACACTGGGTCAGAGTTGTCCGGTCACAGGTGCTTTGTTTAAGAGATCAAAAGGGAGGAGTGAGCAGAGGCTATCTGATTAAAGGCAAGCCAAGGAGATATCAAAATGTTGGAAAATTGATATCAATGGAAAGGTATGCATTACACATCAGAATGCTTAGCATAGACTGGTATGGTTGAGGCAAAGATGTCTTTCTGAAGTACTTTTCTTCTTTCAGATTCTGATTTCAAAATTAAAATTGGATTAAGTTATGTCTGTTTGACAATCAGGTTTTATTTACTGTCCCAATTCTACACCGGAGAGCTTCAGAGCAAAGACGATACTTATAATACTAACATCACTGTGCCAGCATGATTACCATCAGGAGTAAAGAAAGTTCTTGTTTAGCTTCCTGCCGATTTGGTGAATTTTGTATTCATGACTGGGACCCTGCTGTGCAGACATGACTGCTGCTGGAAGCTTTTTATTTAAGTTTCTTATCATTGAAAATATTTTAAAATATATCCTTCTGATTGCAGTTCAGAAATTACTTGCCACAGCTGTTAAAAACTAAACAGATTTTTTGAGTGTTAAAAATACATAGCCACATTATTTGGCTTTTTTTTTATTTATACGTCAGTAGCTCACTCTGGTTGCATACAAAGTTTTTATGAAAGATTATCACACCCTGCTGGCATATTAGTTGTTATTTTAGTGTTTTACACTTTGTTTTTGCTCAATTTGTTAGTAATTAACGCCCTTTGTGTATATATTTATAATAACAACAGAAGTACGACACTGGGCATGTGCAGCGGGGGATAAACAAGAAAGCAGCTAACGGCTATTAGCATCTCTCAACGAAGTGTGGAAACAATGAAGAAAGGTCCAAGATCCGGTGTAAAAAAAGAAGCGCAAAAAAATATATGATTGCAAGAAGGAAAAGACTAGAATAGTGCTGGGAATACAGTATAAACGTTGGTGTTCATTGAAGCGGAAGCTAAAGCTGCCCATCGCTCAGATGTGACTGCAGAGTTGATTGACTTGAGTAAACGTCCTTATTAATACTGTGTTAATAGTAATAGCAATGCTCGTCTTAGCCTCTACAGTCTTAGGTACAAACAACATTATAAATAGATCGACTGACTGACTGGCTCTTACCTTGATGCTGTGTCCCTGTTTTTGTTTACGGACGGGAATTTTCTTTCTCTGTGATGTTCTGATATGAGGCTCTTAGAGTTGCTGTAGATCAGCGTATTTAATTAATAATGGTTGGTCTTTGATCTGGCCAAGCTGCCGCTTTACGTGAGGCATTGCAGAGGTCAGGCTCAGTCCTGTTTTTCCGCCGTCCGGTTTCTGGTAGTTCTGCGGTACTACCTGTAGATGGCGCCATGTCTGTTTAGCCTCTCATTGCGTCCGTTGCTGGATTTTATTTTGCCTCAAAAAGGACCATTAAAAACACTATCAGGATGGACACTTGGTGTATAAAACCTTATTTTACTATGATCAAACGGTTTTTGATTTTTTTTTTATCATATAATGTGGCTTTGTACCTTTAAAATTTACTTCCAACGTTTTTCAAATTACCTTGAGCCCTAAAAACTACTGTGATTGTTTCAAATGAGACATTTCCTCAAGTGGTAACTCAACTATGTTTGATCTTTACAAACAAGATTAGTTTCCTTGCTGTTATAGCATTCATGATAATTTCTTCTCACTAATTTAATCTATGGTGATGAAATTAGTGAGATGAAATTGTTGCATTTACTGATCAGTGAATGCACCCTACCTGATTGTTAAAAGGTCATGCTAACCACATCACTCTTCTGTGTGGCAATTCTTAGTACAGAGAAAAAAACCTTCAAAGTTAGCTATTTATAGTATTGGTGAGGTGTTAAAAATAAAGTCAGAGGATATCAGTTTGTACCCCTTTGGAGACCTTTCGTTACATTGTTGAAAGAGGATAAACCTGGAACGGACTTTAGTAGAAAACAGAAAGGCTCAAAGTGTTACAACAAAGCTTTAGCTTTCATCGTGTTCTGTCTGTCATAGAACATGCTGCATTTGGAAATGGTGACAGCTTTTTGTAAATCTGAGTTTATGTAAGGAAGACACACAGAGAAAGACCAACATTTCCAGTTACTAATGCTAACCTCAGTATTCATGATAGTTGCTAATACCAGACGGTAAGGGTAACCTAAAATGGTTGTGTTACAATGTAACTTAGAAGCTTTTGGAGTATCTCAGGATCTTCAGGTTGTGAAAAGACTGTTCATTAGACTCATTCATGTCAGGCACTTGGACAGCCAGCTTTGGGGGTCCTGTATGGGTCACTTTTTGTCTGTATTTCTAATTGTTGTAAGGGATGGAACTATTAAAGCAAGATGAGAACATGAACGACCTAAGTTTATGAGTTTATTGATGTTAATACACTCAGCCTCAAAATAATTTGTCTTTAAATTAGTCAAAACGCATGTTACAGCCACTTCTATGTCCTAATATAAATAATCAGTGGCTAATTATGGCAAGAAGACCAGAAGCAAACTTTTTAAGGATAATAATTATTTTGCTGATCCAGAAATTGGCATGAGAAAGTCAAAACTTTACAAAAACAAGAAACCTTCTTCCTCGACAGTTTAATATAATCCACAGAATTAAGAAAAATGGGGGAACATTTTATGACATGTCTAAATGTTTAAACTGGAAGTGAGCCAATCAATCTGCTGGAGATCAGAATTTGACAATGTTATTGATCAGCTTTCATCAGTAATGGTGTTAAATACTGAAAAACTGTCTTTTTTTCTCCTTTTCATTAGAATATCCAGCATTGTAACGATATTACCTCTTCAACTAGTCTGGACAGTGATGTAATTGTTCCGAGTTAAGTAAAAAACAGATACAATTAAGGAGATATGGTTTGATGCTAAAATGCGGATGGACTGTTTTTTGTCACGACAGCACTTTTAGTTTAATGTATTATATCTTATAATCTGTCAAAAATAATAATAATAATACTAATGGGTAAAAATGTTAATTGGAAACGGCAGTTCAGACCTCAAAGGAAAGGATAGAGACAAACTGACCAAGATCTCTGATTAATATGTCATTTTAAAACATCATCACATTTGAATATGCCCACAGAGAACATCTTAAAGTCAGGCATTATAATTATTTTGCTCTAAATCTATAAATTTACAAAAACTGAAAATAAAATGTATTATTTAGGCTAGGTTAAACATATGCCCTCCTTTTTACCACCATCTAATTATTTATAATATAACAGGTCCATGGCTGTTTTAAAATAAGGCATTGCTTCCCCCAAAATCAAGTCCTGTTCTTTATGAAGGTGTAATCATGGGCCACCTTTAGCTTCTCTTATTTAGCTCAGCCCCTGCAAACAGCTGCAGCATGTAAACAAACTGTGCGGTGGTCTTATTTAGATGCTGCACCCTCTTCTGTGCCACCCGGTTGTTTTCTTCCATCTTGTCCTGTGATGTAAATACTTCACCTTGACTGGACTAAGAGGAAATGTCAGGGGAGGGAAATGAAAAACAACCAGTGAAAAACCCGATAAAATTGTGCTAGTAAAAAAAAAAAAAGACCATTGTTACAAAGTCTGTTTCCATCAGTAATTACCTATGTTTCACCAACTATATTACTTAGAAGAAGATAAACTGTAGCACTTAAAAAAACGCTCTAATGATTAATTGGTTATCATCAACAAGCAGCATCAACAAAACTGAGCATATGTACATGTACGTAATACTTGTATTGTGTGTGATCTATACCAAATTCAGCTATCTTTCTGTTTACATCTTATAATTTTAATACATGACCTCACTTTGATATTACTTTCTAATTGCATGTATTGAAGGTTAGGCCGACATGATTTTAAGAAAATGTGACATTACAATATGATTACAGAATACTACCCCTAACCCTCACCCTATCCAAGCCTAAATTTTCCTCACCTTTCTTTTGCTGTGCCATCATAAGGATGTTTCTGGACCCTGTTACATGCACCAATATCTACATCAGGTGTGGTCATCAAGGGAAGTAAAAATCCACCTAAATGTCCAAATATGTGATTGGCAAGAAGAAAGACAATCCATAGCAATTGAAATATAATTAGGAAGGAAGGAAGGAAGGAAGGAAGGAAGGAAGGAAGGAAGGAAGGAAGGAAGGAAGGAAGGAAGGAAGGACTGTCTGAGTCTTTAATACGGACATGAAATCTCTAGATGTCATTTTGAGTCATGTGACTTGGAATTGAGTCAGACTCGAGTCAGAAATATTTTCGGGTGGACATGATAATATCACTAGAAACTTGGCTCTTGACTTGGACTTTGACAATGATAACTTGTGGCCTAATTGAGCTGTTTAACATGAAAATGACAGGAGATTTGAATGGACCAGGTAGCTCAGGTTTTAGTGACTGCTGGTTTTGTTTTGTTGACTGTTGGCTGGATCCACTCCGGCATAGCTGGCTGCCAGGGCTACAGCACTGTGGCTGCTGGGCATTTCCTGGGGCTCTTCTCTGCTCTTCTCTGGGATGGGGGAGGCAGCTATCCCTGTGTTGGTCTCTCTTGGGCCCTTTGCTCTGGGGCCCCAGAGCAAAGGGCCCAAGAGCGCCGAGGCAGCTCTGGGGGGCTGGTCTTTGGCTCTTCACAGACACTATTGAGCATTTTTCTTATGGATAAACTTTACATACACAAGTGCACTCTCTCCAACACTTAGGGGTGCTGGGATCCTGGTGCTTACAGGTTCGCTTCTATACAGAAAACCCTATAGTTAGCTTTAGCTGTCACTTTATACATCTCGTTTTAAATAATACTGTGTATTTTTCAGTGATGGTATCAAGGTGGTTGTTGTTTGTACCTGTAATACCTTATCAGTGTGTTTTGCTGTTTGTTTTATATATCTCTCTGCAGGTATTGAAGCAGACTCCGAGGATGTTATATTTTCCTCTCCTATTTTTGTCACGTTTTCTCCCTTTTAGCATTTTGTCTTATCATTTTATCTTCACTTTTTTTCTCTTCTACCTTCCCATTTTTGAGTCCATTGGACGTGAAATAGTCCCAGAATAAAATCTAATAAAGCTTTTTGCATATATAAATCCAGAGGAGCACCATGGTGAAAGCAGTAATGCTTCACTTGTGAAAGTAACATCTGTTGGGCTCTTTTTGACATTATACAATTCTTAATGCTGCACTGCCTGACACGACACGTTAGAAAAAAAGACAATAATAGGAGAGTTACATGAAACAAAAAGAATGGAGCCATAACCAGGCTCGCAACAGTGGAGCTACTGTATGCCTGGTGTGCAAACCAGCCCTGGCTGATGTCATTTAGCTGACATTTTGCTGCAACATTTTTTTATGCTATATTCTTCTGCATCCTATAATAACAGTAAAGAAGCCCACAGTGGTTGAGGGGTGCTCCCTTCTAGCATTTTCAAAGAGGTCTGCAGAACATTGGGGAAGAAAGCTGTAGCACCATCCAAATGAAACGTTATAAGCAAAATAACAATGTACAATAATGCTGAAGCACTTTTAGTAACATTTTAAATGCAGACAGAAGCAAGTACCTAAGGGCCAATTTTTTATTGCAATCCTGGAGACAGTGACGTGAGCACTGTCGACATTTGTATCAACATTATTGCCAGAGTTGCCACAAATTTACAGGCATTGTGTTGGGTGACAGACCCAGTGCAAAATGCTCTAGGATAGAGAGCACTCTGAAGTCATAATGAAACTGTTTTTTTTCCTTTAAAAAAGAAAATAATATCCACACTTGTCTACATCATGTCACATAGGTGGGCCATCAACAAAAATACCATCCTTGTCCTTATCATTAAAGTTTCATTAATGTGTCCAGTATGCAAAGCTTCTAGTAATGTTACTATTTAAGATTAAAAACTCTGTTGTAATGAAAATTCTGTGATTTTTAGTGACTGGGGATGTGGTTCGGGGCTTATTTTCAAATGGAAAAAATTATATAAAGAGCTAATTTCCAAATTAGCTCTTTATATGAAACAAATTGAGCTTCAGAGGTATTACTATATTTTAAAAAGTGTGTCTTATTAACTTTTTTAAATAAGTTTTATTAATTTCCAGCCAGTACAAAAACTAGCCATAATGTCCTTTGATGGCACAAATTACAAGGTGATCAAAAAAAAAATATCTAGGTTAAACATGAATAAAATCTATGGTAGAGAACCAGCAACAGCTTACTTTCTTGAATGTAAACCCAAAAAAAAAACATGACAGATTGGCTTTTAAATCATATGGTCATCTCTTTAACTCACTAATTTTATAATAGCATGATGTCAGAACTGTAATCATGTTCCATAAAATCTAAATAATCTGAAAGTTTGTTTCAATGATCTGATATTACTCACGTTATATTATAAAACCAGGTTTGAGCTCTTATGGCGGTTTAAAAATAGTGCTATATATATTTTGTATAAAATTTCAGTTATCTCTATTATGGATCAATCTTCCCATTATTTTCTTACAGCAGCACTGTGAAAGTTTTGACCCAAATATTAGCTTAATTTGAGATATATTAAAGAATTTTTCAGGTTAATATACAGCATTTGGCACATACTGATGCTCCGTGTAGGCTGGCCTTCTCAAAAACTCACCTATGTAATTTAAGAGGGTCTGATTTTTTGCTGAATGGGTCATGTGACGTAGCATGGCACTCTGGATCACATGACCCATTCTAGGTAACAATAAAACAAAACAGATATGACATGTACCTGATCAGACATATTTTTGCTTGTCTTATGTAGGATTTAATCTCGAGGGATGAGTGTGGCCTTGTGTTTACAAGTAACTCCATGACTTCTCAATCTGCTGGTCCAAACTGGTCTGCTATCAGATTCCAAAACATGGAGGGAGACTATTTCATTTCGTGACAGTGCAATGTTGCCAGTGGCCTCCACGGGAGCTATACCTGGAAGTTACAGGTCCAGTGCCCGTAGTGGCTAAATGTTACACAGTGCTGTTTTAATTAATTGGATGTTTTGTTGTCTTGGTTAATATTTACTGCAAAAAGAATATTTTTGGTAAATTTAGTTCCTCTTGTTGGATGTTCTGTCAAAGATTTAAACCTTTTTAAATAATTTCTAAATCCTAGAAATAGTTAATTATTACTCTGTGATTGAATTATATATTCTGTCAAAGATTTAAAGTTTGACTTCTGACTTGCAGTGTCTTTATATAAGACTTGATTCTACAATTGGGTGGAGCGGATGAAACACTTGTGACTTGATACCACCTCTGGTAGGGACCCTACTAACGCTCAAGCTTTTGTCTGATATTTTCTGGCTGAATTTCAAACAAATTACGTTTCTTTACATGTTAATTCCAAAGATCCAATACTTCTGGAAATATTTAACAGGGTCAAATTCTATTTATTTTTTCTTTTGGAGAATTTCTCTTTGAATACTGGCAACTTTTTGGTCCAGACTTTGCTAGGCACTTAATCTAGCATAAGGAAAATGGGTGTCAAGAGTTTTGCATTTTCTGTTTTGGTTTTTTTACAAAATAGTAAACCGAGCTTAATGGACAGTTTTAAATGATATTTTTATGACTGTTTTAATCAGACTGTCAAAGAGAAAATGTAATTCCCAGTTCCTTATCTGCATGTTTGCTGTTTCAGGTCCTAAAGTAGTAAGTGTGCACCTGTAGCGGTTGATCTGCAAAGGTCCATTCCCTGGAATCCTGCCATTAAGTTTGGATCCCCTGAAGGATGATGTAGGTCTTTTGTCTGGTATTTTTCCCTGTTTCTGAAGGACACCATGGTTCACTTGGCTCAGAAACTTCTTATGCCTTCCACCTGTCCAGCATCCTCAAGTTGTTTAAGGACAGTAATCACTATTGTGCAATATACCTTATTTTCCCTATTAGCTCTTTGGTAATCAGGTTTTAAGAGACACACTTTGTTGCGTGTCATTGTCGGACAATTACTGGTCAGACGGCTGCAACTACATAAATGAGACTGGGATTTGTTTGTTGCTATAATAATAAGATGTCTAAAGAAATGAAATACATTTGATTTATTGTTAAGTTACCTGTTATGTGTTCACTTTCTATGATTACAGTATTTAAGCATACGGAAACAAACAAGCTCTCCAAGTATCCTCACAGCATTCTGCAGACCTGTGTCGGAGACACAGTGAAACTGCTGCAACTCTGGGCTAGTGAGGGGAGCTATCATTGTAGCATCCCTATCCTTCATCCAGGATCGCTTTCAAAGCTGCTGCAGGATCATAGCACTGACATTATCTGCGTATCCTGACACACTAACCACTAACTCTTTAACAATCTACCATTGCGCAAATGGTACCAAAAGTTCAGAACCACCAGGCCCAGTTCTGCTGTAAAGATTATGCACTTAACATTGTTTCTTGTTCTGTAAGCTTTATCTGTTTGCATTTATCTGTTTGTGTTTCCTATTATCAATCTGTTCGAATGATTTTCACAGTATTATGTTGCAGATCCCTAAAAAATGCTGTCTCATTTTGTTGTACCCTAAGATACTGGTGCATCTCAGTAAAGTAGATTTAAAGTAAGTGTCAATAAATAGTGAATATGTTTTGTAGTTCAGTTCACAGCAGTGAAACTATAGACTTGTTACACGCATAGTAATGTATTCCAAGCATATCGTAAAATCTTATATTTATTCCTGCATATGGGATTTTTAATATTGGCTAAAAAGTGAGAGTAAAATGATTAAATGGTGTGATTTTAAATGACAGGCAAACTACTCCTCTGATAATTACAGGTGTCCAAAGCAGAAAGGTTTAAAAGTTTTACAGGAAGCCTGAAAACTTTTTCTTGAGGCCATTTTACATTTGTCAAGTTGCAAAAAGCTAACACCGGTACTGTGAAAAAATATTTGCCCTCTTCTAGATTTCTTCTGATTTTACTTTTTTATTAGACAACAATAGCCTAAGTAAGAACTGTTTTCAAATGAAGATTTAATTTAGTGTGGGAAAAAAAATGTAACCTTAGCAACCTGACCCTGTGTAAAATAATTTCTTCCTAAACGTAGTAACTGCTTGAGCCACCCTTGGTGGCAACAACTGCTATCAAACTTAAAATAACTTAAAATAAGTCTTTCACATTGCTCTGGGGGAATTTTGACTGACTCTTCATGGCAGAATTGTTTTACTTCAGCCACATTTGTGGGTTTTTGAGTATGGACAAGATTATGCTACAGCTTCAGCCTTAAGTCTAGATTTTATAAAGACCACTCCAAACCCTAATTTTTGCTTTTTTTAATTGTTCAGAGGGTGAGTTGCTGTTGTGCTTTGAACCATTGTCCTGCTGCACAACTCAACTACTCACGCTTCATTCACCCATTACCCATCACACTACTACAAACATTTTCAACTACTGGGATTTTTTTTCTTCTAAATGCTGTTAGTTTAACACCAGAACTCGTAGGGTGTACAAGTTCCAGTCTACTTTTGCCTGACCAGTTCACAGAACGTTTCCCCGAAAGTCCAGATGATAATCAAAATGGTGTTTGTATTCTTTTTTGATCAGCAGTAATTTTGGGCTTGTAATTCTACTATGTAAGGAATTTTTACCCAGTGTCTCTTTCTTATCGTTGAATCATAAATTCTAGCCTTAACTGAAGTAAGCGAGGCCTGCAGACCTTTAGATGTAGTTCCGGGTTCTTTTGTGACCTCCTGGATGAGTTGGCAATGCGTTTTTGGGGTCATTTGGGTGGGCATAAAGCTGCTTAATGGCTCCCTGTGGTTTGCAGGAGTCCCAACGTCTTACAAATGATGTTGAAATCTTTTGCAGGCTGATCAGTGACTTTGCTTTTCATCTGTTCTGTAATTTCTTTAAGCTGTACACTATATGTTTTTGTTGTTGTTTTTTATTGTTTGTTTGTTTTTTAGCCTGCTTCATGCAGTCATAATGGTTAAACACTCAAAAAAGTGAACCAGGACAGTTGCGTTAAAAACAAACATGTCATGTTCATTAGAAACAAAATTAACCCATGCACTTTTTTATGTGTTAACTAGAAATGAAATGTTAACATATAATGGACAACTGTCCTGGTTCACTTTTTTGAATGCATTAAAGGGATTTCTTGATTGTACAGGAATGGCAGAAATCAGGCCTGGGTAAAATTAAACAAATCTGCGGATATTCACTTAACCAGGGTTTCCATAGGGCCAGGTTGATTTGGATAGCTTTTTTTTTTTTTTTTTGCCTTAATAAATGAAACATCGTTTGAAAAAACATTTTCGTATTTACTCGGGTATTCCTGTCTGATATGAAATATTATGATTATCTGAAACATTTATAACAAGAAATCTGCATAGAGCAGACCCCTTTTTCTCAGCACCATAGACAGAAAGCAATCAAGACTTTTGCACAGGAAATTTAGTCTGGTTTCTCTTCATTACACCGGAGGCTTTAGCATCATTCTGGTGTTGTTATCTCTCTCCAAGCATATTCGTCATATTATCAATGAACTAAGTTGCCCGTGCTCTCATGCAGGTATAGGCCTGTGTTAGTGTAGCCTCCGTTTCTTATGTCAGGAAGGCAGAATGCAGGCTCCCCCTGCTCTGATCCCCCTCTGTTCGGCGGCAGCAACATACGCGCTGTAATTCGGCTGCCGGGGAGCTTCATTAGGCTGCTGTCAGCGGGCCCCCCAAAACAAGCCTGCAACGTCGAACAGGTGTGTGCGCGCGACACAACGCCATCGCTCCGTCGGTGTGTTCGTGCGCGTGCTCGTGTGACCAAACGAAACAAATGCCACACACGCACAACATGCTGGGTCACATGTGAAGCACTTACAGCAGTGTGTTTTTGTCGACGATAGAAATCATGTGAAGCGACTCCAATGCCCACCCCTTCACACACACACGCGCGCGCACACACACACACACACACACACATTACGCACACACACAGCCTACACAGTCTCACACACACACACACCGCGCAGTGTAGCTACACAAAGCCCAGCAAATTGTTCTCTATCAAAATCATATGACAGGCGTGGCCACTGAGTGAAAACCTAACAGCAGTCTGTTGGTTGCTAGTGTCAGCTAATTAGAGCCCGAACGGTGATAGAGAAGCGGGGAATGTACCTGATGGAGGTCGATGCGTATCCTCTCCTCTCCTTTATGCGGGCTCTCCGGCCACAGGTGATAGCTGGAGCCGTAGTTGGGGCTGTCTTTGCTGCTGTGGCTGCCAGTTGCAGACGAGTTCCCCGCGTATGCGTGCGGTGTTGCAGGGGGGGTTACGCGGGAGCCGCGGTCGTGTGGCTGCGCCTGGCCGCCCTCCGCGGTGATCCTTCCACACTTATTGCGATCTTTGTCACAGTGCTGCTGCTGCTGCTGCTGCTGCTGCTGCTGGGGACGAAGCCCCGGCGCGCCTCGCTGCTGCTGCTGTTGCTGCCGATGCTGCAGCAGCTGCTGCCGCTCCTGCTGTTGCAGCAGTGGAGCCCGGTGAGTCCTACATAGCTCTCCGGAGCCGCTTGCGCAGTAGTTGATGGGCAGGCTGCTTCCCACCAGTAGCTGTTGCTGCGCACGCAATTGTGGGATCTGTTGCTGCTGCAGATCCTGAGTCTGACACTCGAACGCTTTCTTAGCCTCGTTTGACTCGCATGCATCTAAAGAGCGCCCTTTTTGTGAGTTTGCACGGCTTCCTTCAGGGGAGGGGTACCTCTGTTGGAGTCCTAAATGACAGTGCTGTTGCTGCAACAACTGTCTGTGGTCTTGGTGCCCTCCTGCTCCTCCTCCTCCCCTGCAGCGTTCCACGGTGTTCGCCTGTTGGTAATTATTGGCACTCCTTTGGAGACGATCCCCTCTTTCAAATCCCCGGCAAAAGAGCCGAGAGGAGGAGGAAGACGATGGTGGCGGCGGTATAAGTGGTGGAAAAAGTGGGGAGGGCTGCGGGGGGAGTGGGTCGACAGGATGGGATTTATTTGGAGAAAGGCTCGCTTCTTGTTCCGAAAAACTGCAGTGGCAGCTTGGAAAAACAGCCTCCCTGTCTGACTGCAGCGGCAGCGGGTGCTGGGAGCCGTCCGGGGCCCAGGGATCCCGCTGCAGGTGCGCTGGCTGACTGGCGCTGGTTTCACCGCCTTGGTGTGAAGGTCGCCGGCTGGTGTCGTAGCTCGCCAGCGGCAGAGGGTCGCCGCTGTGAACCGGTCTCCGGCAGGGCTGGCTCACGCACGGGAGCTCCTGGAGGCTCTGGCGCTGAGCGGCGGTGGTTTCGGTGCGGACTCGTTGGTGAGAAGAGGGCGGGGGCGGCAGGCTAAAAACGGGAGCGACTTGCTCTCGGCTCCGCTCGCTGTTTCCTTGCTTTTCGTCGGGTATGTTGTGCTGATGGACAGCTCCCGCGTACCGATGCCGCATCCCCTTATCCGCCCCGTCGCGCTGTGGGTGCTCCTTTGCCGTGTTGAGCTCCGACACCCATTCATTGCGATCAGCCCCAGCAGAGTAGGACCGACTTGTACCATTGGTAGGTTTGACCAGGACCTGCCTTAAAACGTCACCATACAGCCACAACACCGCCTTCGACTAAATATCGGTCCTATGCGTGCCATGCGCGCAGGTTGCAGAGGATCAATGACTCCTTTGGGGTGCTCTGACAATAGGCTAAATGAGATGCTGAAAAGTGGTTAAACCCTGCTTTCATGGTTCACTATTCACTTTTTCCATGTTGCTCCTACCCCCCCCCCGAAATTATTTCCAATGCTATGCCCCCCGTCCAGATCCACAAGAATTGCTAGATTGTATAGGCGATTTCAATTTGCGATGACATCATGTCACCAAAGTGTGAGCTGTAGAGAAAACGGCCATCCTTTTGCAAATTCTGTTTCCACTTGTTGGCTTACATGAGGGATAATTCTGCCAGATAGTTAATCATTTAAACACCTGGTTTATTATTGCCAGGCAGAACAGAGGCTGAGTTCGGTCTTCTAAGTATTTCATTTTAAACGCTTCTGTACAGCAGCAGTCAGCGCAGCTGAGCAGATAAGGGAAGATAAATACACCTGTCTCGTTGCTGGGTAAACATCGACCTGCTGAAAGGTTAAAGGTTCTTTATCAAATGAGCAGAAAACCACATTGTCTTAAAACTGCTTCATAGGGAGTGTACAGAATTAAGAATGATTTTCACACTGAGACCCCAAATCCCAACATTAGGTGCCTAATATCTTTTTATGGGAAACCAAGTATAAAAAGTCAAATTGGAACAATTAAATTAGAAGGTCACAAAGTGATGAAGATGAGTTGTGCTCATAATTCAGGGCATGACCAGCCTAAAAAAAAGAGTCCTATCATCTATGTCGGCATTATGATACTTTGGACTTTTTCACATTACAGGCACAAACTTCATTGTATTGTATTTGGTTTTTATGTGATAGACCAACGTAAAGTGTGCATATTTGTGAGGTGGAAAGAAAATGGCACACAGAACCAGAGAAGTGCAGCATTTTATATTTTACTTGCATGAGAGTATATTTTTGTAAAACCACCTGTGTCCATTTCCAGTTACATGTCTTTTGGGGTGTGTCTCTTCCAGCTATGCACATTTAGAGATTGAAATCGCCCCCCCCCCCCCCCTTCTTCTTTGCAAAATTTCAGTTTGATAACTTGCAGTGCATCTGTGAACTGGAATTTTCAAACCTTGTTGCTGATTCTCAGTTGGATTTGGGCCTAGACTTTGGCTGGGCCTTTCTAACACAGGGTGTGGATACACTTTGATCTTTCCGTTGTAGCTCTGGCTTTTTATTAAGGGCTTTTTTGTAGAGTTAGAAACTGATGGAAAGTGATCCTCTGCCACAGTCTCAAGTTTTAATCCTCTCCTTGACCCCCACCTGTCTGTTTCATTGGATGGTCAATACAATAATCTGTTGCGTGAATGAACAACACAATAGATGTGGAGTCACTCAAGACCTAAATACTACTGAGAAGCACTGTTGCTCAGATTAAAGTAAGTTCAGAGAGTTGATTTAAATGTAGTGGACAGACCAAAAATATGAAGAGAAATCATTAAGAGACTTTCAAGGTTACCATATAACAAAGGCTGAATCAAGGTTATAATCTTAAATTTAGTGAGATATGTGTCACTTAATGCAGATGGCACTAGCAGGTGATCGGTTCACCGAAGGCCCCATGATGCCCATGGATGTCACTGCTCATACTCTGCAGCGTTAAAAATCCCAAAACATGCCAGAAACATGTTGCTGTCTTTGTTTGTTAGATAATTACATGAGAATGGGCTGAAATTTAAAAATACAGTCATAAATAACTCCATCCTTTTAAAGTGCATAAAAGAGGAGGAATTGAGACTGAGCCAAAGAGACAGAAGAGCAGAGAGATGAGAAAAGAGCCAACTTCTACATCATACATTAGCTATTCTGAATAAGTAATACTCCTTTCCCTAAAGCTGCCTCAGCTAGTTGGAGTTTTGATGAGTCTGATGACTGCAGCAATGGGATACTTTGCCAATATACTGGAGAAGAGCTTGGAAAAGCCCTTACCCATTTTACAGCTTTATGAAGTACTGCAGGATTTTGGAGCCGAACCTCAGCCTGTGATAAAAGAGAAAAACCTGATCATTTTTATTAAGTAATTGCTCATTTTGACCAGCATGCGTTTCTTGGCAAGACGGAGTAAGCAAACCTACTGCTTCCATGTGAATTCTTCAACTAAACTCAGCATCTCCTAGACTCAGTAAACACTCAACAAACTGAACAAGCTTGTGACCCAGATTTTCTGTTTTTTGTTTTTCGTAACCAGGTAACAGGAGGGCAACTTGCACAGAACCTAAAAAGTAGTTGAGGAGTGTGTAGTTAAGAAGTAAAAGGAAACTCCAGGACTTGTGTGTGACTGAGAGAAAGAGAAAGAGACAGAGAAAGTAATTTATCTGTACGTGTGCTTGTTACAGACAGAAAGTGGACAGGGAAAACTGTATCTAAATCAGGAAGGAGCACCATCACAGAACACATCAAATGATTGAATGCATTGTACTATGAGACAGAAATTTAATTACACAGGTAAGGAGAAAAGTGCCTGATCTTAAAGCAACATCACATCACCTCAAGATAGTGTTTTGCAAAAGTACTCACACACCAACTTTTTCACGACAAACAAAGTTTGATGACAAAGTGTTGATGTATAAGATTATGTATGGTTTTAAATTGATTTTGACATATTAATAAAAAAAAAAATTATTCCACCCCTTTACTTTGATATCCTCATATAAACACAAACAGCTGCCTAAAAATGAACAGATTATGTATGTGTGTATTTAATCTCAGTATACATCCAGCTGTGGCCTCAGGGGTTTGTTAGAGAATATTAGAGAATGACCAGCATCCTGAAACCCAACAGCTGGCAGGTCAAGGAGGAAGTTGTGGGGACTTTTAGAGGAGGGTTAAGTTACAAACTAATATCCCGAGCTTTGAACATCTCACAGAGGTCTATCATCTGAAACTCAAAAGAGATTGGCAGAAATGCAAATCTACCAAGAGATAGTGAGCCACCTAAAACTACCAGGTCAGGCAAGTGGAACTTTAATCAGAGCAATCAAGAGGCAGACAGTAAGCCCTGGAGGACCTTCTCATCTGCTCTTTTGGCAAAGAAGCAAAAGAAAAGAGTTGAAACTCACAAGAAGTCCCATTTAGAGTTTACAAACAAGTGCAAGAAGTTATTCTGGTCAAACGAGACCAGAGTTGGCCAGTGATCCAAGGTGATGGTAGAATCATTGCAAGGAGGCTTTTCTGCAGGTTGGGACATCTTCATATATTGGAATTACCCAGTCAGAGTCCAGAGCTAAATCCATTTTAGAATTCCTTTTAAAGTTGCAATGTGAAAAATCTTGAGGGAAAAATATTTTTGCAATGCACTGTGAATCATTTGTTTTTATTAACTGTTCCTGAGTTTTTCAGCCTGTCCTTATTGTCGGGGCAACAGTGTCACAGGAGTTAGGAAGTTCGTCCTGTAACTGGCGGGTTGCTAGTTTGATCCCCCGCACTCACTGTGTCAGTTGTTGTGTCCTTGGGCAAGACAACTTCACCCGAATTGCCTGCTGGCGGTGGTCAGAGGGTCCGGTGGCGCCGATGTATGGCAGCCTCACCTCTGTCAGTCTGCCCCTTGGCAACTGTATATATATATATATATATATATATATATATATATATATATATATATATATATATAGGTGTACCCCGCCTCTCGCCTATTGCAATGCTGGAGATAGGCACCAGCACCCCTCAAAGCGAGTAAGAAAATGGATGGACGGATGTATATATATACTATTGCAATTCCTTACTTTTAGGAAGTCCACTCTAACTATAAGCTTTGTCACAAAGGAAAGTTTTAAGATTAGTCTTAAAAGTAGACAGGGTGTCTGCCTCACAGACCAAAACTGGGAGTTGGTTCCACAGGAGAGGAGCCTGATAGCTAAAGGATCTGCCTCCCATTCTACTTTTAGAGACTCTAGGAACCACCAGCAGACCTGCAGTCTGAGAGCGAAGTGCTCTGTTAGGAACATACGGGGTAATCAGAGCTCTGATATATGATGGAGCTTGATTATTAAGGGCTTTATATGTTAGAAGAAGAATTTTAAATTATATTCTTGATTTAACAGGAAACCCTCTTGCTGATTTTCATCAGAACTCTTGCTGCAGCATTTTGGATCAGTTAAAGGTTTCAAACTACATTTTGTGGACTTCCTGATAGTAAGGAATTGCAATAGTCCAGCCTTGAAGTAACAAATGGATGGACTTGTTTTTCAGCATCCCTCCTGGACAAAATATTTATAATTTTGGGAATATTCTGGAGGTGAAAAAAGGAAACCCTGGAAACCTGTTTAATATGGGATTTAATTGACATGTCTTGGTTAAAAATAACACCAAGGCTTTTACTTTATTACCAGAGGCCAATTTAGTGTCATCCAGATTAAGTGATTGATTAACAGGATAGACTCTTAAAGCTGACGGAAAAGTTAGTTCAGCTTGTTTCTCATAACAAATTGTGTATTTTAATCAGGCGTTCCCACTATCTAAAAACTCCCCTGGATGTTATGGCGAGATAGCCCAAAACTACCCGCACCCCCGCTCCCTCCTCCCCCGCGGACATCTGTGGATGTGTTAAGCTGTGATAAAAACCTTCCATCGTATCAAGGACACTACCTGCTGGATGGCGTTCATGGACACACAAAACTCCAAGCAACGACACACACTACTGATGCTCACTTATCTCATGAACTTACATGCGACTAGTCTCAAATGTTAACCTCTGCATATATGTGTCTCGTCATATTTGTGCTTTTTGTGCCGAAGTTTTTGATATCTCAAACTGTATCCTTTTAGTGGGATAAAGTGTGATATATGTGTTTTTCCCTCTCCTTTCCTATTGTGGCTTCTATCTTTCCACAGAGTCAATGGCAGCGCCCTGTGGGCACTGTGTAAGGCGGTGTTCTTGGCAGCATGGCCCCAGTAAATAGTCTCCCCCTGAAACGTTTGTGATGTATGTCATGTTATGGTGGTTGTACTGAAACAGTAATATCCTTCTGGGATTATTAAAGTATATCTGATTCTGATTAAAAAGTTTATTTTTTAGATCTCTGGTCAAAAGATTACAACTTCTGTCTTGTCAGAATCTAAAAGCAGGAAATTTAAAGAGATCCAGGTTTTGATGTCATCAATACATACCTGGAGCTGAAGGAATTGAATTCATCAGGATTTATGGATAAATATAGCTGAGTGTCATCAGCATAACAGTGGAAATTAATCCCATGCTGTCTGATCATTTTACCAAGAAGATTTATTATTAACATAAACAAACTGGAATCTGTCAGACAGATAATATTTAAACCAGCCTAATGCCTTCCCCTTAATTCCTACAGTATGCTCAAGTCTTTGTAGGAGAATATTGTGATCAACTGTATCAAATGCAGCACTGAGATCTAACAGGACAAGTATAGACACAAGTCCATTATCTGAGGCCATGAGAATATCATTAGTGACCTTCACCAGAGCTGTTTCAGTGCTATGATGAGCTCTGAAGCCTGATTGAAACTCTTCAAATAGGTCATTACTTTGTAAATGTTCACATACTCGATTAACAACTACTTCCTCAAGGATTTTAGATAGGAAAAGAAGATTAGATATAGGTCTGTAATTTATTGTCATCTTGATCAAGATATGTTTTTTTAAGTGAAGGTTTAATAACAGCTACTTTAAACGCCTGTGGTACATATCCGTTAACTAAGGATAGATTAATGATGTCTAAAATAGGGCCCCTGATCAAATGGAATACCTCCTTAAACAACTTGGTTGGGATTGGGTCTAACATACAGGTAGAAGGTTCTCCTATATTAATGATGAACAATTTGCTGCTCTAACTTTGTGAAGGCTCTTTTTATACAGCAGTCGACTGTTTTTCCAGATTAGGTAGAATTCCTCTAGACATGTAAAGCGCCATTTTGTCTCCAACTTCCTTATGTTGTGCTTGAAAGAACGCAGCTCTGAATTAAAGCAGGGAGCCAGCTTCCTGTGAAAAATCACCTAAGTTTATGTGGGGGATCTTTAGCTGGGCCATATCCAAGTAGAGTAATGTGAATTATTTCTAAATGTCTATGGAGGTCTGACCAATTAATCTTTGCAAACAAGAGCACAAAAAAAGATCAAAACAATTTTTGTTCAAGAACAATAGTTTTGTATTTTACCAGTGAGATGCTTTACACTCAGCCATCTTAAATTAGTATGTCAGTTTACTGCATGTCATTGCAATGGCTGTCATCTTACTCAGAAATGACCTACCAGAGCAACGCCCCCAGCGCTGACTGTTTGGTGGACCAGAAATGACAGCGGGCCCTGATAGAGTGCTGTGACCAGAGAAAACTGTGGCACATATTCAATTCACAGGTCAGTCTGTGTGAGCTCTTACATCCATGATCAACTACCCACAGTTTTTTCAGATTATAGTTGTGACCCATCCCAGCTTTGGCTGTATTGCATACAATTCTAGTGCAGGCAGTAGAAAAGGATGCATGAGGTAGCAAGCTTGAAACAGTGAGCCTGGGAGTTCCAGGCTCTCAGCCACTGAGATGGCAGAGGCAGGGCACTGTGCCCACTGATGAAATTTATCTCTGGCAGCTAAGATCACTACTTAGATTTGCTTATGTACTCAAACGACTATTTGGTCTTGCCATCATTCAAAAGGAGAAACATACAGGAAGAATCACTGTTAAACATCGGCTGACACATTTGCATCATAAAGTTTCATAAATAGGTTGAGTCCTGTAAGGCGGACAACTCTGATGAATTAAATTCTGTTACTGTGGCTGACATTGCCAAAGTGCAAGGAATGATTTAATGTAGAGGCAAATGGAGGCAGCAGCTATAATGTGCAAGCAGGATATACTCCAGATGAAATGACAGTGGATGGAATGGGATCCTGTTTAAGGACTTTGAAAATGTGATCTCAAAAGAACATCCTGGGTTCACCAGCATCTCATAGGATACATCACAACAATTGGACATTGCAAATGAAATCACCTATCTGAGAAGATATTGAATTAAATTCATTTTCTGAAGAAGAAAAAGCAGGTCTTACACATTTCTTTCTAACTGGAAATATGTCAGAATTACAAAGAAATATACGCTTTGACGAAAAGAAGCAGGAATCAATGTTTGCTGGTAAAGAGTAAAAAAAAAAAATCTGCACTGATAATCAGAACTTTTGGAAGTAAATCAGAAAATAAATCGAAACAGATTAAACATTTTGCAGTGTGCTACATGGTGAATATGCATCTATAAGGTTGTAGTTAATGAAAGACCCAAATACAGTCAAACAGGCACAGAGTCAAGATAGGGATATATTTTATTACATAATTGAGATCTAAATATATGAAGTATGTCAAAACAAAAAGGTACTTCAAAGGAATCAGTCTGAAGCAGGATAGAAAAGACAGTTCTCAGATTTAGTTTAATAAACTGGGACTACAAGGACTGGGAGGGTGATTGTGGACTAAAAGGAAAAATCTAACAAAGTAAGAAATAGTTGAGAATAATGCAAAAGTATTCAATCCATAAAACCTAACACACAAAACCATCAACATCAAACCCTCAACAGACATTCTCTTAATTTATCAATGGTAAGCTGTGATGATCCTGGCACTGGGGCTGATCCTGTTCACAATCAGCACACCTGTTCAGACTCCACCCTGCCTGCAATCAACCTCCACCAGTTCCACCTGGTTTCACCTGCATATAAGCTCCGTCCTAGTCAGCCTCCAGTGCCAGATATTTTTGAGCCTCACGGTGAGAACCTTCCAGCAATTCATTAACCGAGCCTGTTTGCCTGTCTGTAGCCCGACCTCGACCTGTTGCCTGTTTTTGAGCCTGCCTGATCCTTCTCTGATTCTGTCTGCCTGGAACCCCCTTCCCTGGAACCTTTACCCGTGGACTTCCTACCCGTGTACCGGACCTGGCCTGCTTTGTGAGTACCGGAGCTTGCCTAACCCTTCTGACTCTGTGAGCCTCCTAGTTACAGGAGTTGGACCTGAACCCGTACCTGCCTCCTGGATTACCCCTCTGTACTGCCACTGGATATTTGGCCTCTCTGTTACCGGACCCGGACCGCCCCTGGATAAACGCTCTTGGAAAGCACTGTCCCGACTGCCTGTCGCTCAACGGCTTCAGCCCCGCCAGCCTGTGGACGGATCCCACTCCCGAAGTAGCGTGCCTGTCACTGACCGGCTCTCTGTACTCTGGTTCACCTCTTTACAAGGTTAGTCTCTCAGCTAAATCCCGACTTGTCTCGCCTGTTGTTGCTGAGCTCTAACCTGTCCCTCTGCCTCCAGGAGATTCCTGCCCGTAAGCGCCAGCTGTGTGACCTACACTGACCTGTTGTGGGGAATCTTAGGTTCGATTCCGGTTCACTACAGGAAGCTGGTTTCGTGAAGATAAATGCTTTGCTCTGGATCACAGTATATTGTAACACATCTGATCTGATTCTCCTTCAGATTACAGAAGAGCACAACAAACTAGCATATAATAGCCCAGTAAGACCAACTCATCATGGTGGTATATGACTCCTCAGTTTGCCCACATCTCCATGTTCCTCTATCCAATGAATGAGCAGCTACTCAAGAAAGAGTCGGTCAGTATTCTGTCAAAGTATAAAATGCAGTAACAAATCTTCTACTTCAGAACTGCTTTTACAGCCTGGGCTATGCATATATCAACTGCTTATAGACATGTTGACACTACTTGCTTGAGGAGACGTCATCCGTCTTTTTTTATTGAAAATACTGTTTTACAAAGAAATGTTGAACCTTTCCAAACCAGATGCACTGTATTCCTTCCAGCAATGGTGTAGAACACTGAGGGGCCTGATATGACTTGAGCAAATCAATCAGGAATGCTAAGAGAGGACACAGAGGGAGTTTAGAGACATACTACATAATCTCAACACACTGCTAATTAGAGGAAGAGGAACGAGGCTCTCTTAACCACCCATGCCAATCTAACAGATGATCTTAAGTTCTACGGTTGCTTTGATGTTCCCCAAAATGACCTGCAGAGAGAGACCACCACCATGCAGAATGCACAAAACATATGGTCATCAGCAGAAATGCACTGGGAAGTGTAAACTCACATTTAGCAGCAGTTTTGGATGATTCTCCCAAGTGCACAGTCAACATGTACTCAGCAGAGCTAACTGGTATGCTGACAGACATTTTTAACCTGCTTTACATGAAAGTCCATATTTCATGCTATTGCAAGTCCGCCACCATTGTGGCAAAGAAAAATGCCATGAGCCGCTCAAATGGACATTGGTTGATGGCACTCAAAACTTAATGATAATGAAATGCTTTGAGAGGGTGGTTATGGCCCATAACCAGGACTCTTTTCTACAATCTAGGCCCATTTCAGTCTTGGCATGAACCGAACAAATTTCACCACTGATGATTAAGTAAAGAATGCTGTACACACAGTTGTCAGACACCTAGATTATGGATGGATAACTCCAAAACTTGACAGAAGCTGTCCTGTAAGTATGTGACATGTCCATGCTTGAACAAACCAGATGAAACAAGTCTCTCGTCAACCGATTCTGAAGAACTTGGTGATAGGCTGGGAAAGTAATTAAATTATTTCCATCAGATACGGGTGCGGGTACACACCCGAAACCTGCACAATGCCGGCCCAGAGAACCAAAGTTGCCCACGTCTGTTTTAGATACAAAGAATGTAAAATAAACAAGATTGTTTATTGACCACAGTTTGGGATTTCATAGAGTCTCGCCCCACTGACACTGAACTTTCTGAATTTTCAACTCTTTCTATGTAATTCTATTTTCTATTTGTGTTACACTTATTTGGGGCACAGTTCATTAATAACATAAGATGTTTTGGACCTCAGGGCGTGCCACCCAAGGTGCTGATCCATGTAGACCATACTTAACCTACTCCCCGTAATAATAGGGATTGTAAAATATTCCACAGTGGTACAGAGAAAGGAATATCATGGTAAAGTTAAATTAGCACCCAATTATTAGTGTTTATTTATTGTTATTACACTACTGTCGGATAAAAAAGGCCTGAATAGTTGTCATGATTACCTTTTACCTTAATAGGTCTCACTGCGGTAATGACAGAAGGGCTGGCGGGTTTGTCAAGTTTTGATTGGACACAGTGTGTTTTTGGCACAAAACAACAAACACCTGCCATGTTTTTTTCCATGATGGAGTTGAAGAAGCAGTGGACCATCAACCTCTTTTCACAGAGCTCACAATTCTCCTTTTTGTAACTGGGAAGCTGATCGTGAAGGGAGGTGAGGAGAACAAAAAGAGAGAGGGAAAAACAGAGAAAGACAAAGTCCAATTATGATGCAGTCGAGTGTGCTTGTGTGAGTGAGAGGCAGACAGCGTGTGTTCCCCAGCACATTGGTACAAAAATGTTTGACTCCATTCTTAGATGTGCTGTGTGCGTGCAAAACATGTGCTAAAGGGCGTGTGTTCGTGCGTCAGCATTCGCTGGTGAACACATGTGCACTCTGCGTGGGCGGATGGGACCAGCTTCTGACAAGAGGGGCTCAGTTTGTCCAGTTGTAAAATATGGTGATGAGCACTGGAGAGGAGAAAGCTCATCACTGATGCAAAGGTTCAAAGACTTGGTGCCTGTCTCATCATCAGAGCTGCAACTAACACAAAGGAGGTGACCAAGTGACCCTCCTCCCTTCTCCATGCACCACCACCAAACCTAGAAGCATTCTGCTCCCTATAAAAGCAGTGTCTACAAAAGACACCTGCTTCAGACAAACAAATTCACTCTTAATCCCATCCATCCTTAAACTGATCAACCTACATCATCCACATCTAAGACCGGGAATGTGTATCACCAGCAGCCTCTTTCCAAAAGACTGCAAAAGGAGGAAACGTCACAACAACACCGACTAGCTAAATGTCACATAAGTCAATTCATCAGACACAAATACATTTGACTTTACAACTGGGAATATCTCCTGCTCAAACACTGAAATGTTAATTAAAGAAAAGAAAATAATGACATGAACGTCAATAAAAAGGATAATAAAAGCACATACCTTTCATGGGATGGAGGTTCCAAGTGCTCTCTGCTTGCAGAAAACACAGCAAGGCGAATACAAGTGACAGCAAAATAATCAATATATTCTCCTACTACTAAAAGGGGCTCTCCCAGTCTTTGTGGTCTCCTGTCGCTTGCAGCTTGGAAAATGGAAAGGAATACGTGCTCAGAAATTTTGGAGGCAGATACCCAGTTTATTGTTCCATCTACTGGCTGCTCCTTCCTTGCTCCTCAGACTCATTTGGGGAGTGTTTTCTACTACTCCTTGACAAATTCCTCCCTCCTTTGAGTTCCAAGATTAATTGTAAGGTGGGTGTGTGATATAATTTTACAGGAGATAGATGCATTTTGGACCTTTATAAATTCCGGGTGATGAAATTGAATCTGATACGGTCTGGGTCGTGTGTGGGGAAAACCGCTGGCAGGAGCTGTGAAAAAAATCGGGGGGTTTATGACCTTGTGCAAGCTGACGTTTCCCTCCTTCTGCTTGTGAATTGATGCGGGGATTCCTGGTGCTATTTTTAGCCCCTTGGTCGTGGAGAGCTGAGCGTGGGTGGAGGAGAGAAAGAGAGAGAGGAGAGGAAGAGAGGAAAGCAAGGTGGGGGGGGGGGGGGGAAGAGGAGGTAGAGATGGAGAGGATGGGAAGCGAGGAGGAGATGGAGGTGAAGGGTGGTGGTCGGGATTTGCATGAGGAAGGAGGGAAGGGATAGGGTAGGGGGTGGGGGTGGGGGTCTCCCATGCGGACTTCAACTGCAGCAGCATCAACACAAAGCTCCCCGCTATGGGGGCTTTGAATCGTGACCAGACAGCCAGGAAAAACAGAGAAGGGAGCGTCGTGTCATCCTCTCTGCACAGGACGGTACTGCCTTTCATTTTAGCATGAAGTGTTAAATTATACAGGTGCTTTAAAATGATGCTGGAGCAGAACTCAAACTGGGGGGGTGTACTTTTCTTAATGGGACTAATGCACTGATCAGGGAGGCTGTTCAGCAATAAACCTGGAGTCATAAACAGGCTTTTTATAAAGGTAGATATATATATCTGCAGCCTTTAATGCCAGCCTACCTCAGCAATGGTATTAAATGCATCGATTTTTTTTAATCTCTTACACCCAGAACTACTAAATTATGTTAAAGTCACGATGAGGCTATATAACAGGGATTTCTTATCGGCATTAAAAACAAACGTGCGCACACACACACACACTTTATGTTTCCACTTGTACCGCTCTTGCCTTTGTCTTTGAAATGACAACCACTAATTGTTGTCCTGTGCATTTCTTCACATGTTCCCAGGAAATGAAGTCATACAATTAAGCCCACTTGCTGAAGTCAGGAGGAAGGTAGAGGGATGCTTGGCATATGGGGAGAGGGTTTATTATTTATCACCTCCGGACTATTTTTAGAGGAGCTGGGATTGAGGGTGTCATGGCACATGGATGGCAGGTTTCCCCGTCACCCTGCAGGTCACACAGTGGGGGGAGACCCATGCATGCCGTTCTGCAGGAAAGGGGAGGGGTAGAAAAAAACCCACAGGCATCAGCGAGGACTCCTCTGGCTGGTTGCATTATTCACTCAGGCACTTAATCAGAGGTGTGTAATTACAGACACAAATGGGAGTAAGGAAAATTACTGCATAGGGGATGTAGCCTATAGACTGTCTCTTAAGAAGAACAAACCTTATTAATCATTATTCACCGGAATTCTAAACAAGTGAAGTCACGTATAAAGCATGTAAGTTAAAGCTGACATACAACTGAAACCACATTTTTACACTGTAAACAAAATACCGCCTTTTCTCGCTGTCTAACATTAAACCGGGCTAAACCTTTCCTGTTTTAACTCAGATGGGATAACCAAAATTGTTTATCTTTGCTAAGAAATAAAAATGACAGAGGATTTTTTTAGAGAATCTTTTTCTTTCCTCACATTTAGAAGTTTACATACATTAAGATTACTATGCAATAAACAATCTAGGAAAGCCTGTACTTATGCCATGGCTTCATAAGCGTCCTCTAGGTAAATTCACAATATTTGAGTAAAATGATGACATATCTGTGGATGTGGTGTCAAAATAAGTGAGGTCATGCCATGTTTTCATGCAAAAGCTGTAACAGCAGCTGCAGCCTAAATACAATCTCACTAGTCTGAAGGCCTTAGAAAGAAAATATTTTTTTCTCGACCTCTGTAAAAATGAATCAGTTATATAATCAATCAATCAGTATTGTGGGTATTAATGAATCTGATGTTTAAATGTATGAATTGGTTTTCCTGTGTCTGAATAACAAAGTATGAAGATTGTAAAACTGTTTCAGACAGTTAGCTGCTCTAAGGAGCCCATCTTTCCTGTGTTCTGTAAACATCTGATAAGATGAAGAGCTGTCTCAACTAAAAGGTGTTTAAATATCTGAATAGTGTTAAAAATGAATGCTATGAGTTGTGGGAATTATGTGATGAGATGTTCAAGGCTAAAATGAGGGGAAGACCCCGCAAAGAGATCGAGTAGTCAAAACAGCAGCTGGACTGAGAACATGATGGAACAGAACTTTAAACAGAGAAATTGACTTTGTTTTTTAGAACTGAAAGCTCTTTGCAGTTTTTTGTGTGACGTAAATTTTCCAAAAACAAGTGGAAGGCAGGAGAGACCAGCCTTTTTTAGGCTGATAGCTGCTGTGTTATGGTTTATTTTTGTTTTGCAAACACAACGCGTCTGTAATAAGAAGGAATTTTTCAACAGGTTTAGTTCAGGAACAAACTCTGCATCCTTCTATAATACCCACAGTCAAACAGATATCACACCGTCCTTTGACACAAAACTTCCCTGTCAAAGAGAAGGTTCTAGTGTTGTGGAAGACCCCCTGCCTTGTTCCAGTACCAAAGAAGACTCACCCATCCTGACTCAATGGCCTGTTGTCCTGACATCCCACATCATGAAGGTTCTAGAGAAACTCCTGAGTAAGCAAACAAGCAGCTATCAGGACCCCCCAGCTTGCTTATCATTATGGAGTATTGGTTGAAGATGCCATCATCATACACCTGCTTCAACAAACCCACTGTCATCTGGACAAAGCAGACAGCATTGTGAAAATCTTGTCTTTTTATTTCCCAGTGCATTTAACACAATTCAATCTGATTTGACTTAGACTTAGACTTAGACTTAGACTTAGACTTTCTTTATTGTCATTTTGTATACACAGAGTGCATACAGAACGAAATTTCGTTTCTATACAGCTCAGAAAAATTGCAGTAACTCTACAGGATACCTTGCAGTGAATTACAGTACAGGATAAAAATGCAGTAATAAATTGCAGTCAGTTACAGGATAAGTTTCAATTGACTTCCGGATAAAGTGCAGCAGTGAACAGTAGGCAGTTGAAATGTAGACAAATGTAAACAAATGTAAACAAATATGCAGTAAGTTTCCAGTAAAGTGCAGCAGTGATTTAAGCGTAGACAGTTGCAGTGTAAACAATTATGCAGTAAGTTTCCGGATAAAGTGCAGCAGTGATTTTGGAGACTAAGAGTTGAGCAGCATTTATAATGCTGGATAAGGATACGATACAAATGTGCAAATCAGTGAGTGTGGTACACAGTCCATTTTATACTTCAGCAGTTCAACAGTCTGATGGCAGCAGGGAAAAAGCTTTTGCAGAACCTGGTGGACCTGCAGCGGATGCTGTGGAACCTCTTCCCAGAGGGCAGCAGGGAGAACAGTCCATGGTGGGGGTGTGAGGGGTCCCTGATGATGTTACGGGCTCAAGACACACAGCGCTGCGATGAAATGTCTTTAATGGAGGGAGAGGAGCCCCGATGACCCCTTCTGCTGTCCTCACCACTCTCCTCACATTCTTCCAGTCGGCGGCACTGCAGCCTCCACACCACACAGAGAGACAGTTGGTCAGAATGCTCTCTATGGTGCTTCTGTAGAAGGTCTTAAGGATGGGCGGGGGCAGGTGGGCTCTTCTCATCCTCCGCAGAAAGTAAAGTCGCTTCTGTGCCCTCTTCACCAGTGACGTGGTGTTTACAGTCCAGGTGAGGTTGTCCGTGATGTGCACCCCCAGGAACTTGGTGCTGCTGACCACCTCCACAGCTGAGCTGTTGATGAGCAGTGGAGCGTGGAGAGGCCGGTTCTTCCTGAAGTCGACGATGATCTCCTTCGTCTTCTCCACGTTCAGGATCAGGTTGTTGTCTCTGCACGAGTCCACCAGCTGCTCCACCTCCTCTCTGTAGTCCTGGTCGTTGTCGTCTCTGATCAGGCCCACCACCGTTGTGTCATCTGCAAACTTCACGATGTGATTGGTGATGAACCTGGGGACGCAGTCATGAGTCATCAGAGTGAACAGCAGGGGGCTCAGGACGCAGCCCTGAGGGGAGCCTGTGCTGTGGGTGATGACATCAGAGGTGTTCTGTCCGACCCGGACTGACTGAGGTCTGTTGGTGAGGAAGTCTAGCAGCCAGTTGCGAAGGGGTATGCTGAAGCCCAGATGTTCCAGTTTTCCCACCAGATGCTGTGGGATGATGGTGTTGAATGCTGAACTGAAGTCCAGGAACAGCATCCGCACGTGCGTGTTCTTCTTCTCCAGGTGTGCCAGGCTCAGATGAAGAGCGGAGGAGATGGCGTCCTCAGTGTTCCGTCGGTTCCGTCGGTAGGCAAACTGGAACGGGTCGAGTGTTGGGGGGAGACTGGAGACGATGTGTTCCTTTACCAGCCTTTCAAAGCACTTCATCATGATGGGAGTCAGTGCAACAGGCCGGTAGTGGTTGTAGCAGGTGACTTGAGGTTTCTTTGGCACCGGAATGATGGAGGCAGACTTGAAGCATGCTGGCACTGTGGCTTGCTCCAGCGAGGTGTTAAAAATGTCTGTGAGGACACCAGCCAGCTTGCTTTGTCAGAAACTGTAGAAGACTCAGGTGGAGGCCCCAACAATCTCCTGGATCAGAGACTACCTGACAAGCAGACCACAGTTTGTCAGACTGAAGGGTTGTGTGTCTGACCAGGTAGTCAGTAGCACAGGAGCACCACAGGGGACTGCCCTCTCACCATGGGGGTGACTGTGGCTTGATGGGTTGAGTAGTCATCTGGCAATCAGAAGGTTGTGAGTTTGATTCCAGCTTCCCCTTGCAGCATGTTGATGTGCCCCTGGGCAAGGCACTTAACCCCAAGTTGCCCAATGAGCTGTGTCTCGGTGTATAAATGTGTACGTGTTAGTGAGAGCGCCTGGGTGAGTGTTGCTATAGTGTACAGCGCTTTGGGTGGTCAGCATCACTGGAAAAGCGCTATATAAGTTCATTCCATTTACCATTTATTTTCACTCTGTACACCCCAGACTTTCAATATGAGACAGACTCCTGTCATCTGCAGAAATACTCAGATGATTCTGCAGTCATTGGATGCATTAGAGATGGACAAGAAGCAGAGTTCAGGGAGCTGGTGGACCACTTTGTGGCGTGGTTTGGAAACAATCATCTCATTCTGTGAGATGGACAAAAACAAAAGAGATCATTGTATGTTTTTTTCCCCAGTGTCCTGTCTAGCAATGTGGCAACAGGAATTGATGTCTCAATGCCAGATAGAGCTCGACAGTGTCAGGACTCAGTTAGCAGGGCTGTGCAGCTCCCTGCCAGTCCTGTTATTTCTCCTCCACATGTGTTCGTGGTTGACTGGTGGGCGGAGACGCACACCTACGACTCATCCAGCAGCACCCGAGTGGCCTACAAGAACAGCGCTCGAACAGCGAGAGGACGCCAGAGTGTTTTCGTTGCGGTATGCCTAAGCAGCTACGACCTCTCGCCAGCTTTCCCCTCGACGCTAAAACTTTGCCTCTGTGTCTCCTAAAGGTTACCTTCTCGAGCTCCAAGATCCCCTTCGTGACTCTCCAGTTCCTCCGACCTCCTTCCGAGTCGAAACCTCTCTTCTGGATCCAAGGCTCACTCCAACGTCCTCCGGTTCCTCTCGCTGTTCTGGATCTCGGTACCCACGTTGCTGCTCGGACCTCCTCGCCCCGCTCACCGGCAACCCGGACATCTGCCATCAACATCTGAGCTGAGTCCACACACACACCAACCTCCCCGGCCGTGTTCTCTCGCACCTCGTGGTAAGCTTACGCTCAGTAGTCACCTCTCTGAACCAATACTAGCACTAATCACTTACCTTGCTCCTAGATCGATCCGGTTCCCTGGTCCCGTGCCCGTCCGAGCCGCCTCCTCGTTCCGCAGATTAGTTCTGCCGTCTATTATCCGCCTGTGTCAATAAACCTCTTAACATCTACCTGTGTAACCGGGTGTGTTTCTGCATGTGGGCCCGACACCTTAAGGCTAACATGACAGACAGATTTTGCTTTTACAAGTGGAGCGAACAGCTTTCGCCATAGTGCTCCGCTTGATTTATGCTTGTAAATAGCTTTATTTTGATTCCTGCAGGGAGAATTTCAAATTATATGGACACTACAATGGGAGAGTAAAGGAAGAACAAGTAGTGAGAGAAAAAAAAGAGATGAGGTGAAAGAAAGAAGAGATAAAAGGGAGAGAGTGATAAAACGTTCTCCGTCTGCTCCATCACCTGGAAAGAGAGATGCAAAAAGAACAGCACAACCAACAGACATAAAGCAACAGATACAATCGAATAACACCTAGATGCCATTGCTAAATCATATGTATTATTATTTAAGCTGACATGTGTAATGTGATACCTGGAAAAAAGTGAAAGAACATAAATAAATAAATAAATTATAAGCTTTCTGTATATAAGTGAACATTCAATACCTGGGACCCAGAACATGTGAGAGTGCACTAGTTTAGGTGAAAATTATCCAGAAGGAAATGTGTTATGTTGGCGTGGGGGGAGTTCTAATGGCCCCTTATTAAAAGAAAACATATTACATATACCTAATGCAGATATATATGTATATATTTAGTTACACTCATATTAAATATTTTTCACACAAATATTTTCTGAAAACTTCTGCCTGTATTTTAATGGTCAGAGTGTCAGTTTTGCCCCCCCCCCCCCCCTCTGTCCTGGGCCTGGGACAATGGACCTGTTTGTCCCCCCCTATCAGCGGACGTGCTGCTTCTCTGTATTTGGTTCTGGTTCTAGGTATGCGGAGTAGGCTGGAGCCAGAAGACCTGAGTGATCTGGAGGGTTGATGCACTGATAACAAGTCTGTGATGCATTTAGGTGCTAAGCCATTCAGGGATTTATAGACTAACAGAAGGATTTTAAAGTCTATTCTCTAAAATCAGCTGAATTTCTGCATGCTTTAGACACACGGACAGCCCCTGATCGTTTCGTTGCATAACCTGTTTTCCCCTGTATGGTTTCATAAGGGTGGTCTGGACTTACAATTAATGTTAACTAATTTTTTTTTTTTTTTTTTTTTTTTAGGTTTTTACGGCACTAGTGGTTCCTATAGAGGGCTGATTGGAAAGGGGGTATGAGAGAGGAGAGAAACATGCGGCAAAGGACCACAGGTTAGAGTGAAACCTGGGTCGCCCGCGTCGAGGACTAAGGCCTCCATACATGGGTCGCATGTACGGAGGCGCTTAACCACTGCGCCACCAAAGTACGCCCACGTTAACTAATTTTTAACTCAATTGGAAGATCCCGTATCTCTCAGTGAACTGACAAGATCAGTTTGTTTTGTTTTGGCCGAACAAATCATTGAAGCGTCCAGAGAATCAACGGTTTCTGTCACGCTGCAGTGAACTTGGCCGCATCTCCTTTTTAGGAGCAACCCCAAGTAAAGAGATCTCCTTTTCTTCTTTTTACACCCATAAGGTGATATTTTGGGCCTGGGAAGAAAATATTAGGAATAGTTTTAATGCTTAAGTACTCCATAGGGAGTTTGTATGAACTGTACTGAATATTTCCAACGTGTGAATTCATAATTAAGGGATTTGTGCTGTTTTGTGTTGGTAAGCAACGAGCCGTGCCGATTGGCTGAGTTTAGAACTCTTTTCCCCACTTCTTCCCACTCCGTTCTCTCTTCCAAGTTTGTTGCTTCGGCCTTTCCGAGTTTTCCGTGGTTTGTCAAATCTTTGTCTCGACAGGTTACCACCCTCCATTTAAAGTCCACCTTCACACTAGGCCAGTGAGTTAGCCTGTGATATCAGAGCCACTTGGATCGGCACCTGGGTTAGATTTTCCACTAGAGGGTAAGCTGATAAGTTGTTAAACTCAAGCAGGGGTGTGCCCCGGATTACCAGGTTTGACTCCCTGAAGTGAGAAAGCATTTGAAAGAAAACCTGTGTGCTCCATATTTGTTGGCCCTTCATGGTGGCTAGTCTGACAAGTACGCCTGCAGTCTGTGGTGGTATTATCATGTTTGTTTTGCAAGCAATCTGGCAAGCCTGGGGAGTGGCCTGTCCCAACGGCATAACTTCAGGGGTGCCCAGGAAAGAACTTGGTTGCGGGAGATTGGGCACACAGGACCTGGTTACAAGTGTCCAATTGTGCACCTAGCCGTATCAGAAGATTGGCGGCAACAAATTCTCTACAATGCAGAAAGGATGGGAGAGTTGTCTTGTCTCTTTCAGAAGCCGGCGAGGCCCGTCTACTGAGAGCAGGTGGTGGCTGCATTTTACTTCAGCCAGTTGGTGGTTTTCTTGGCACAAGGAGCTGTCCAGCTCTTTACTGATTGTGGACTTCTCCAATCAAAGAGCCAGTAGCACGTCTGGCATGAAGGTGTTCTCCAGGTAGCCTACACACCTTTGACCACCCCGGGGTTGTAGGGTTTAAGCGAGCAAAGGAAAGATGTGTGACTGCGAAGACATGTTCTCTGGTTGCCGGGCAGTGGTGGTGTATCGGCTCTGCCAAAGGCACAGGCTGAGCCAAGAGTTCTTTGGACTCTTTCGGGAAAGTCACCCGGTGGATAGGGATGGACTACTACCAGAAGCAAGAGGCTTGGGGGCCTCCACTTGGCCCACAAGAAAAGGTTCTGTGTCCAAAGTGCAGATGTAGATGAGGTGTACTAGGGTCATGTCAAGTGATGTCCAACCACACCCATTTGTTGATGCTTGACTGATCTTGAGTGTAGCTGGTGATGCCCACGTTACAGGTCTCCACCTAGAACGATTTACCGAGGGACACCATGGCTCTGGTCACTTCACCAAACCTGAGCACATCAGACTGATCTCTGAACCCATGTCTAAAACAGCATTTGCTGTTACATATCCTCCTATAACAGTTGAGCAGTATAGTTTTTGCTGTGGTTTAGCTCACCTAGGAACCTTATAAAAGGGGTTCTCTGATTGCTTGCTGAGAGGGTTTCAAAAAGTTCTTGGTGACCTTTTGGTTGGTTTCCCCATTCAATCAGGTAAACCCTGTTAGAGGCGGGAGCCTTGTCCTTGCCTAGTCATGCTGACGGGGGTTTCGGGCCTGGCTGTTTTGGAGAGTCAGCAGGATCGGATGGTGGCTGTGATGGAGACGCAAACTGATGTGCTTATTCAGCTAACAATCTGTGGAGAAACGCCTCCATCTCCTTTCTCGTTGACTGTCCCATGCAGAGGTTTCAGCCTTTATTGTTGTGCTCGCTTTTTTGCTTCCTTGAATGGTCAGTTTGCCTGCCATATCAGGTTTGGTCTGACTTGTGTCATTTTTGAAACCCTTCACCCTCTTTCCTATTATGTGGACCTCTCCTATCTTGGAAAACTCTCTTGTTCTGCCAACCGAATCCTTGCTGTTTCTTGAACCTTAGTCTTAGTTTTAGGTTTTGAGGGAGGCATCTCCTGTCCCTCCAGACCTAAACTCTTTTCTGGTTCTGCTTAAATCTGTAGAACCCTATTGCCACTATCAGCTCCCTTGTTGGGGCGGATACATGTTTCCTGTGCTACTTGTATGTATTTCTTGATTTCTTGCATGGTCAGTGTTCTGGTTCAGTGTAAAGGTTATGGAGGAACAAAGATTCGAAAGTATGGTGTTCCTCCAAGCCGGGAGCATTGCATCCCTGAAAATAAACGACGTCTCAAGCGACGTCTCAAGCGACGGTAGTACTCCTGTGATGCCTCATTTCGCTTTTACTGAATACCAAAAGCCCCAAGAGTCGCAGAGGCCGGATCAACACTGTGAACACAGAGTATTCTTCCCTTAAAGCCTGACAAAGCGCTGAATAATGGTCTTTTGTAGCTGGGGGAAGGCATTCTATGAAAACATGGACACTCCTGGACGTGGTTTTCCAGATAAGCCTAAAGTTTTCCCAAGCAGAGGGACTGTGTAAGTCTAGCAGACAGTGCTCTACCTTACTCAGATAGTCGTCAATAGTGGACTCAGTATATGGAATCAAAACGTTCTGCCACAGACTCAAGTTGACGCGTCCTTAATCCCTGTTCAGGGATTGGCGACGGTCCATCTGAGTCATCCCCCGAGGATTCTTGCCTATTGTAACCGAGGTAGGCATTTCCTTCCGTACCATGCTGCTGAATCTATCCTGGAACCATTGTGCCTATTCTACAGTTAGGAGACGTCTGAGAGACTACTCGAATTCACTGTCTCCCAGGTGAGATTCCTATACTCCTCCTCCTGAACCTCTTCTTCAGATTCTTCTGCATGTGAGTTAGGAGGTTCCTCAGCTTGCCACTCCTCTTTGAGAGGAGAGGTGTTACGCTTACACCACTGTTCTAGCTCCCTGGCCCTCTCCACAGCTTTGACACACATGTCAGTCTCTCTGATACGCAGGTCAGTCTCTAGCTATGCGGTCAGATTAGTTGTTATTTTGGTGTTTTACGTTTTGTTTTTGCTCAGTTTGTCAGTAAATAAAGCCTTTCATGTTTATTTATAATAACAACGTATATATGTCACTGCGCATGCATGAAGCCCATTAAAGCTGGAGATAGGCACCAGCACCCAGCATCACTTCTGGAAATGATATAATTCAAAATATCATGTCCAGAAGTGATGCATCCATCCATCCATTTTCTAACATGTCTATCCATTGTGGGGTTGCGAGGGGTTCTGGTGCCTATCTCCAGCTGTCAATAGACGAGAGGTGGGGTACACCCTGGACAGGTTGCCAGTCTATCGCAGGGCAACACAGAGACAGACAGGACAAACAAATGTTAATCTAACAGTCACGTTTTTGGACTGCGGCAGGAAGCCGGAGTACCCGGAGAGAACCCACGCATGCACAGGGAGAACATGCAAAAGCCCTTAATTATCAAGCTATGTCATACATCATACATACGTTTGTTGCTGAGCTATCTCTGTAGTTATGTTGCTATAGGTTTAAGTTGTTGGATGACCTCATGAAAACCTTCCCTTGTTTTGGTACATTCTGTTACTACTCTCATGATGAGGTGATGAGATTTAATGAAGATGCAAAGTAATTTACATGGAACAGGGAAATGCAGGAGTCAGGAAGGAAAGAACCGAACAATGGAATGAACCCTGGAAAAATAACGGGGTTCAATGGAACATTGCTAACACAGAGAAATGGAAGAATCCAGCAGTGGAGAAAAACAAACCAGGACCTTTATGAATGATGGAAAGATAGCAAAATGAGAGATGCAAGATAAGACTGGTAAGGTTGTTGGGAGAGTGGAAGTGTTGTGAGGAGGGTGTAAGGACTGTTGCAATAAGAACACATATTGGAATGGGGCAGAGAAGGGGGAAATGATAGTTGGAAATGAAGTTCTGGAGTGGTAGGCCGATTTGGATGAGAAGCCATAAGAGATAATGGCTGAGACCCTACAAAGGTTTTAATGTTTTGGTAAGCATGAAAGGATTAGGCACCATATTGCCCTGAGTGGCAGAAGAAAGCATAGAGGACGGGATGCAGAGATGAAAGGATGTATAAACACAGGGAATTTTGTGAAGTCTGCAAATATGGGGATGTAAAAACGGAGGAGATTACTTGAGAATGCTCAGACAGAGAGGAAGCATGCTCGGGGAGAAATGCAATCTGACTTCTGCTTTGGGACCTGTTGGTGCTTGGGCTGAGACATCACCCAATGTCCTTAAGAAAGCTTACCGAGAAGGAAGTTTGGAGCATTTGACATTTGAACATCAGAGGTATTGCTGCTTTTTTGAGATGGGTGTCATGATTAGCTGAAAAGAACTGGGCTTGTTTTCAGAGCATCTGTAATGGATACCTTTTTCTGCTGGCACGCAGTCAATGTCGTGGCGGGTTGGAGTGACAGAAAAGGTATCATGTGGCATGGATGCATTGACGGTGAGGGTGGTGAAGGTCTGGCGTGCTATGCTGCCTGAAAGAACCAATGCATTCACTTTCACTTCTTAGAGAGCAACAGCCACAGGTCTTGGGTTTTGATGAAGGAGAACCGCCAGCCCCTGAGTCTGAACTGAAGGTATTTCTTGTCATGACTTGACAATGTTGGGATCATAGATCAAGGATTGTAGATGGTTATGACAAGTCTGATCACAGGAGGAGGATACGTTTTGGCACTGAATGGATTGTTGAGATGGTTGTCTGAATCAGATTGATAAAGCTGAATAGGAAGATCGCAATCCATTGTAATTATGAGTTAAAACTGTTATTTAGACTGGCAGAGGCAGGCGCAGAATGTCTGTTGACAGAATGTGGCAAAAGATGGGCAAACGTTGTATAACTAAACTGCTGGGTAATTAGAGGTGTGGTTGAGGTGTAGCCCTGCTCCTTCACCCAAGTTAAAACATTTACTTTATAAGGTGGAATCCAGACACAGATTGTGCCTTAGTCTGCAATAATTTGGGCATTGCTCCAACCTGTGAAGAACAAGTTGAGTTTCAACTTACTTTCTCACAGCTCTGTATATGTTGAGCTTCTACAGTGGTACGTTTATTCTCCCCAGAAACATAGCATTCAGGCAAAGGTCCTGTTTTGCATTACTGGCCTTTATGCAACAGTAGGCTTGACAGGAAATGAGGTTGAGAGAGAGGGGAAGACACATCGAGAAGTGGGCACTCTACCCCTGTGCCACCTCAGCACCCCAAAGGTCAAACATACGTAACTGCTGAACTGCTTAAAACTCAATGCTTTATGCTTCTTATGTATTTTCCTAATGTATTAACAACTGGTTTAAAACAGGGTTATCTGATCTTCTATTGAATGGAAGATAAGTTAGAAATAGTAGAGAGGATTGCACAAGAAGTACCAAAACATACATACTGAGGATGTAGTACATTTAGTTTTTCTGGGGCAAAACTTAGCATCATATCAGACTGAAAATAACCCAGAAGATGTTTTTGTATTGTTTTCCCTCTGAAACTGAAGCTTTTGCTACAAACGCTTCTGCACGATATGAAGTAGGAGCATGTCTATCCCTACTCTACCATCTGACTACTGTGCAGAGATTCTTGTCTGTCTGATTGTCTGCTTTTTAGTTTTCAAATGTTTGAGTCTATATCTGGCTGTATTTAGGGTGGATTATTACACAACAGCAGCTTTTCCAAGTTTTTCAATGTGAAAACCTCCCTCTTCCTGTAATGAATCGTACTCTGGGAACCCAATATTCAATCAAACACAATGTGGTTAGTTTTAAAAGGTTTATTGAAGAGAGATGATTGATAAGACAGACAGATGAAAGTAGGACCAGTTGGTGATGGCCGGCAATGGCTGACCAGATGATAACGGTAGAGACAAGCTGACCAGGTGATGATGGCAGAGACAGATCTTGACCAGAGCAGAACCCAGTGCATTTTCCACATGACCCGAGCCAGCAGTGGATCCAAACAGGAGCAGTGCACCTAACCACCAGAACGTTGATTTAGTGGAGGCAGGGCGAGCACAGGAGCATTGGCTCAACAGGCGATGCAGAGCAGATTCAGGGAAACACATGCAGGCAGCAAGTTAAGATGATCTGGCAGGGAGTGGTTGCATGAGGCAGGTATAAGCAGGTGATGTCCCAGGTGGAATGGCTTGGAGATAACAAGCAGCAGCCGGTTTGACTGATTGTGATGAGTGGAGTAAGGAATGGAGAGGGAACAGTAATCTATCCATCCATCCATCCATTTTCTGAAACACCAATTAGTCCAAAAACATATAAACAAAGGCCCAAATCATGACACCCCCATGTTGTGTGAGGTGCATTTGTTTGTTTATACCTCCATTTTACTGGACATCTTTCCTTGCTTGCTGCATGTCGCGTGTAGCATCAGCTGTATTAATCACTGCTTCTTTGTTTTTATGTGCCTCAGAACCAAAAATTCCATAATATTCAATAGCAACAATTTTTTTCTGTTGGGCACAATATAGCAGTTATATTATAAGTGATACACCCACGGGAAGGACAGAATGGTAAATTATAGACCTATTCTGGAAGAATTAAAGCAGTATAGGAAAATGGTCTGTTAAATTTTTTAAATGACCTTACCTTGACTGTGCAGGATACTGGCCCACACTGACCATTATATTAAAAATAGTTAAGTAGGTCCTCTGGACAGGTTCTTCTTTGTTGAAACATTTCATCTTTTCTCCATCAGACTTCTTCAGTCTGGGGAGTTACAGGTAAAATCAGCCTTAGTAGCGGCGCCTTAAAATAACCTATATATCTTATTATGTGGAAGTGTGGGGCTCCACATACAAAATAACAGCAAATGATGCAGTTGTATTAAAAAAACAAGGTATACGCTTTATTAATAAAGTTTTTGTTACTGTGAACATACTAATCCACCATTTATAAAATCTAATATTGTGAAATTTCATCATTTGGTCTATTACAAAATAATGCAAATAATATAGAGCAAATATACTTCCTTTTGGTGTGTTTAAATTATACAATCCAAATATGAATTGAGACAGGTTTGTAAATGTACAAAACAAGAAGTTGAAAAAGACATCAAAAGGAGGTGCATTTCTGTTGTTGGAGTCAAATTATGGATTGACGCAAGTATGAATGTGTAGTTCATTAATGGTTTTCAAAAAGATGATAAGGGGGAACATATTTGAGGGTTGTTAAACCCTCAAATATGTTCAAGAGTGTTGTTAAACTGTACTGGTATGGTTTTTATCGTTTCTTTTTCCTCTTCTTTTTTCTGATTATTAATTACTATATTTAAGTAATGACATGCTTTTTGTTTTTTGGCTCTTGTTATGTGCTATTTTCTTCTTTCTTATATTGTAAGAACAATGATGTGTAGTGTAATTTGATGTGTAGGACAGGTAAAAATATACGCATTGTGCTAATAAACCTACTAATTGTTTTTTTTTTTGTTTGTTTTTTTGGGGGGGGGGGAAGGGTTCTACCTGGAATATTGAGATGCATCAGGACATATTAACATTTTATCCATGAGTGCATCGGTGGCATTTTAAAATGTTATTAGAAAATATTTCATTGATTTATTTTATAACTGAATGAAAGAATATCTAATTCAAATTGTTGGAGAGAAAACAGTAGCTGCAGCCTATTTGCAACGGGATCTAAAAGTATAAGACTCAAAATTAATATTTCTTCTAATATCTTGCCAGCAAAAGCAAACAGATGTTGGTAAGTTTTAAATGGCTTAAAAAAATTCTTTTCTGATATTGATTCACACAAATCTATTGCTTTACTGCTCCCTAGATATAAGGATGAACAAGTGGGGATTGAACATAATTTACTGTATGACTTTAAAATAAAAACCTACATTTATAAAACTGAATTTTGCATAATGACCATCATCAGTGATGACTGAGTGAAGTTCAGTTACTGGTCAAGAACCATTAGGATGTGAAATTCTGAGTTGGACATGTAGCTATATTTGCTAAGAAATGGGTAAGGTGCCGGGTCAGGGGTAGAACATGCATGTAGAACATGTTCAGAAGCCTCAGCCTTCGATGAGGCCGTCCCAGGCTTGAGTCTCTCAATACCATTTCCTGTCAGCCTACTGTCAAATAAAAGTCACTAGTGGCACAAAAAGATAAAATAACATTTGCTCAAAGGTGTTTTTTGGCTACCAGGCTGCTATTAGAAATACAAGGCAATATTTCCATGAATTCCCTAACCACAGCTAAATTTTCACCATCAGAGGTTGTACAGTGTTATTAGTGAAAACTAGCTTTACAATTTTTTCCCTACATCAATGTACTATATATGACATCTATTTATTAAGATTTAATTTGCATTGCATTTTATTGCTTAAAAGAGCAATAAGTGATATTTCACCACTAAGTGGTGCTTGAGCATTGTCTGTAGACCATAACAAGATGTGTAACAAGCCACACCTCTCTTTACCTCCACTTCAGCTGCCACACAGCCCCTCCTTTGCCTTCTCACGCGTCGCCGTCAATGCACATATTTGGAAAGGATAAAAACACAACAAAACAGCCTCACCTTTTGGAGGAACATTTCTAGTAAAGACGTAAGTAACTTATAACATTATAATACTACTAGCAAGAGAACATCTTGAACTGCTGGGGGTGCTCTCGGCCATGTTGGTCCAACACTGCGCTGCTCTGACGGTAGTATTTTTGGGCAGGGAGGGGCTAAGCCCTGAGTGGCAGCTGTTCACATGCACGTACACACACGCTCGGCCGTCCCGGCTTTGTGAACAAGAAACTGGAGAACAGCACAGAGAGCTTCGGTGTGACGTCATACCATAGTCAAGCTGAAATATTACCTTTAGTTTTTCACATCATTATTTTTTAGTTATTTCTATCTAAAATAATGAAATTTCGCTTATTGTTCCTTTAAACCCATAAGCCTGGTCACTGAGCGCAAAGGTTAGCAAATCCCATTGATCTCCAAACTCTCAACTGATACATGCAGTGCATCATAACTGCCTTCCTTTCAGTCAAGTCTTTTTGCTTTGAAGATGGCAGTCCACGGGAATGAAAAAAAAAACTACCACAAATTTACCTACTTTTTTTTATACAAGTTTTACATTTCACATTTTAAATATTTTTTACAGTTTAATCTTTGTCATGTCACCCTGATGGCTGCAAAAGTAGGTCTGGCAATGACTGCCCCTGTTCTGTATTCAGTTTCAATGTATCACAGTGTTTTTCCCTGCAGTGTTGCCTCTCTTTCAAATGTGTCACTTTATTGTTCTGATTGCTTTCTTTCTTTTCCCCAAAGAGGGGGATATGATTTCACAGAACATTAAGTGGATGGGATCCCAGGGAGTATTGTGGGGACTGGGGGGGATTGTATTGTGGGGACTGGGGTGCATTGTAAGGGTGGGGGGAGAGCATCTGTGACGTGACCTAATTAAACCCACCCACCACCCAACATCTCATACCTGTTCTGGTGTCTGATAGGTTAGCTGACATTGATTGTGGTGTGTTAAGGGCAATAGAGGACTTCCCAAATCATAGTTTGCTTGACTTTGACCGACAAACAGGTTTGGAGTTGGTGTTGCTTGAGCAACACAGGGAGATGTTACCTGGTGGTTATTCAACCATGTACGTTCTTAATGAACACTTTCAGAGAAAAAAAATACAGTTTAAAGCAGTAGACAATTAAGGTTACAGTCAGAGTGGGTGTATGATGGATCTAAAATCAGAGTCATAAATAAAAGTACCAGATGTTATGAACCACTTCCACCTTAATGCTGAGCATTCTGAAATGATCTCATCCGTTTATGATGATGCATTTTTGCAAAGCTATAATAGAGTTAAAGCATGACCTCGTATTTTCTTAATAGCTCTGACCCAAGTTTAACGGAGTGGCGCCAGGTGGATGTAAACTAATCTTGTTTTCCTCATGGCTGACATGACTAACCATATTCTGCCATTAAAATCATAAGCTTATCGTTGCAACCGAACAAAAATTAAGACCTACAGAGGTTATGCAGAGACGAAACAAAAACAAATTACTAACATATGTTCAAGCTCGTAATTCAAATGATAGAGGACTAAGAGGGCTGTCGCAGGGGAGCATGTGGCTGAGAGGAGGGAGGCCTGCAGCCATAACACATTCCTCCCTTCTGTACATTGGGCACGAGGCTCAGGCAAGCATTGGGTGATTGATGGTGGGTGCCAAGACAACATCTTGTCTGGGGCCCAACACACAAGGGTGCCTCACAGAGCAATGATGGACGAACCTGTAGATGCTACGTAAAAATCGAAGCTGGCATATATAATGCATTCCCAGCTCCCTATCTTAACCTGTAATGTATAGTGATAGAAATTTGTTTTGCAGTCCATTGCCACAGACAGTGATGGATGCCAAAAAGAAATATGGAGGGGGGAGAGTAGAGGACACAGTGTGTGTGCTTGGAACCTGAACACTTCTGTGTAAATACACATGTGATCTTAGCAGAAGGAGAAAGAAAATGTGTGTTTGGTCAACTATTTCCTTTTTGTAACTTGTAACAATGCTTTATTATTTCCCGCTAGATGATGGCTTGTATGGAAGGAAATGCATTTGCTGGTTGAGAAGTAGAATTGAGTTGTGAGTTGGATAATAAACTCTCCAAATCCTCTCTGGCAATCCCAAACAGCTTTTGGTGGCGGCAGTGTGATGGTGTGGGGTGGCATCTCCCTCAATGGAAAGATGAGGTTTAGCATTTTTGAAGTCAGTCTTAATGCAGATGAATATGGAAATGGGATTCTGCAATCTGATATTTTTTAATTTGTTGAAAACTCGAGACCTGTCATGTTTACCAACTCTCTGAGCTGGGTAATCCGGGTTCAGAAAATAAAAAGGCTATACAGAGATTAGTTCCAACCATTTGCATTTCTAGCTCCACAGACAGGGACTAATGTTCAAAGCAATGGTCTCAAACTCCAGTCCTCGAGGGCTGGTGTCCTGCTACCTTAGATGTGTCTCTGCTTCAACACCCCTGACTCCAATATGAGCTTATTAGCAGAGCACTGCAGAGCCTGACTGTATGGTAGTGAGGTAGTTTAGCCATTTGATTCAAGGGACACATTTAAAAGTTGCAGCACTCTGGCCCTGGTGGATTTGGGTAATAGACCACTGGTTTAAAATCACCTGGGTAGGTTAGCAGGGTGAGGGTAAATCAGGCAGGGTTTTTACTTTCTGGTGCTGGATTTACCTACCTTTGCCAACAGCCATGTTTTCCTTAATGTTGGACCCTGACACATTTGCTTTCTAACTAGACATAAAGTGGCTGTGTGTGCCACTAAAACAGAAAGTAATTTTAAATATTGATGTATAGACTCTTTTGTAGAATGAGACATTACACTTCTATGTCACTTGCTGTTTGGCAAGATGGCCTCACCCAATAACTCATTTCTTAATGCAGTTCTCTGGTATTCCATCATGAATTACATTTTTGTCATTATCAAAGCCACCATATGATGTCCAGTTACAGAACTACTCTACAAAGTATTGCCAGGTTTGTTTGATTGTTTGTTTTTTTCCTGTGCAATAAAGGATATTTAAGGCTTTTTGCTGAATCATTAGCTTTCTGACTCATCATGACTCAACTACAGTATATAACAATTCAATTCATATTGTTGATTAAATCTCTGTATGTTTAAGGACCAGAGATTCACTGATAAATAAGCTGGTGACTGGAATAGGATCATTTTCAACTTGATTGACTTTGTGTGATGCCAGTCAGAAACTCAAAATCGAATGTTTTAACCTGTGAATGCATCATATCTGGGTGCTACTAGGCTGAGCAGACAACAATCCTCTTTGTTGTTAATACTGTTACAGAGGGATAACATAAAATGAGCTATTTTCGGTATTGCTAAGAAAAAAGAAACTGGTCCCAGAGGAAGTGCAGAGATGTAAAAAGTTTGTTAAAAGGATTTACTGCACAAGAGAGAGAGAGAGAGAGAGAAGGTTTTCAGAGGTAATAATGAAATCATCTCATGGAAAATGCTCTCATATTGAAGGAGATCACTTTTACTCCTGTTGTAACTAATTAATTGGTTAATTAACATGATGTTGTTGTTTATCTTCAATACGATACTTTTTTTTTTTTTTTTTTTTACCCAGTGTCCTGTCTAGCAATGTGGCAATAAGAATTGATATCTTAATGCCAAGTAGAGCTCGACAGATTTTGCTTTCACAAGAGGAGCAAACAGCTTTCACCATAATGCTCCGCTTGATTTGTGCATGTAAATAGTTTTATTGTGATTCCTGCAGGGAGAATTTCAAATTATATGGACACTACAATGGGAAAGTAGGAGAGTAAAAGAAAAACAAGAAGAGAAAAAAAAGAAAGAGAAGAGGTGAAAGAAAGAAGAGATAAAAGGAAGAGAATGATAAAACGTCCTCTGTCTGCTCCATCACCTGGAAAGAGACACAAAAAGAACAGCACAACCAACAGACATAAAGCAACAGATACAATCGAGTAACACCTTGATACCATTGCTAAATCATATATATTATTATGTAAGCTGACATGTGTAATGTGATATTTGAAAAAAGAAAGTAAAAGAAAAGAAATAAATAAATTATAGCCTTTCTGTATATAAGTGAACATATAATACCTGGGACACAGCACCTGTGGGAGTTTGTGAGAGTGCACTAGTTTAGGTGAAAATTATCCAGAAGCAAATAGCTCGATAGTGGTTGTGGAGAACCAAAGAATACGATACTTTTTAAACCAAAATCAGATCAGTAAAACCCTGAGAACAGCCACGAAAAGGTTGCATAACTTTTATTGGTCCTGTTCTGTTAATTACAAAGTTTTTCACTACATGACTTTTGTCGGTGTCTTAATCAGAAGTTTACATGTTGTTGTTGTGCAGTCAAATGACTCATGTGGTTGTCCTCTGCGTTCACCGCCATGTGTGTACCCTGCTGTGTATGAGCACGTATGACACACAGTAAGTGAGCTCTGGTGTGACCTCCCCTCACATGTCACACATTCACATGCTCTCCCAAACCCACACATGACTAATGACCTGTGGGTTTATCTGGCTGAATATGTGAAGAAATAAAAAAATGTACAGACATATATTTGTGTATAATATTTACTCTTGTATCGTGAATGTGGTTTTGCAAAGATCTGCAATTAAAAATGAGGTTTGCAATGTTTTCGATCACCTTTCCAAAATACTCATCTTTGATTTTTTTTTTTTCATGAAAAGGGTTTCAAAAATGTTGTGCTTGCACAGCACTATACATTGATCTGTCAGATGATTATAACCAGAGACCAGCGAGTGACTCATTCCAGTCACTAAGCACATGTGTCCCCATGCATGTGTTCTCACTGCCTTCTGAATATGTAGACTAACATAGCTGACGGTGCACGCGACACAGTCCACTTTAGTGTATTATTTGCCACTCACATTGACTAGTCGACACGAATCTCCCAGTAACTGATGAATATTAGATGGGAACAGATAATACCTTGACTGAAGAGGCCTCCCCCCACCAAGGTATGGGAGGCTGCATGCTCAGCAGTGAAGCATTGCCCACTGAGACCATATCCAAGCTGCTGAAAGATTTTCACACAATTGTGCACACAATGCAGCATAATTGTGGGTGGATTTCATGTAACTCAGAGAGTAAAAAAAAAAGTGTGCATTTGTCAATAATTTTGTATCTCTGTGCCAGTGAGAAAAAAAGAAGAACACCATGGGATGGTATTTTTCTCCATCCATATCTGCAAACCTCCAGCTGGATATTACAGCAGTTGCCTCTCCATCATGAACGGAACTGGATTGTATTTTAAAGCTGTCGCTGAAAGATGGGGGATTTCAGGGCTTACACCCTCCGTGTGTGAGCATGACATCTCATGGAAGGGAGAATAAAACTGACATTTTCCTGGTTCAGGAAAATGAAACAGGTATGTTTAAGCCCTCTCTATAAGCACGCATGTAAAAGTGTAAATGAGGATGAATAACTGACTGTGGGAACACTCAGTGTGTATTTATTCACTGAACGTTTATAAAAAGCTGTCTTACCTTTTACATTTTTTAATGTACATAAACATGAACGCTGTTTCATTCATGTTTTAAGTATACGGTGAGTGTAGTGGAGCTACAATGAACGGCTAACACTGAAGCTTACCGCTAACCTAACCGCTAAGATAACCAAATCCATAAAAACTAGAAGTGTGCGTGCGCAGCCAGCAAGCAGAAACTAACAAGGAGCGTACACGCACACTGGTGTTAAGTGAGCGCGTCAGAATGATGGCATGTGAGACAACCAATAGATAAGGCGATAACCCCCAAAACTTAGGCCAACCCCTGCCCTTCAGTGCAAAGAGCAGTGATTGGTTAGAGTTTTTACAGGCCTGCAGCTTTCACAGAGATCGATTTTTGTAACCTCCTTTTACTGAGTGCATAATGTATTAACTACTCTCAGGATGATTTTTCCCCAGTATAATAAAAAAGTGTTTCTGAACAGAATTACCAACTATAGCTTTAATGTGAGACAGTAAACCTTCTGAAAACATAAAGCAACTAAAAACTCAACAAATCACAGCATTGAACACAGTAAATGTAAATACTTGTGCTGAATGTTTTAAATAATAGGAACAAAATTAGTCAAAACATAAAAAAAAGGTTGATATACAGATTTATTTCAAATGTTTTTCATGGATTCTTACATTTCAGGGCTACAACGCTTTGGTCCATTAAGCCTTTGGTGTTTTGTACTATTAGAATTTCTCAATAAAACTACAAAATTAAATGCTTTGATTGAGAATTACAAGCAAAAATGGAAAGCTAAATGTAAAATAAATGTAAAAATGCATTGAAAATACACAAATGTATAATTGAAACATAAGTTATTCTTTCAACAAAAAAAAGGTGAGTAGGTCCCCTGGACGGATTCTTCTTTCTTGAAATGTTTCATCTCTTCTCCAACAGACTTCTTCAGTCTGGGGAGTTTCAGGTAAACTCAGCCTCATAAGCGGTATCTTCGCATAGTGAAAGATACCGTAATTGTCCGTCTGCCTCAATCGGAATGAAATTGTAATCTGAATGAGAGGGGTGGTGAATGCCGATTGATAATCTGATCAACATGCATGTAAACACTTGTCAGGATCAAGTTATTCCGAATGCGGCAAACTGACCTGAGTGTGCATGTGCACCCAACTGGTGTAAGTACAGCCTGGGCACTCGGAAGACAAACAATCTCTTATAATACTGCTTTGTTTACTATTTTTTGTTGTTCAGCAAAGACAGAGGTTCTTCTTTTGTGTTTTTTTTAGGGAACTTTGATAACTGCGTATATCAGAGTGGTTCTATTTTGAATAAAGCCATATGCATATAAACACACATTATTATCAAATTAATTGATTGTGCACCTATATAAATGGTAGAATCTGATTATTTTTTATTTTTTAATCCAAATACATTTCAATCAGATTGTAGAATCTTGTGCAAGTAAACATAGCTAGAGAGATGTTGTGTGATGTCAATTATATTCAATCTAAAAATATACCTTTAATTCTTCACAAAACTATTTTTTTAGTTCTTTCTATCTAAAATAGGACATTTTGCTTATTTTTCCTTTAACTGTTGGAAATGCTTAGAACAGGGGTGTCAAACTCATTTCTATATGGGGCCACTTTGGCGTCATGAAGTTATTAAAAGGGCCGGTAGTACGTGTATAGACGATACTTTTCATTTCATAATTTCATTCCAGTTCACATAGAAGTATAAAAAATGCACAGTAACATAAAAATAGCAACCGTAGGCCCAGTTTATCTGCAAGAAAAGTTGATATTGGGGTTAGTTACACTTACAGGAGGCACAGTTTTAGCCACTTTATACACTTTAAAAGGATATGTACCTCTACTTTATGACATGATATGCCTTTTTTTTTGGCTCTTGAGGGCCGGACAATTTACCTTGACGGGCCGAATTCGGCCCGCGGGCCTTGAGTTTGACACCTGTGGCTTAGAAGATCAGAACAACTGAAAATAAATGAACAACTATATAAGTGCCTACTTTGTGTCTGCAGCGCAGGAACACAATGCACCCTGCATTCACACCGTCGCATCATTTTCAAAGCTTTTATTATGAATACTTGAGTGAAGTTTTGTCTCAGTTTTTCTGCACTATTGATGCTGTGACTAAAACAAAGACACTGAGCCAGCTGCTCCAGGTATAAAGTGTTATAGTATTATTTGGGTGTCCTGTTGAGTGTAAACAGACCCTCTGGCTTACGAGGCTGATATTCAAAGAATTCTCTCAAGCTGGAACCACACTAAACTGACAGACCAGACCATTCTTAAGACATGTGGATTACATTTTTACATCAAAGTCTATAGTTATTTACAAAGATCATGGTTGGTAGTGCTCCTTAGCAGTGACGTTCTCATATTAAGCAGATACTAGTAAATCAGATCATTGATAAATCCTATTAACTAAGTCATGGAAGAGTAATAAGATAAGATAAGATAGGAAATTCCTTTATTGTCCTACAATGGGGAAATAAAGGCTAATGCAAAGTACAGCTTTTACTTAAAGGGCACATATCATGCAAAATCCCCTTTTTTAGCCTTTATTTATATATATATATATATATATATATATATATATATATATATATATATATATATATTGTTGTGTACTTGGAGTCTCGAAGAGTGCAGAAAATTTTAATATAGTCTCTCCAGGAGCTGCGTCGATATCTCTATATTCAATTTGGTCATGTTTTTCAAGCCGTTTAGTTTTCACTATTCTCTATTACATTTTTTGAGCAATTATGTGACAGTATTTGCTGCGAATTTGAAAGCGGGGTCTCTCTGATTGGTTGACGCTCCACATCCAGCTGCAAGCTGAGGGTAGATGGATCGGTAAATGAAGAGCTTAGTTTTTTGGTCAGCTTTTTTTTTCACCACAACGGACCGGAGCAGTGCCAGCATTACTAAAGACAAAGCCCCAATCCTTCTTGTCTATCTCCCATTCCATCTCATGATCACCCATGAACAAGACACAAAGATACCTAAACTCTTCCACCTGAGGCAAAGATTGATCCCCAACCCTGAGGAGGCATTCCCCGTTTTTCCAGTTGAGGACCATGGCCTTAGACTTAAATTGTTTCTGAATGAAATTAAGATTCGGTTTAATTGCAACTCCAAGAGCTCCTATACTATGTGGATGGCAATCGTATGTTCACATTGTCCATTGCTGTGTTACAAGTTGTATTTATGTTAGCGGTTTCTGTTAGGTATTTCTACACATTTTTCATGTATGGACAAAATGTATTAGTTACGGAATGGCCATGTACAGCCATGTACGAATGTACAAGTTAAGGTAATGCAACTTTGGAGTTTTTTTCTTTGCTTAGCAACATAATGAGATGTAGGGCATAACTGCTGAGGGGATCCAGTAGCTCAACATAAATTTTCAAATGAACAATTCCTTTTTAGAGTTTGAATTTGACTTTTTTAGGATAAGATGTTCAACACTCTAGATAACCTAAGATAAATTTCAATTTAGAGCTACCAAATACAGCCTTTTTGCTAGTGACATGGAGAGGTTACATTTACCAAATGTTTTAAGTTGCTCATTGAATTAAAAAGGCATGAAATAGAAAGAAAGAAGGAAGTCTGATACTCCAACCTCATTAACATGCACATTAACATGTTACTGCTCAGGCCCCAAACATCACCTTGTCTCATGTTGAAAGAGAAATACAGTGGCTGACAGAGCCTTTGCATTGCTTATTGATGAGTGCGAGTGGATAGGATGACAGGACAATGTGAAACGAGAAACTGTTCACAAGATAAGGTGGGGGGGGGAGGCAGTGACAGTGGTGGCTGTGGTGTGATTTAACATTTCAACATTATCACTTAACAAGACAAGCCTGGCCCCAGTTTGGGCTCAAGTAGAGCAGCTGGTAAGGCAAGGCAGGAGGCAGAAAGAAAGGAAGAAAGCGATGCCGAGAGATCCCGTGCCACACAGAAGTGGAGTAGGTGAAAAGTGAGACAAAAAGGAAGTAGGGGTTGCATTCCCACTCAAAACTTAATTATGTATGGAGGGGTAGCTGGAGAGAAAGAGATGGAAAGAGGTTTGTACCAACCAAACTAAAAGAATGATGGGGCAGGTGAAGGACAAGAAGGAATTGAAATGGTGTAGAAGATGAAAAGGGTCAAAACGTGAGCAAATGTATGCACTATGAATGCTTAGAAAAACTACTTCAAAAATCAAATCATTTAAATGAGAAGTTTGACCTTACAGATGCTAAATTACATGGAGATCATTTTGAAATTTAGGAATGGTGCAACACATTAGGCAGACTAGGGCAAAATAGTAATTAAAGATGCTCCAGGCTCGGGTATCAATGCTGTTATTGCTAAAAAAATAAAAAAATAAAACAAGACTTTAAATTCCAGAACATGCTTCTATTTCAAATAAATCTTTAAGGTTGACTTTGTAGTTTGTGAAGGATTCTATGCAGTTATTATAAGCAATAATTGTCTTCCCTCTAGTAGAAAGATAACATATTACCATGGGTTTGATGGAAAGTAAACAAATTAATCAGACGCACACCACATGGTTCAGCTGACTAGCAATTTAAAAGAACTGAAAATGTTCATATCAGTGGAATATAACACTATTATAGCTGATATTAACAGTCAACTATTTCACAAAACTCTTGTTATATTTGATTTTCTACAACTCAACAACAATTATGTTTTTATATGAGCGTAGTTTGGTGGCGCTTTCTGACTTTATCAAATAATTTGTATTCAATATGCCATAATTGTCTGAATGGGGTTAAAAAATGGAATATTGATAAAAAAAAAGAAACATATAGCTGCATCATTCTACTCTGCTCTGATAGACTAAAGGCACTGCAAATCTTTTCTGTTAACTAGAGTTCAGGAAAGAACTCTGGAGGATTTGTTTTGCATTATTAACCCCACTCAATTTCTACTCCATTACCAGGGTCGAAAAAACTTCATGGATAGAAATGTACCATAAAAATGCCCCAGTAATGTGGTAGTACATTCTTATTCACCAGAACGTTTTGACTGAAGTCTCAGTGGAGCAAAAGTGAAAAGTATTTCTGGTGTTGTTTTTCTGAGACATCACTGTTTAATCTTTTTGTTTTCATATTAGAGGACTGGCTACCCTTCTGAAAATAAAATTCCAGTGCTCCATCAGTGATCAGATGGTCAGATTATAACTAGACTGCAAGTGAAGCCATTAAGTTTAAATTTCAGTTTCAAACAGTTAGCATCCAAGGTGAGGGAAACATCTGGATAGTGTGAGCTTATGTCATTTTATAAATGGGACATCCTGTAACAATGTTATATATGGGGTGCCATTTGCAAAGTTACACAGTAAAAAAATAACAACAATATTTTTGGGTTATTTAGCCGGTCATAACACAAAAATAGGGGTTCATTATTCCAAGTCATATTTTTCCCATGTCATTCACACATTTAAAAATGTCACGGTTCCAAACTAAATATTTAATTAGCAAGCTCAATATTTAGTTTGTAAACCAAATATTTAGTTTACTATTTAAATATTATTTTCCAAACTAAACACATAATTTTTTAAAGTAAATATTTAATTTGCAAACTAAGTATCAGCTCGGATCTAAATATTTAGTTAGCAAGCTTGCTTGCTGCTAACCAAAACTTTTAGCTAATATGCAAAATCATTTGCCGATAAGCAGAAGTGGACTACCAAAACAAAGGCTGGGTCTTGCCATCTTTTATATGAACTCTTGCTGCTGGTGAGACTGAATCATTTAATTTATGGTGCCAGTTTTAGCTGGGAACAGGCTGTCCAAAACGCACACTGTCCCTTGAAATCAGAAACTCCTGCTGCTGGTTTTGCCAGCAGCAGGAGTTTCTGCTGTATATACAGCAGTTCATGAAAAGGTTTGAATTTGTTTTGGTAGTCCACTTCCGCTTACTGGCAAGTAAATTTGTATATTAACTAAATATTTAGGTCCGAGCAAAATATTTAGCCAGTAACTTAAATATTTAGTTTGGATATTAAATGTTTACTCTGAAAAATAAATATTTAGTTTGTGGGAAAAAAAATATTTGTGAACTAAATATTTTGTTGGCAAGCTAAATATTCTGTTTGCTGACTTAATATTTAGTTTGGAGCCTAATATTTAATTAGAAAAGTAAATTTTTCATTTCTAATGAAATATTTAGATTGGAACTGCAATATTTATAAATCCATGAATGATATGCCCCCCCTCCCCCCCAGTTTTCTGTCGTATGACAGGCTAAATAACCCAAAATATTGTTGCAAATTTTTGACTCTGTAACTTTACAAACGGAACCCCATAGTTGCTTGTTTGTTAACAGTAGATGGCATATGTTAGCCATGGCACTCACAGGGGGAATTCTTTCTGACATGTCCAACAATTCAGTGGCAGCCTGTCTGATCTGGTGATTAACATGTGTATGATGCAGTGTTAAATGACAAGGAAGCATTGCTTTTCCTACAGCAGCATGTCTTCCTAAGGCATTGAAACTAAAGTCAGATATGCAATAGTGTGATGGGGTAATTATCCCAAAAAAAAAAAACGTCAAAAGAATTACATTTTTACCTTTGTAACTCTTGCATGTTTCAAAGGTGGAAACATGTAAGAGTTAGCCTTCCACCTCTCTCTCATTTCTCTTTTTTTTTTTTAGCTAAGCATTTCAAGGATCCCAGTCACACATGGGCAAGATCGAGGAATGGGACAGAAGGAGAGATGGGCAGAGATATAAAGGAACATTGGAACAATTGGGAGCAGCTGTAAAAAAGCAGCCAGAGTAATCGTTTTTTTCTGGGCCCATCCCACTGCTGTTTGCATCTCTCCACCCATGTAATTTTTCTCCTTGCATCCAGTTTACACGCCAAACAGCTCATTTACACACACAACACACACACACACACACACACACACACACACACACACACACACACACACACACACACACACACACACACACACATCCATACATACATACATACATACATACATACATACATACATACGTACATACATTACATACATATATATATATATATATATATATATATATATATATATATATATATATATATATATATATATATATATATATATATACAGTGAGTCCAAGAAGTATTTGATCCCTTGCTGATTTTCTTCGTTTGCCAACTAATAAAGATGTGATCATTCTGCACGTTTAATGGTAGATGTATTCTAACATGGAGAGACAGAATATCACAAAGAAAATCCTGAAAAAAAATCTAAGGAATATATATTAATTAATTTGTATTTCATTGAGGGAAATAAGTATTTGATCCCTCTAGCCAAACACAGTCAATACTTAGTGGCAAAGCCTTTGTTAGCAAGTACAGCAGTGAGACGTTTGTTGTAGTTAACCACAAGTTTAGCACACACACCAGGGGGAATTTTGGCCCACTCTTCTTTGCAGATCCTCTCTAAATCAGGAAGGTTGGTGGGCTGTCGCTTGGCAACTCTGACCTTCGGCTCCCTCCATAGATTCTCAATCGCATTGAGGTCCGGAGACTGGCTGGGTCACTCCATGACCTTCATGTGATGTTTCTTGAGCCAATCATTTGTTGCCTTTGCTGTGTGTTTCGGGTCGTTGTCATGTTGGAAGACCCAACCACGTCCCATTTTCAGCTTCCTGGCAGAGGGGAGGAGGTTGTCCCTCAGGATCGTACGGTACATGGCTCCATCCATCTTCCCAGTGATGCGGTGAAGTAGCCCTGTACCCTTGGCAGAGAAACACCCCCAAAACATTATGCCTCCACCTCCATGCTTGATGGTGGGCACAGTGTTCTTGGGGTCATAGGCAGCATTTTTCTTCCTCCACACATGGCGGGTAGAGTTGAGGCCAAAAGGTTCAATGTTGGTCTCGTCTGACCACAGAACCTTCTCCCAATAACTTGGTTCATCTTTCAGGTGATCATTGGCATACTTAAGGCACGCCTCCACATGTGCCTTCTTGAGCAGGGGTACCTTTCGGGCACTGCAGGATGTTAGTCCATTGTTGCGCAAAGTGTTGCCAATTGTTTCCTTGCACACTGTGGTCCCAGCTGCCTTCAGGTCATTTACCAACTCCTGACGAGTGGTTGCAGGATTATTTCTGACCGTTCTCAGGAGCATTGTCACCCCACGAGGTGATATCTTCTTTGGAGCACCAGGCCGAGGTCTGTTGATGGTCATGTTATACTCTTTAAATTTTCTAACAATTGCACCAATAGTTGTTACTTTCACATCCAACACCTTGCTAATCTTTTTGTAGCCCATTCCAGCTTTTGTGGAAGTCAACAATCCTGACTCTGAGGTCCTGAGACAGCTCTTTGGTCTTACCCATGTTGGAGACTTGAAATCTGTCAGATTGTCTGATTCTGTGAACAGGTGTTTTTCACACAAGTGAGTAGTGAGAACAGGTGGCTTCAGTTCAGGTTACAAGCTGATTGGGAGTGTCTAACTGCTCTGTGAAAGGCAGAACTCCTAACGCATACTGAGGGATCAAATACTTATTTCCCTCAATGAAATACAAATTAATTAATATATATTCCTTAGATTTTTTTTCAGGATTTTCTTTGTGATATTCTGTCTCTTCATGTTAGAATACATCTACCATTAAACGTGCAGAATTATCACATCTTTATTAGTGGGCAAACGAAGAAAATCAGCAAGGGATCAAATACTTCTTGGACTCACTGTATATATATAAATCTGTATAAGTGTATGTATGTATGTATGTATGTATGTATGTATGTATGTATGTATGTATGTATGTATGTATGTATGTATGTATGTATTGTGCATGTGAAGGACGTGACCAAATCAAAAAAACAAGTGTTTGTTTTTTATATGTATGCATTCAGCTGTGGTTTGTTCTGTAGCTCTTCATTCCACTGCAGTCTAATTTTCTGGTTTGCTCATGTGAAGTCTCTTCCCTGCAACTGAAGGGGTTTATTCCTCTTTGTGCAACGCCCACACACATCAGTGCACAAAAGAATGTGGTGGCAGAACAATTCAGTCTTAGTGCTTCGTCCAGTTTGCCTCAACTTCACAAGACACTTGCTTCTTTATTCACAGTAATAGCATGCTTGCTGGGTCAGTGTTCAGTGGCCACCCCACAGAAGCAGGAGAGTTCCAACACATCCGACAATACATCACAAAGTGTCATAAGGGAGCGATAAGTAGAGTTATATGTGGTTATAAGTAATATAAAATGCATTTATTTTTTGTAATTGACAAAAATCCCTCATACTGAGCAAGCCTGAAGCGACAGTGGAGAGGAAAACCCCCCTTAAACGGGAAGGAAAACCTCCAGCAGAACCGGGCTCAGTATGAACGGTCATCTGCCTCAACCGACTGGGGGTTAGAGAAGACAGAGCAGAGACACAACAAGCACAGAAGCACACATTGATCCAGGAATCATTTCTATGCTATATGGTAATAGTGTTTAATAGATTTAAACATTTTAAATTACAGTTGAGCTCTATGACATAGTGGATTATCCTGCTGGTATACGTATACCATTAAATCACCACCCGACTGGAATAGTGCTGGGAATACAGTATAAACGTTGGTGTTCACTGAAGCGGAAGCTAAAGCTGCCCATCGCTCAGATGTGACTGCAGAGTTGATTGACTTGAGTAAACGACCTTATTAATACTGTGATAATAGAAATAGCAATGCTCATATTAGCCTCTACAGTCTTAAGTACAAACAACATAATAAATAGATCAATTGACTGATTGGTTCTTACCTTGATGCTGTGTCCCTGTTTCCCTTTATGAACAGGAATTTTCTTTCTCCTTAATGTTCTGATATGAGGCTCTTAGAGTTGCTGTAACTTGGTTTATTTAATTAATAATGTTTGATCTTCGATCACGTCGAGCTGCTGCTTTACCACGAGTCATTGCAGAGGGGTCCTGCTCGGTCCTCTATTATGTAGTAGTGAGTTATTAGTCACCATCTGGCTTTCTGATAGTACACACACACACACACACACACACACACACACACACACATACACAAATGTGCTCCTAGTAATCAAAGTAGAGAAATTAGACGGGATTAAGAAATCTGTGATATGATGATGAAACCTAACAAAATGAAATAATTGTCACACAGCATGAAAATGTTTGAACACACCTTATTTACATCCTCATCATCATTTTGACATACTTGTTAACTTTACTCACCATACTGGTCATTCTAGTACTATCTATTTCATATTAATGTGCACCAAGCTGTCACTTTACTGGGATTGCCTGCTTGTATAAATTGGTTGGATTTGGAAAAACCACCGACATATAAAGGAGAAAAAGGGTGGAAAAAACAGAGAGGAGCACCGCCTCTGTCCCCATAGCCCTGGGTGTTGAAAGGTTCATCGGTCCCTGAATGATGGCGAAAATAGTCGAACTTTTCGCCATCATCAGATGGCACAGATCAATAGATCTTTTCCTCCATGCTTCTTGGTGCTATTACGCTCCAACCTGGAAAGTGAGAAGCGCTTTCTGCAGCAATCAAAAGCCAGAGAGGAGACGGCATAACACAAGAAAACTTCATATGACTAGTTAAGCTGCTGATGTCATCATGCAATGCAGAAAATACTTTCTTGCCTCTTTAATCTTGTCTAGTTTGTATTCATGTATATACAGTATATTCTCCAACTTATTCTATTTCTTCTAAAATGTTTATTATTGAGAGCATTTCTGTAAATAATAAAAAAATTCCTCCGTACTATCTACTTTCTACATATATCCACTTTTTAATCGAGATTATTTCATATTTTTCCTATTATTTATTTATCCTCAGTAAAATTACGTTACCAGAGCAGCACCTTTAACCCGTCCTTCCGCTGAAACAAATTAATTTCCCTCTATGGTGATGATAAAGGTTATCTTATCTGCATATTAATAATTGCATGACTGTTAAAGACGTTTATGTGCTAATTTCCTCCACTGTTTAGGCAGTGGATCAGCCAATCAGCTCTCTCTGCTTCCAACATCTTTTCTGCTTAAGACACTAAGGCTCGCTAAAAGTCCTCCTCACTACTCCTAACAGTTTTTCACTTTATGTGCTCTTTTAAGGACTAAGATGCTTTGTCAATAACCTTTATATTCTAAGAAAAATCTTAGAATTCGGGAAATTCTAAGACTTATCCTAAATGTATGTCCCTAAGAGCCACTTGTAGTCTTAGGATTCTTTTTGAATACGGACACAGATGTTTCAATGAACCATGTGCAGCTCCAAATAAAATGAAATAAAATATCAATAGTTGATCCCAGCATCAGCATTCCCTCCTGTTTTTAAATTAAATATTGCTTAGCTTAATTGGTGCCATTCTCTAAACTTGTAGAGCTGTTGTTCTCTATCTATTTTAGCTATCCCTGTGGCAATTCTGTATCAATTTATTTAAGACTTATAACCAAAATGAAGGGTTATCATGCATAAATTGGGAGTGGTGTATCGTAATTAGTGTTGCGCTGATGCCATTTTTTGGCCCCGATACGGAAACCCGATAGCTGGCAGTGCAGTATTGGCCGATACCGATACCATCTGTTTGGAATTGATGTGTGTGTGTGTGTATATATGAAGAACTGCATACTACTTAGGGTAGTAGAACTTTTTATTGCTTACCTGGAATGGGTGACAATAGTTGAATAAACATTTGGCTCTCAAAGGCCAAAATAGTGCAACATTCGTGAAATTACAACATGATTAATAGTAGTGCAACAATAAGACAGTAAAATTACATTAATAATTGAATAATCTCTTTTAAACCCTGAGTTTTGGCTCTCAAATGCCAAAATAGTGCAACTTTCATGAACTTATATAACATGTATAATACTAGTCGGGGGAGAGAAGGCTGTGTTCAAGTGACATACAAACATCAAAATGGTATCGGTGTTCTATTTGTTGGTACTCGCCGATACCGATACCACCACTTAAGTGCTGGATCGGGGCCGATACTGGTATCAGTATTGGTGCAATACTAATCGTAACTGGCCTCCACATCTCAAGATTACCAATAATTATTTAACAATAAATGGAAAAGATAAGTTGGACCAAACTTTAACTGTTAGCATACATAAAGCGTCTTAAAGAATATTTATATATCTTTTGATTGTTAAAAAAAACAAAAACAATAATGTTGACTTGAACAGATGCCTGACAAAAGATTAATTCACACGCCTAAACATAAAAGGCAATCACACACAAGGAGGTGGTTCCAGATTGGCATACCTGCAACACCAACAATGGATTTTAAATTACTCAGAGATGCCACCAGACTTAGCCGTAAGCAGTGACGCGGAGCATCGCTTTATCCGTGCTGCACCAAGACACTCAGTTCTCCAGCTGCAGAAAAACTCATCTGCCACTGGAACAGTGACTGCCGCTGCCACACTGCCCTCTACCAGCTCAGCTCTATTAGTTCAGCCTCACCACCTCGCAGTGGCCCCAAGGTTGTGACAAAGTGGCAGTTAATGTCTTCGCTCTCTCTCTCTCTCTCTCTCTCTCTCTCTCTCTCTCTCTCTCTCTCTCTCTCTCTCTCTCTCTCTCTCTCTCTCTCTCTCTCTCTCTCTCTCTCTCTCTCTCTGGTATTTGTCTCTATTCCTTCTCACAGGACTGTGAGCGGATATAATAGCATGCATATAAAATGCCATATAAGGTGGAACAGTAATGGAGAAAGTTAAGTTAGTAATTGCCTGTGGTTCAGAGGCCACTGGCGAGGGAAAAAACCTTGGGACATTTTAGTGGAAATAAAAGGGGAGGAACATAAATTTGACTCTTTATGACAGTAGTGATTTTAGCAAAACAACATGTTAACAAGGCATCCTAAAGGAGTTATGTTCCACATCTACCAGTGGTTTATCTTCCAGTGGTTCTCTATCTTTGTTATACCTTTGCAGGGAAAGGAAACTATTGAGCATGAAGTGTTAAAAGATTATTATTAATAAGTTTATTTGATAGGGGCAGAAGAAAACATTATTACAATTTGAAGTGCAACTGATGCCATGTTTATTAGTCATCTAGCTATTAGCTGATTTGCAGACCAGGGCCCCGTTGCTTAAAACATCCAAGATCAAATGAGACATCCAAGATGATTTCATCCGGCTAATCATGATCCGGCTAAATGGGTTCTTTCAACGCACCTGTTGTTTATGATTAGTATGGCTGGATTGAGTTATCTGAGATAACTGCGCGTTCATGCGTTTGTTTAAAAGGGGAAATGTATCTATAGTAGAAACATTGATCAGCAGCGCTGCTATTGGCTGTTCAGCATGGCCAAAGAACGCCCACAGTTTTTCTCCCAAGCAGAACAAGAGCAGGAGAGAGGGCTGGCAAAAAGTAGCAGACAAATTAATGCGTAAATACTGTCCATGGTAGATGTTTCTATCACTTTCTACAGTATGTATTTTTGCATTTAATAATTTAATATTTACTTTGTTCTTTTATATCAGAGCCTCCACGGGACCCACTAGAACATGGGGACACGTAAAAGTGAAATACAAAAATATTCTACAAAATGGTAGCCTTTAATTATTATACTTTATTTTAAACAGCCACTTATGGCAACAGATCCAATATCGGTGTCATTCCTTAGACACTGGAAGTAAAGGACACAAGCAAACTGGGAATTTTAACAAAAAGTTTTTCCTTTTCCAAGTCATCCACAGTTTACACGGTCAAAAACTGTATTGCTCCGTGTCTAGATAATCCATCCATAGTTTTTTCTAATACAATATACGGCTCGACAGGAAGCAAAGTAAAACTAAACTTCACAATAAAATGTCCTGAACAAATCTTCTTACTGAATATGATAAAAATAAAAAGCAAACCATCATACAAATAACTTAAATATTTTCTATTTATGGCTCTAACACAACTTTTTCCTCTTTAAAAGCCACTGTTAAAAGATGTGTTTGTCTGTTTATAACAGCCACCAAGAAAAATCTCTACAATTACACTGTCGCGCTGCGCTAAAGGATCCTGTCTATTGCACAATGCGCAATTAATTCGAAAAGCTCTGCAAATTATTCTTGCACCTTCCGCAACAGGTTGCAGTCGTAAAAATGGACATGGCTACGACAGACTTCCCATCTCCTCCGCTTATAAAGCTGCGATCAAATCCTGTTTACATGAAAAAAGCCTGCTCGCGAGCAGGTTTAAGCTGGCGCACATGTTGCTATGACAACAAGTGCAGGAAGTCTTTCGAAGAACCAAACGATCCAAGATCATGCCAAATCGTCAACAATCAAATCCAGCTATCTGAGTTAGCGACGTACAAACAACGGACCCCAGGTCCCTAAGACAAAACAAATACAAGCAGTCATGAAAAACATACAGAACATGTAATACGGACTATGTACAAAAATTGCTCTAATGTTCACAGATTTGAGTAGATTTGGGCCATTGATGTCCTTTGTTGTTGAACTGTTTCAGGTCTGTTAGGGTTTTTATTTTGGGACGTATGGTGTTCCATATGTGAGGCCCTTTATTGTGAATGAGCTCTGTGCGAAGGTGGTTCTACATTTGACTGGTCTGCTGTCACCACTGGCAGCACATCTGGTAGTGACACCAGTGCTATATGTTTGTATCATATTGCATACAATTTCAGCAGCAATACATTTAAAAACAAATTTTAAAAAGAATATTTTATAAAATTCTCAAAACCTAGTGAATTGTGCTTCTCTTGCATTCTTCAGGAGTGTCATCGCATGGGCTTTTTGTCCAGCACTTTTAAAGCTTGTTTATAAAGAGAGACTACACTTTTCATTGCTGACTGGTTAGCCTGGGCCCAGACAGTGATAGAGTATGAGAAATGGGGTAAAATCGTTGCATAAAATAATAGTTTAGCAGCCTATTGATAAACAGAATCATATTAGGTGAAAACAATTAAAATGAATCCTGAATTTTTGTTATTTTCTTTAAAATAATCTTAGGTTTGAATCCAGAACTACTCCCAAATATTTGAAATTTTCAACTTTATGAATTGGTTCATGCTTTATTTGAACATGGAAGTTTTTCTGTAGATTTTTGTCGAAGTGACAAAATAATTGCTCAAGATTAATTGTTGTGCCATAACTTTCTCTATCACCTTTGAAATTATTGGAAGAATTGAAATGGGCCTATGATTACAAGCTTGGTTGGAGATGGAGGGAAATCTGTTGCAGCATTGCAGTAAACAGCCTAAAAAAAATTAAAGATCGAAGTTACCTTGACTTTATTGTCCTTAAATCATTTTGTAACTAATTTGGCAGTTTGCTTGGGCTATTGTGTATTTGGAAGGCAAATTTGTGCCCATGCTTCAACTTTCTGGCTGATGTCTTGAGATGCTACTTTAATATTTACACATAATGTTTGTATGCCTATTTCCATAAATTTTGTAAGGTGCACCAGTATATTTTGCAGCAATCCACCAAAATAGCCTGATACTTCCACCCCTGTACAACATTATTGGCATGGTGTTCTCAGGCTTCTGCTTTTTGTGTTCAATGTAATGATGTTCATTATGTCCAAACATTTCCATTCCAGTTTCATCAGAGTGCAGGATAAAACCAAAATCTTTGTCCCTGAATGCATTTACCCACTGTAATCTGGGTTGTTATGCTGCTTTTGTCATAATAGCTTCTTCCTCTCTGATTGGCCTTTTCCGCCCGCGTTACGCTGTGGACAGTGACACTCTGTTCCCAGCTTCAGCCAAGGCCTTCTGCTTTTGTTGTGGGGCCAAGCCACAGGTTTTACTGTAAAACATGTCAATGTCTGAAACACATAACCTGTCTTCTGCTTAAAGGCATGATGGCTGGAAATTCCCATGCTGGTTTGTATTTGTGTATAAATGTTTGAACAAATGAATGTTACGCATTGAGGCATCCAGAAGTTGTACCCAAATGTAAACCAGACTTGTGGAGGTCCGTAATTACCTTCCTTATATTCTGGATGATTTCTTTTCTTTTTTTTTAACAAGTCACACATGACAGTATGTTTGGAGCATTGACATTGAATTCATCCACAGTTGGAACTTCATGTTACTTAAATTTTGTGGAATATTTATCAGAAGCGGTTTGTTATTGTTCCGAAAATTTTTCTCTGAATCAATTTAATAAATTTCAATGAGAATTATAAAGTTTGTATTTTCATAAAGTGCATAGGGATATCTGGCTTAACTGTATGTGCAGAATAGACAGCAATAAAACCCGTAAAGCAATGTTCATAGAGGTTCCAACTTCTAAACAACAATTACATCAATGTCCAAGTTTAAAGATATTCCTCTGGAAACACAGGAAATCCACCAACTAATATGGAATTCAAGTTTACATTTTGTGAATTGAAATTTACATTTTAATCCTTCAGGTGAAAATAAAACAGGTACATTAGTCACTAAACTGCACAGTTCTTGCAATGTATAAAGAGACAATTTATGCTGCCATCTTTCCTGGTAGAAATAAAGTTACCATTAGCCCCCATTTCCATATTAGATTTATTAATATTTTAATATTAATAAATTTTTGAAGCACCAGTGGACAACAAAAGTTACCTCAAGTTACATTGTGAGCAAAACAGGTCCAATTTATATTGAATTATGAAAAAATCCAAAACCAAATACATGCAGTACAATTCAATAATAGCTGGTTAGATAAATTATAAATTAACCTTTATATACACCAGTTTCTGTCTAAAGTCTTTAAGGAGAAGAAAAGATTTATATCCGGAACACGAATAAAACCCTCATGTTCTAAGTGTTCATGTTTTATTTATTTCTCACATTAATTTGATCATTCTTACTTACTCACTCATAGCACGAAATAAAATATGAATACAAGCCATTGGCCTTCCCATTATAGAAAATGCAAAGTGAGATACGCAGCTGAAACTAAAGATATCTGGAAGTCCCATCTGACAGTTTTTCCTCTGTGGAAACAGGCCTGAAGCATTTACAACAATGGACACACCAAAATGGACATGTCAGTCATCAGCTTGACTTCTGCTCCCGTCTGCACACCCACGTGCATTTATTCCCTGCAGCATGGAACTCAGAAAGCACACACACACACACACACACGCAAGCAGCTTCAAGACACGCATGCTATAAGAAGAAGCACTTTAGATGGATGGCCATTGACGTAATTGTTACATTGTTACTGTATTTACAAGAAAAAGAAAATTTTTACCCTTAGTACTTTAAATGATGGTAACACGAGCACTGAAAGCTTCAGCATTTCCATTTTGTGCAGACTGACTCCCACCAATCCCTGCACACACTCTTGCCTGGCATGCACGTGCATGTGCATGATGTGGTGTGTTTGCACGACGGTGTCAAAATGTATGTGTAAGAGTAGTGCTGACACCCAGCAAAGGTGCTATCCTGCCATGCTGCTTTTTCCTGCTCACTGTAACTAGGCAGGAGAAATAAAAAAAAAGGAAAGTTTTTTTCTCCCACATTATCAGGATTTAATTTTAAGCATTAGGTGTGCCATCACATGTAGGCTCTGGTGTGAGGACCGGCCTGTGAGGGTCTATTGATTATTTTTCTGCTTTTGTAATGTTGTGAGGTCAGAGAGCGTTTTACACCAAGGAGCTTTGAGAAACAAAAATGTGACTGAAATACAAACTGACAAATAAATAAATTATGCTTACAGTGTCACACACCTGAGTGCAATGTTAACCTGTGATTCTTAAAGTCTCAACTGCAATATGTGAGCCATAATACCAGATATATAAAAAAACAGTACAGTATATCTCAGTACCAATTATCTGTTGCTCTCTGCTGGTCAACATGGGACACTACACCCATCCGATTTGACGTCATGCTTTTTCCTGCATGAATTCTGTACATTATAATGCAAAAATAGCAGAGATCACAAATTGGTTGATACTTTTTATTAAGCTTCATATAGGGCATGTGGATTACATGTTCTAGGTTTCACCATCTACTCTTTACATTGTGCAATTGTCATTCTGTGGTTCTTTTGTTGTGTAATCTGAGCACAAAAAGAGAAGCGAAATAAAACATGGCTCTGCTTGGTTGGTTGAAGGATGCATTGTAATTTTGCCAGATTCTTCATTAAATGTTTTAATTTTAAGGTTTGTAGTTTGAAAAATCAGGCACAAATCCTCCTGGATGTCATGGCTCCTGGGAAAGACAATTTTTTCACCAACCCAGACTTTGAAATCCAACATGGCCCCTTTGTATGTAAAACTTGTAAAAGAGGTTATTTAAATAGTTCAGTTGCACTTCTGAAGGTTTGGATCTCATCTAATCTGTCAAAGACCCCTATGTTATACTTATTTCTATATTGTTTGTAAGTGCAAAATTAGATATCTGACCGTTTTCCATAAACGCAAGAGCATGAAAATCCAGTTTCTGAAGTGCTCAGACCAGCTCATGAGGCACCAACAACCATTTCAAAGTCACTTACATCCCCTTTCTTCCCCATTCTGATGGTCAGACTGAACTTCAGCAAGTTCTCTTCACCACTTCTAGACACCGGAAGCTTCTGCTATGTAGTTGGGTGATTTGCTACTTACTTTAACAAGGTGTACCAATTGAACAGGTGCACCCAAATAATGTGGCCAGTGTATGAACATCATTATTAGCTCATATTTAAAATAGTAGTTAGCCTGGTCACACAAGTTAGGTTAGTTATAGCATGAACAAAAACTAAATTGAAGCATTACATAAAGGAAAAAGGAAACTGAGCACAAACACTGTCGGTAACAACGGCTGAACAGAAATCTAACTTTACCAAGGGTATAAAAAGACCCTGTCAGACACACTGATGATTTCAAGCCTTTATTTTTGTAAATTATGATGACTTTCTGCTTACGGTTAATAAAAACATATCAATTAAGATTAGGATATTACCTCAGCCCAATAAAAAGTGTAATATGGGAGTAATGAAAATGATGTACCTGCCTAAAGGTTGTCATTTTCAAAAGTTACTTTTCATCTAACAAACAAGTCTCATCACTTATTCTAACTTGGTAAAATGACTTTAAATGTCTCTCTCTCTGTCTGAGCAGTTTCTTGTGCATGATTTAGAGTTGTTGCTACCTGCCTTAAATCAAAGGAAAATTTGGAAGTGTAAAATAGAGGACTTCAACTGGAGAAAGTCTTTTGAGGCCTGAGGTATCGATGCCAGAAAACACACTTAACAATTCGCCTTTTTGTTTCTGGTTCCATCAGGTCTCTGCCCTTTCTCTTGGCTGGGCAGATTGTCCATGTCAGCTAGAATTGGCTGAAACTTTAAAGACTAGCGATGGTGTAAACATTAAAAAGTTGCCTTGAGTAAAAACAACACAGACTCATTGGATGGTTCTGTGTTTTTTAAAGTAAAAAGGAATTCCTTTATTGTGCCGCAGTGGGGAAATTCAGGTGTGACAGTGGCAAACACACAGACAGTTACACACAATAATTAGTAATGAAAAAAAGAAGAGAAGAAGAAAAAATAACAAACCAGTCTAATCTAAAGTTAGCTCTAAGAAACAGCAAGAGTAGAAGATAAAAGTAAATACCAGAGTAAATGCTGCACAGTGGAAACTATTTGATGGAGGAAAAAAACTCCAGCCTATTTACAAACACATGATAACAGAATATGCAATCTGCATAATAGCGAATAGCAGCTGCCTAGCTGAGGCATGTGCAAGTTTCCTTAGCATCTGGGAACAGTGTAAACAATTAATGGTTGGATCAGAACCTGTGCAACCATTTTTAGCATTATGTAAACAGTTATCATGTCTGTTGGGAGCAACAGAGATTATAAAGTCTGACAGCAGTTGGGAGGAAGGACCTACAGAAATGCTCCTTAGAACATCTGGGATGCAGCAGTCTGTCTATGAAATAAAACATAATTTCATTTGATAGACATGAAGAACAATGGACTCTATTGTCTTTTGGGGGAGGGGGGGGGTGTTGTTTTACATTTTGCATACATTTCACATTTTCTTGGCTAAACAATGCCAAGATGTCAATATTACAGTCAAGAAACAGCAATCTTATTTGAAGTTGCCAACAAGCAAGAAAAACAGAAAGGAATGCATTAATTTCAACCCTGTAAAGCTTACATCCGGTCAATATTTTGATTGCGTGTTCATTCAGAAGCCTAGTGATTTTTTAACTGGCAGAGTAATGTGATCTACCTAAAGAAATAGTTTGAAATATCCTGACATGCATCTCAAAAAAGTATCAGCTTTATAAACATCGCATTTTGACATGGTTTCACATCTGTTGTTCATTTTCTGCTGAATCTAGAATCATTACGGCTCAGCCTGCCATGAGAAAGGACTTCTGCCCAGCCTTGGTCACAATAGTCAAAGGTGTGAATATTAACGACAGGTTCCTGAATCTCTGTAACGTTCCTCTCTGCATTTCTCTTTTTGATTGTATCTACAAGAAGCAAAGAATTTGCATGTTGGAGCTCATTAGCTCCATGCAACTGTTTACACATTTGTCTTGCAAATATTAACACCGGTTTTTCTCATTCTTGTTGGGAATCCTTGTCTCCACTGGTAAGTGGGCAAGGGGCAGGGGACATCCTGAATAGAAAATCTACATAATGCACCATAGATGATCCAACAAAAAAAATCCAATAAGCAATCTGGATTTGTCCTCTGTGAGAAGACACAAAAATAAAACCAATTAGGTAAAAACTAATTGCATGTAAAATGTAACATAGCCATCTCCAATTAAAAATAAATAAAGCAATCAGAGACTGTAGGCTGATTTTATTAGCTATTAAGAGCCATTTAGTGTTGCAGATAATCAGCACCACATTTGATTATCCACTGAGAGAATTATGCACTGCTGGGTGTGTGGAACTGGCTGGCTTACAGAGATTATTTCTGTCATTACTGAGCTGAATGGCTTGGCCAGTCACATCATTTTGATGTAACGGTATCAGAGAGAACAGAGTGCTGTAATTTGGACCCACATTGTCTCTTGTTTGCATTTGGGCAGTGTAGCTTGTGTAAGTGTAAAGTCGAAATGTGTGATACAAATTAATTTAGGGAGTCCATCTGCAGTCCCTCAATATATTTTTGTCACAAATTCTGTATATTTTGGAGTATGATTTTATTTTAAGAGTTTGTGTTGCTTTTTGCCTTTATTCACATTAAGCAGACAGCAATTGGCCAGAGACATGCAGCAAAGATCCCAAAGGCAGGAACCAAACCCCAGACAGCTTTACATTTCAGACTGTTTCTAGCTGTGACTATAAAATAAATGGTTATTGATGACAGATATAAGCCTGAGAGAATAGGATTCTCTGCAGTGTTGCCGGGTTTCATTAACATACAGCATTAACAGCTATTAAACTTTTACTTTTACATTTTGTGAAGTTACAACCATAAATCTTAATATGTTTTCTTTGGATTTTATTTAATAGACGAGCACATTATATACCACATAACTGTAAAGTTAAAAAGAAAAGAATGTTGTTTTTTTGTCAATGCTTATTTTATAGAACCACATCTCACTCCAACTACAGCTGAAAGTCTTTTTGGGTGTGGTTTTACCAGCTCTGCACATCTGCCCATTCTTCTTTCCAAAACAGTTCAACCCCAGTCAGACTGGATTGCATCTGTGTCAGGTATGCAGCTCTGCGATATGGAGGTGTGGTGTAGTTCCTACCTTTCTCCTTCAGGGTGCAACAGGTGGACACCAGCCGCAGGTGTTTTCCATTCTTTCTTTTCAGCATTTAAGACGGCTGGAGACGGAAGGTGTCAGAGCATTAGCTCTCCTCCATGCTCCAGTCTGGCTTCACTGTGACACCACCAGACGATCATCCACTCTACAGATCTGTTCCGAGTCCCAATGCCTTCCTGGCACTCCAGGCGACCGTTGCTACCGACTATAATCACCAACAGGCCTGTCCTCCCTCCAACATGGAAGATCTAACCAGCTCCAAACCACACCTTCATCCAGGCAACCAGCAGCAACCTCAACCTTCCCATAAGTCAGCCTCTGCTACACCAGCACGTCTTCCTGCTTGTTGTCGGTGCTCAATTATATCTTTCACCTTCCCACTGTCTGTGACCAGAGCCCTCCCTAGCGGCCAGTTCTCCAGATCCACCTCTCGAGCGGCACTCATCATTAATGAGGGCTACGTCGGCTATCAATCAAAATAAGCAGCAGTGTCCCACCTCATGAGCAGCTGCGCACCAGGATGCTCGTAAAATAAATGCATACAGAATATTAGGAAACTACTGTATGTCTAAGTAAGGAAAATGCTGCTTCTGACTGGGAAAGGCCAAAGAAAATTAATTCCCAGGAAGCTTTTTGTGAAATTTGCAACGGTTGTTTTTCAATTTCACATCAAAAGGAGGTAGAGGCGAGTCACACAAGAAACAGAGGTTGTAAAAGTACAATAGGAGGGAGATATTTTACTTTTCAGGATCCTGTCCTGTGGAACCAACTCCAAGTTTTAGTCTGTCGTCTCTGCTTTTAAGACTAGGCTAAAATCCTTTCTTTTGGATAAAACTTACAGTTAGCGTGGCTATCGCTGTAGTTTTAACCTGCTGGAGGACATAATGACCGCTTCTCTCACTCTGTTACATTCTACTACTATGCTCCAGTTCATTTGCTAATGTTTTTACGTTCTCTGTATGTTTTTTTCTCTTCATAGTAGCTACATCTTGCCTGGCATTTATTTTGCCGCGATACCTTCCTGGAGGGAGGCATCAACTGAGCAACTTTAATACCTTAATGTTCCGTTCCTATAGCTCAGTGCTTCCCAAACCTGGTAGGCCTGTCCTACATGTTTTAGATGTGTCTCTGTTCCAGCTCAGCTCATTCAAAAATTTCTTTCACTTTCTTTCCACTGTCGCTACACCTGACCATGCTGCAAAGTCAAAGGCACAATGCAGGTGACTGTCCACCGTTGCTACATGCTCATCCAAAAGTAGTAAATGTTGCAAGTCTGTGATTTAATGCAATTTGCTGGGTTTCCGTAGACATAAAACGTATTACCTATCTCAATACAAAACTCTACTTGGTTGATTTAATAACAGTGATCAAATTCTGTCTGCATGATTGGATTTGTTAGACTTCTTTTGTAAAGAACCTTGAGGCAGTATTTTTCATGAATGCATCTTCATCTCTGCTACCCCCAGCTCTGCCTCCTGTGTAGTTTGTGTCAGCCCAAAACTGGCACACAAAAAAATCCTTGATCAAGCAATAACCGAGAGCTGCAATGAGATACTCACAACAACAAAAATCCAAATTCAATATTTCTCACAGCAGTGGAAGAGAGAGAGATCATAGCTGTTGTTAACAAATGTAAAAAAAAAAGCTCCACTGACTGTGATGGCACTGATGTGACAACAGTCAGAAGAGTTATCGATGGAATTGTTAAACCACTGCCTTATATCTGCAACCCCTCTTTCCACTCTCTCTTTCCAAACTGGTACATTTCCAAACAAATTGAAAACTGCAAAAATCACCATGATATAAATCTGGAGGTAGACACCAATTCACAACTGATTTCTCTACCACCAACATTTTTTGAAGATTTTAGAAAAACTCCTTATTGACAGACTGGAAAACTTCACTGATAAATACAAACTACTTTCTAAAAGTCAACATGGATTTAGATCCCAGAGATCCACAACATTAGTAGTCCTGGAATTAACAGAGGAAATCATCCACTCCATGGATCAACAGTTTGTGATAGGTCTATTTGTTGATTTAAAAAGCATTTGATACAACTGGTCACAATATATTAATCAGGAAATTAGAGCGTTATAGTGTGTGTGTGTGTGTCTGTGTCTGTGTCTGTGTCTGTGTCTGTGTGTGTGTGTGTGTGTGTGTCTGTGTGTGTGTGTGTGTGTGTGTGTGTGTGTGTGTGTGTGTGTGTGTGTGTGTGTGTGTGTGTGTGTGTGTGTTTGTGTGTGTGGGGGGGGGAGAGCAGGTTCTGGAATGGATGAAGAGCTATTTAAGTCGCAGGCAGCTATTTGTGAATAGTCGTCATGCCTGCAGATGATACAAATATTCTCTGAACTGCTTGCAGCAGCTTTTGGATTATATGACGTCAGAGATGCATAAACTATAAACTGGTTTGCCCAAAACAAATGGCCCCTAAATTTAGAGAAAACTAAGTTCCTGTTATTTGGTAACTGTGAAGGAAATATAGATGTGAAAGTCATAAAAGATGGGGTAAAGGTGGGAAGAGTAAATTAAATAAAGTTATTGGATGTGATTATTGACTACAGAATCTTCTGGAAACCTCACATTGAATATGTTCAGACTAAACAATCTAGAGACATCACAATTCTTAGTAAAGCAAAAAAAATTCTGAATTATTAAGCATTACACATTCTTTACTTTTGGCTGCTTTTACCAGACCTGGGGAGCAATTGGGAGTAGAGGGTCTTAGTCAGGGACCCAGAGTGGCAGTCTGTGGGGGTTGAACCCAGAACCTTCAGGTTTACACAAGCACAATGCTCTAACCACTAGGCCAACACTCCCCTAATGTCTTAATGTTGATGTGTGTAGGCACATGTGTGAATGTCTATGTGTATGTTATGATGTACATTATACTGATTTGTTTGCTTAATGACTTAGAGTGGTATGAACTCATAAATAAAGCTGGAAGCAGAAAGATTTTTGGTGTTCAGACTATAGGAAGGAGAAGGGGCAAAGCTGTTTATATGCAGGTTCAGGGTCACAAATAAAATTCCTTCCTCAACCCTGCATAAACTGAAAAGAATATTATAAAAGACAGCATGACTGAAACGCCTTCCCACATGACTGATCAGGTCAGATGATTGGAATATTTGCCTTAAAGTACTTTTAAAGCTAATGAAAGTAAAACTTAGTGTCATAATTAATAACTTAAAGTATTGTTAAAATTGAATTTTTTCCAATAAGCCAATTTACTAAGTTAAACATATTTTTGGATTAATTACACACAGACTGACGTTTTCAAGCCTTTGTTTCTGCTGATTGTGATGATTTTAATGCAAATGGAAAAACAAAATTCAAGATTACAATATTGGGCAACCGTAAGAAAAAATGAACACAGAAATGTGGGCTTCATGGAAAGTATATTTTATAAAACCTTGTTTTTAACCTTTTATACCTTATCTTAACTTTTAATCTGATAGAAACTCATCAGAAGACATGTTCTAATGTTGCCTTTCTTCAGCCACAACTCTGACAAAATAAGTACTACCATGATAATGTTATTTAAGAGAACAAACTTTCTAATTTAGAACTAGATTGTCCATGAAGCATGAGAGTAGTTTTGAAGGATGAGTGCCGGCCCCACAACAGCAAAAGAGAAGACATTAAAACATTGATTATGATTGCTTGGCACCTACTTTATCATGAATAATTTTCTTTGTCTTTTTTGACCTTATTGTGATTAAACGGGTGCAGAAAAACATCCCAGGCATGACTTTGTAATCATCAAACGTTTATTGCAGTGTGTCTGTTTTGCACTGATTTTACTGAAATAAATTATACTAATACAAATAAATAGCATCTGATTTGATCTCTCTCCATAAAGCCCGTGTTCACTTTGTTTTTCTCTGTTTTTACTGTCCCTTGCACACAGAGCAATCCATCCTTTAATCAAAGCTTTTCTTAAGTCACATGAAACATATTGAATTATTTGACTAGATTTTTCAAAAATTGTTTACTTGGCAAAGGTCCCTCACGACTTCACAGCCCAAAATAAAATCTTCTTTTCCACTGTTGGACAAGTGGTAGAGCTATACTTAGCAAAACTGAATAAGCTCTTTCATGCTGCATCCTTTCTCGCAGCAAATGTCAGATATTTTTCCAGCAGCTCGTCTGATTCGAAAGGTCAGGGGGTGCCAGTGAGGAGCCAAAGAGGAGGCGACCCTGTTCTCATCAGACTGTAGGGGGGCATGGATTGTCTCTGACGCCTGGTCCTCCTCAGTGGAGAAATCCTGGTCAGCTGTGACGAGAGGAAGCATCAAGTATTTATAGAAAATACATGAAATGATAAAAGAACAAATACTTAAACGGAGAGAACTTACAGCCAGCGGTGAGCTGCTGTTGGCTCAGTTCTGCGTCCGGGATGCTTCTCCTCAGCCGAGAGTTCCCGCAGGATGAGACGGCCAGACGGATAAGCTCTCGCCCACACATCTTAATCCTGTCCTGTGCGTGAGCCAGATACGCTGCAGCCAGCAGCACCACCAGCAGACTCGGCAGCCACTTAGCAGCAGCCATCATTTGATGTGCAGATGGTTGGTCGGAGGAGGCAAAAAGTTCGGACAAGTCAGGGTTGCAGGGTTGTAGCTTATTCAAGGAACTTGAACGGGTTTATATAGTTAGTGAGTGTCACTGATGACGGCAGTTTTAAATATGCTGAGTCCGGCAGGTTTTCCAAAAGATGTATTCGGCCTTGTTGAGGGAAAAGGATGTTCTGAGCCACAAATAAGTCCAAAACCCAAGGCTAAAAATGCCATTAAGATAAAACTCTGATTTCATTTTGCTCCACTACAAGTGCTGCAAAAACTAAGGAAACATATTAGGAAAGTGATTTACTTTCGTTGAATCAGAGATGTTTACTCCATATCTTAAAGGATGGCAGCTAATGAGAAGATAGAGGCACCGGGAAAGATGATGTCAAGGATACTGACACAGCTTGATCACCTCAGGCAATGCTCGAGTTGGATAATCGTATCAGTGATGACTGCTTCGCATGACAGGACACAGGAAAATAAAAATGGTGGCACATTTAACACATGAAAGTTGCAGTTGTGCAAAGCATTTGAACCTGAAGTAAAGCTAATGTCAGAGATGAAAAATCCTGGTATGTTTCTACAGTGGCGGATCCTCCATGAATGGTGTTCTGGGTGAGAACCTCCTTCCGCTGCCTTTTCCAATACGCAGCAAAAAATAAAGTCCAGTGACAAGAACCATGCTGCAAAACACAGGAACTCTTTATAACTTATCAGAACCACCTGATATGAATGTATGAATGCATGTTTGGACAGACAGACAGAAGCCACTGCTCCCCAAGGCTTTTTTTGTCAGGTATGCTGTTCTCTGTGGTGTGTCGTTCTTACCTTTCTCCAACAGGGTGCGACAGGTGGACACCAGCCACAGGTGTTTTCATCCACGTCAAGCAGTGAGGAGCATTTAAGGCGACTGGGAAGGCATCAGAGCTTTAGCTTTTCCCGAGCGGCACCTAGCTCCCAGTTCTTCCATGGTTCTAACTTCTCCTCGACTAACCCTCCTTGTTCTCCCCTCAGGAACCACCTTACTGAACCCTGGTTCTCTGAAACTCCTCCTGAAGATCTCCAACTCCACGGGCAGTTTAGAATCCTGAGAGCCTTGATGGCACTTCAGTTGACCGCTGCGCCTCTGAACATGCAGGTGTCCTTGGGACATCTCCACCAGGTCTGTCCACCCTCCAACGTTGAGGAACCATCTAGTCTCCAGCCACACTTCCACCAGCACCGACCGCTACCTGCCAGTCACCTCAAGTCTACCACTAACCATCATCTCCATAGGGCAGCCTCTGCCACTTCATCCTGCCTTCCTACTTGTTGACTTGCTCAACCTCTTCTATTCCTTTCCAGCAGTCAGCGACCAGACCCTCCCCAGTCGGCCAGCTCCCAGTTCCACCTCCCCATCTCCCATTATCCCAAACCTACAATGACCCTTTTGTCACTACACTGTTGTCTCTGTGTTTTTGCTTTCTGGGTTGATCATGGAAAGTGTAAACATGACAAAATGTTCTGACCAACTTGACCCAGGAGGTTTAATCCCACACAAAACAACAGAATCCCATTCAGCCTTAAACAATAATGTAACACACTTAAACCTCAGTCAGATGTCAATGTCATGTCATGTCATGTGTAGATGTATATGTGCATCGATCTGTGCGCTGAGAACCATAAAATACATGTGAATTATATATGGGACCCTTTCATTCCCACTGAAAAAAAGAAAACGGGGTCCGATCCGCAGATTAATTCCTAACAAGTCAGGTCTGATGATTCCTAAGGTGAAGCTAGCTTTAAGCTGCTTAAAGTTGTGCGTAACTGTAGAATGGTGGCAGCGTTGTCACTGCTGGAGAATATCACCGAAGGAAGAATGCAGAGGGAAGGTTTTTTCCAGACATCCTCCTGACTTTCTGTAACACGATGAGTGGCTTATGATCCGGTTCAGATTGCCCAGCAAACTTTTTACTGGATCCAGTATTACACAGGGAAACCTTGAGGAACCATATGTCACTGGTGCCGTTTTGAGCTCTAACTCTACTTCGATCTTTGAAACTGGAGCTTATCAGAAGGAGTTGACTGACAGGTTGGGTATTTTGCAGTCATCCCTGAGCCAGTCCCCTGAGACGACCTTATCCATATGTTGTTCAGATACATAAAGTCCCCTAAACGGTGGCTCTCATTTGCAGCAAGAAGCCGATTTCCAAATGTAATAAAGATGTTTTATTGTCACCGCGTCTTACCGTGGTGACATTTTTTCGTGACAGACACTAGCTTAGGATTCACACAAATAATATGTACAGATGGGCACAACAGACATCAACATTTATTTTTTAAATAGGGATTAAGTCAGTCAATTGACTGCACTGGTCAACCACATTTACTAGGAATCCCAGGTGAGCAAACCAGTCTTTAGAGTCTGCCAGGACTCATACAGAGTTCCAAAAGTCAGCAAAAATATCTGTTCACAGTAGTGTTATTGGGATGTGTAACAGACTCAGTCTTTTTTGAGTCTGTTAAGTTTTGGTTCTCTTTTTCTTCATAGTAGGTACACCTGTTCTGGCGTTCTGTTAACTGTGACATCATCCAGAGAAGACGGCTCACCCGCTACTACCATCTAATGTAGAACAGATTACTGGATCAATGTGTGCTTCTGTGCTTTTTTGTCTCTCTTGTTGTGTCTCTGCTCTGTCTTCTCTAACCCCAGTAGGTTGAGGCAGATGACCGTTCATACTGAGCCTGGTTCTGATGGAGGTTTTTCCTTCCTGTTAATGGGGAGTTTTTCTTCCCACTGTCGCTTCATGCTTGCTCAGTATGAGGGATTGCAGCAAAGCCATGTACAATGCAGATGACTCTTCCTGTGGCTCTACGGTTCCCCAGGAGTGAATGCTGCTTGTCGGGACTTTGATGCAATCAACTGGTTTCCTTATATAGGACATTTCAATCTGAAAAACTCACAGAGAAAGAAATGGCAATTAGAAGGATTTTATTGACACAATATTTTAAGTCTTTGGCGCTCAGACCTCGGCAGGAACATTAATGCTGAATTATACTTTAATATGCATAAGTAGATGTATGAGAACAGGGATGTTCCCCCCCCAGGTCTGAAACTGGTGGTGGAGTGGAGATAGAAGAAGTTTGTTCAGTCCGTATGATGATCTGTATAAGATAGATGTCCAACTTGATAACACAGGTTTGCATGAACTGTCCATGATGAGCAAGCTTGAAGCGACTGTGGAGAGGAAAAACTCCCCTTTGGGAAGAAACCTCTGGCAGAACCGGGCCCAACATGGTGGTCTTCTGCCGGACCAATAACGGGGTGATAGGGAGTGCTGAAGACTGAAGGGAGAAAACACTCTGATGGGTTGAGGATGGAGGAACGTCTTGGAAGCTAGATGAACTCAGCTACGATAGTGGAGAAGGGGTTGGGGGTGGGTTGAATCGGACATCTGATTCGAAATCCAAAATGCAATCCGTTTGCGCTTACTGGTTAGCAGGCTGAGACGTGGATTTGAAGTTGCTTTTAAGATGAGTGCGGGATGCTGATTGGCTTCATGGAGGTGCGGTTCGTAGCTGATTGGCTCACATCAGAGGCGGATCGGACTCTGGAGGCAGGCGATGAGTTTCTTCAATGGGGTACCGCGGGCGAGCTATTTTTAGAAACACAACGTCACGATGACGTCACATCACGTGGTACGCAGTGGGGCAAACTCCGGAAAGCCGCCGTTGTTTTGCTGTAAAAGAGACGTGCGTTAGCCTAGGTTTTACTCGGTAAACGACTGCTTTTTCCAAATCTAAGACCATGGTTTTTAAACATTGTTGCTATGGAACGTGCAACAGCGACTCGAGGTACGCTGATCGGCCGCATATGAAGGATGTTTTCTTCAAGACTGCCAAGGAGAAATGTGTGCGCTGGGACCGGGGCGGTCGGCCTACACAACAGTTCAACCCGGAAAAAGTTACCAAATTCAAGTACATATGTAGCAAGCATTTTGTTGGAGGAAAGGGCACAACCGAAGAACATCCTGACCCAATTCCAGCGACATCAAGTCAAGGTAAGAGTATTTTGGTGGCCGACATGTTAATAAAGTAGCGGCTGCTACCATGACAGCATATAGGCTATCATGGTAGCAGGCGCTAACATGATAGCCTGCTACCAGGCTTACTCAAAAACATTTCAAATGAGACAAACATTAAACATATACCCATTCCTGGACGGTGATTGCAAACAACAACAAAAAAAAAAAAAACTGCCGACGCTGCCATGATCGCCGCGCAGGAAAAAAAAACAAAGCTTACCGTTCGATCAACTCGGCCAGTTTTCCAGTCTTTTTAAGCCCTCGAACCTCAAGCCATCGTTTGAGCTGAAGGTTGGTGTGTTCTTCGACAGTGCAACCAGTAAACCGTGCGCCTGGGACATCATCTTGGGAAAGTTTAACGGCTGTAAAGTCGGTCATATCGCTGTTTCTGTTGCGCTTGTAATAGCTGGGTTATCCGTGCTTTCTCTCCTGTATGCCCTACCTAAGCGGCAAAAGGGGCGTTGCTCTTGAGACGGTGACGTCACGTGCGCGGTACCGCATTGCTTGTAGTCTGCGATGGTCCTGATGCCTCTCCACATGTCGTGTGGATTATTGTTGCTGACGTGGTCCGTGATGCGCTGCTTGTATCTCTGCTATGATTGCACTCATATTGCTATAATCCTGCTCAGCTCAGGATTCCTCTATATTATCATAATAATTCTTCTCATTATAATAGTTGTGTTGAGAACAAAATAACAGTGGGCTTTGTGTGTCATGGCTGACTTCTATGTAATTTTTTCATATAACATCCTCGTTTTAAAGATGTAAAGTAGCCTACTCCACTGTGTGGGGGACAGACTTCCTAATCAAAGTATTGGAGGCATATTTACGTCATTAAAATGATTTGGTGTACAGCATTAAGCTGTAATGGAGCTCAATGCAGTAGCCAGACAGAACGTTTGAACTTTGCAAATAAACATTGAAAAACAAAACGGGTACGATCAGACAAACTTTATATTTTCAACCAGTAACTTTAATGAGTTGCTGATGTCAATGGTTTGCTGTAATTCAGACAGCGCAGTTGCCATGGTTATGTGTACACGTGATGGTGCTTTCAGGGTATTTTCACTGATTTGCATATGTAATTAGGGGAAAGGACAGGGCAGCCCAAGATACATGTGCAGGTAAGCCCAATTCCTTGCATATTGGGATATATCAAGGCAACGCATGCGGTGTCCCATCTACACATGGTTTCCAACATCTACATTTTTTTGTGCACTGGACGTTTTAGGATTTCTGCCTACAGCCAACGTTTAGTATGTAAGCTGTGCATTCTTTCATACATAAGGCCCCTCGTCCGTGAAGCTGAGAGGGCTGAAAGCTGGAGACTATCTGTGAGACAAGCTTGGGTCTTAAATGGGGAAGGCAAGCAGAAAATGGCAGACAGATCCATTGGGGCTGGGCTAGGACTGTGGTCAAGGTTGTGTCCAGGAACCAAAGAGCCGAAGGAGGTGTCCAAGCGAGGGCAAGACAAGAAAGTCCAAAGACGAATAAACTTGGCCCAGTAACAGGCAACACACAGCAGACAGCTAACAAATAAGTCAATGAAACAAATAATTCTGTGCTTTTACATAGTAGAATTGCCAACTCCTTTAAGTCCTTAAGAAAATATAAACTTTTCAATGATCTATTCTGAAACCATTAAAAAATATATATTGTTATCATTTTTAATAAATATAAAAACCAGTTCAGGTTAGGATTGAAATTTTTAGATCTATGATCTGTTATAAAATTCATTTATGGGAGCCGTTGATGGTTTGGGGGTCTAAGCAAGGGCTGAGGTCACAATCTCTGAATCGTAAAGCCAGTTATGAAAACCAAAATATAAATAGATATATAAAATAACAGTTTACATTTCTCCATTTTAATTAGTCATATTAAAGTTTATATGAAGATAACTAAACAATAATGAGATTTTTCATAAAACGAAAGAACAAGAAGGGGTTTTCTGTTTGCTGCTCTGTAAACTTAATAACAAAATAATATGTACTTGTGAGGACTGGATATTGTTCCTCAAAAGTTTTGTATTGTGTTTGTTGTTTATAAGAAGCTTTATTCAGCCTCATGTTCCATTCTGTAGTGGAGCAACAAACAGTTTTTGGTCACTTTGTAAAGAGCAGCCTGAACAGCTTCATGCAGATAATGAGCTCGTAACATATCTCAAGACCAGGTGAACATGAATTAGATTACTTGATGAGATCTACCTCAAAAATTTAACACATAAGGACAATAAAGAAAAATATTCTTCAAATGTAAAAATGAAAGAGCATATTCTTGCTTTTGAATAAGCTCATGAAGGAAGGGACCGCTCCAAACAGTGTTAACTGCTCAATGAACCGGCTGAAAGGAGCATTTAGGAGCTAATACAGGATGTTTGATAGTGGGTAGAGCTGAAAGAAGAGTTGATGCGGTCGCAAGCTTTCTGACCCAACACAGCAAATAATATTTGCTCTCGGATGACTCAGCTGTTGTTACTCACATGCATTAACACGCTTCCAAGGTCACGGGCTTAGGTCTGGCAGCTTTTCCTAGACCTCCTTTAGACTCTCTATTTCTGTCCCTTTGGGTCTGTCTGGGGCATGAAAAGTAGCCAAAGTTTGTTGAAGTTCTGCTATTTAATTGATGGCAGCAGCATCATTAGATCCCTGTTTTTTCTTGTCACAGCTCATATGGTAATGCTTTCAAACAACTTTATTGTCCTGGAGATGAAGACAGTATAGGATTCTATTAAATAGAAAGACATTAAATCCTAAGCATGTGGTAATTAGAAGACGTGTTGCCAACCAAAATCTTTTTTTCTATTAAAGTTTTCCAATTTCTAATTATCAAAATCTATTTTTTTCTTGTCTAATATGCCTAATACTTCAGCACTGCAGTTATAAGAAATATGTCTAATACTCGCAGTCATAAGATCTTGCATCTCTTAGATAAAGAGCTTTTTCTCTCCTGTGAACAAAAATCATGGACATACGCTGAAAAAAAGAAGTAAAAAATAATTCCATTAAATAAATGGAATAAATAGGTGTATTAAAACCCAATTTTGGTCCCATTTCTCTTAGTATTAAAAATGGTTTTACAGACAATAAAGGAATAAATTATCAGGCAAGGAACATATTTGGTCTACTAAAGTAAAGCAGATTATTTGGAGGATTAGTGCAGGAGAAAGGGACTGATTAACATTCAGTGTTTGTTGGCATCCCTGGTAAGCTGTGTAAAAAGCCTTACAATAAATATCATATTTCATACATGGTGTCATAATCTCATACAGGTTTTTTTTGTTTATTTTTTTCATTTACTTTGTGTACATTATTCTAAAAAGTGACAGCTATTTATTCATTCGTTAGGGTTTTTTTTTTTTTGTTTTTTTTTTTTATTAAAAGTAGTGGAAGCTCAATTACTGTCAATAATTTGCACAAACTTTTAGGATTCTGGTGTGTTCGTTTCCTTAAATGAGTAAGTTCCTGTTCCAGAGAAGATCTCTGCTGAAGAGTCCCATCAGCTCTGGATCCTGCTAACCTGGAGCAAATCTCCTGATCAGGCTGACTGGGGCATAAAAGGAACTGCAGGGTCATCAATCTTCACTGGATGATTGCATATGATGGTATTCCCAGCATGTTCGTGAGTGTTAGTGGTCTTTTCCTGTATGAATTTATGCATTTTTGATCTTTGTCTCAGGGTCATTTATTCCTGTGTTTCAGACCCTTTTTGACAATCACTGGTTACCTTTAGATTGGTCACAGAGAAGACTTGTGTGCTGCCGTTGCAGCTTTGTCCTCAGCCTCCTGTACCTGCCTGCAGGCTCTCCAGCGTGTTGCTCAGCCCCCAACAAAGCAATCTTACTGAGCGAACTCTTGTTTTCTCGGACCCTGGACCATTACCACTTCACCAACACTGATTCCTAACTCCCTCCCTCTTACCAGCTAGAGCAACCACAGCAGAAATGACCCCCCCGTCATTTCTGCATCTGCCCCCCTTACGGACTATTAACCCATCTCTCCCCTCTGTAGCTGTACTCAAAGTGGATTCTGTAAATGCTGAGCTGACCTTGGTGGATTTAACTCCTTTACTTAATCTCTCTGTAAATAAACCTTCTTCACTTTAACTAGTCTCTTGTGATTCTGCATGTGGGTCAGAAAATTGCCTCAAAACATGAGACAAGCCCATTTGCCAGCAGTATACACAACTTTTAGGACATTTCAGAAGCTTAAAGCACAGAGACAGAGAGGGGTGTTGTCTTTGACCATTCCTCTTTGCATAACCTCTCAAGATCACCCAGAGGCCTGGATCCTGTCCGATCTGTTCAGCACAGAAGTTTTCTGTAACACTTGCATCTGGACGCTGAGATGATCATGGTTGGGTGTTTTCTGTAATTTTCTGTCCGGTGAACCGTTTCAGAGTTGTTTTTGTCCCTATGTTTCGGATCATTATCGTGCTGAAAGACCCACTGACTAATAATCATTTTACTGTTAGTCCACATTTTAATTAAAAATCTGGTATTTCAGACCAATCCTGCAGTCTATCCATGGTTCCTGGGCTCTTTAGAAAAGGAAACCCACAGATCATCCATCAAAACTCACAGTCAGCATAAGGTTCTTTTTTGCAGATTTCATTCTTTGCTTATTCCAAATCCACCTGGAGTGTTTGTTGCCATAAAGCTCAATCTTAGTGTCATCAAAACAAACTATTCCAGAAGTGTTGCGTAAACTCTACATCTGTGATGGTAGGAAAGATGGAAAATATTGTCCTTCTGGCCTGTCTCCCATACTGACTTGCATGTAGATATTGTCTAATGGTTACTAGGGAGACTTGGGGAACCCATGGTACCACACTTTGCAGTTGGGCTTCACAGATGTCCTTACCTCCCTTACCATCCTGTTCACTGTGTGTGGTTGCAAGATGAAGATGGGTCCTCATCCAACCTAGTGGTCGGTGGCAAAAAGAATTGGGCTTCTCCATCATATAGTTATACCTCCAGAGAAACTCCTAATTTACTTAAAGAGTTCCTAAAAAGTTAAATTAAAAAAAAGCTTAATTTGCCTTTATTTTCAAGAGTTTGGTACCCCTAATTTTGTCATGGCTGATTTTGTTAAAAAAAAAAAAATTCTTAAAATGGAGTCCACTCCCATGCCCCGCTGAATACAGGAGGCCATGTTTGATTCTGATGTCTATGAATATCAGTTTCCTTTAAAGCTTCGTCTTCACAGCAGATCCATTGAATATGCAGGACATGGTAAGAAGGCATGAAATGCTCTCTGAAGATGGACATGGACTCATTCATCTGTCCCTAGTCATTAAAGGATCCTGAGAGTAAAGTTAACAAGAACAGAAGCACTAAACAAAGACGGTGCACGGCAGCGTTTACCGATGGGTACCCAGGATGGCTTCTGTTCTCCACACCAGCAGGCAGCATGCATAGCAATGAGCTGTGTAATGACATTGATAAGTACCAGTGGCCATGTGTTAGCATTTTGGGGGGGGGTGCTGTATGTCAGAAGGAAATCATTATCCATTAAAGTACCCTGAGTGCGTGCACCTGATCAGATTATTCTACTACAGAAATAGCACAGGACATGATCGACCTTTAGCCAGCCAGGCATTGCAGGAGTTAATCCTGGTAATCCTTGACAGCAAAATTAAACTTTGGCCTCTGCTCACCACTGACACACATCCTCACTCCGTCTCTTCCTTCAACTTAAGTAACCTGAGCAACAGGCTGAGAAAAGTCTTGTGAAGGAAATGCTATTTTACCAATGATGCATGACAAGCAGAAGGGCAACGAGTGTAAGATAGTGGCAAGGTCTAAAGAACTGATCAGTTTGGAGGATTTTCTTGGATTGAAACAGTGTAAAATAGAAACTACGGCACATTATCATGGCTGATGCAATGCTGTGAAAAAATATTGGTGACCTCACAGACTTCCTCTGTTTTTGATTTTTGTTCTTCAGTTAAGTGTTTCAGATCAAACACAATTTAATATTAGTAAAGATAACCTGGATAAACACAGAAAGCTATTCTAATGTTAATTTCATTTGTTGAGAGAAAGAAAGCTAACCAAATCTACCAGGCCCTGTGTGATGAGGTAATCACCTCCAAAATCTGATACCTGCTTGTTCCACCAATGGCAGCAACAACTGCAAATAAATGTTTCTGATAACTGGCAAAGAGTCTTTCACATCAGTGTGGGGGAATTCTGGCCCACAACTCATTGCAGGATTGTAGACATTGACCAGGCTGTTCCTCATTTTCTTTTCAAGGTAAACTTGCTGGAGTGTTTTGGATCCTTGTTCTGCTGCATAACCACGGTGCGCTTGAGGTGAAGGTCATAAACTGATGGCCAGACATTGTCCTTCAGGAGTTGGTTTCTTCAAAAACAATATTTAGATGTTGATCTTTGATGAGTTATTAAAGCACTCAGTTATTCTGGTGGGCCTGTGGCTCCTGGGAAGGTTTACCACTGTTTTCTCCATGTATGTATATAATGGTTCTCGCTGTCTCTAGCTGGAGTCCCAATGCCTTAGAGACAGATTTCTAACCCTTTCCAGACTGATAGATGTTAAAAACTTTGTTTTTCAGAAAGTTTTTTTTCTCTCTCTGATTTGTAGCATTTGCTCAGGTTAATTTAGACTGGTGACCTGAAAGATTAGAAGAGATTTATAAGAGGGGCATTCTGTGATGTATTGTTAAAAAAATTGTAAACCTTAATAAAACTTTTTTTCTTGCAATCAAAAAACCTAATAAATATACTGAAACATAAAAGGCATAGTTTATTAAAAACACTTTTAATAAAAATGTCTTCAATAGCACTGCTTTATTTATTTAATACTGCTTTATTTATTTTGTAATGTTGGAATCTAAAATCCTTGACATCTATTTAAATTCAGTTAGCATATGAAGAAACCAGCCATCTAGAGGAGGAACCCGGTAAACCCGACAGAGGAATGATCGTCACCTAAAACCTTTAGGGGGAACAACTGCAAAGCCGTGACTTAAAGCGTATTTCTGTGTGCAGCTGCTTCTATGCCCCCTCCCCCTTTCTGCTATCCAGGTGGATGGGATCGTTAAACGTTCCACACCCATGGGTGATAAGGCCATTTTGGCTTAGAGATGATACAATTAGGCGGAAAGTCTCAATCGTCAAAGTCATTGTCAAAGTCAGCATGTCTTCCACTGGGTCGATAGTGAATCTCATCATCAGAGTCTTCAGGCGGGGGTTCGAAGCAGCGGTCGAACTTACGCCTAAGACGTTTCTGGAGCTGGAATGTGCGCTCGGTGTTGGAATATGTGTATTCTTGCTCCTTCAGTTTGGCGTAGTAATCAGAGAACTTGTTGAACAGAATGGAGATGGGCATTCCATTAAGGATGATGCCAAAAGAGATGCAGCCGAAAGCCACACAGCGGCCAAGGTAGGAGATTGGAACAACATCTCCATAACCGACGGTAGAGATGCTCACCTACAGGAAGAAAACACAGACATCAGCTTTTATGTACTAGCATGCACCATTTTACTTTTGTCACTGCCTGTCTTTTACCTTTTACCAACATGCTCTTTTTTCACCCTAGGAGGATCTATTGATATTGTTGTTTCTTTTTGTTGTTGTTGTGGCAGCTGAGAGAAGTATGAACCTAATGTAGCACTAGCTTCCTGCAGGCTCATACTACCGATTGAAGCCTCAGAAGAGAAGCATTACCACATAGTTCAGGGTTTTAGACAAATAAGTTAACAGCTAAAACAGATAAATAAACACCAGGGCCCGTATTCACAAAGATCCTCAGGGTCCTCTCAGAGCTGCTATCTTAACCTAAAAATTACCGCCAAGGAGTTTTAGCTTCAGAGTGATTTAGATCACTGCTGACAGCGACTCTGAGTAAGGAGATTTTTTATCTCAGTGGGGAGGTGTGGTTGACCTCATTGCCAAGTGTAACGCTGTCTTTAAGGATCTTTGGTAGTACAACAAAAACACACACAAATGTGGTCCTAGTAACCAATTGAGTGAAATTAACTGATTTGACTGACTTTAAAAAATCTGTGACATGATGCTGAAACTTAAATAGTTGTCACACAGCATCAAAATGTTTGAACACACCTTATTTACATGATCATTTTGATTTGCTTATGTTTACTTGCTATACTGGTCATTCCACTATTTCATCTATTTGACATTAATGAACTCCCAGCTGTCAGCATTTTACTGAGATTGTCTGCTTGTATAAAGCAGTTGTATTTGGCAAAATTACCAACATTACATGGAGAAAATGATAAAATGTTTATTATTGAGAACATTTTGCAGTCTGCAAATAAAATAGAAATTCCTTTGCACTGTATTGTTTCTTCTTTTCCACTCCTCTTCCTCTCTTCCACATATTCAACATTTTCCCTATTATTTATTTATTTTCAATACAATTACATAACTAGGGCCCTTTAGCCCTTCGTTCTGCTGAAACAAATTAGTTTCCCCCTGTTGGAGGATACAGTTTATATTAGCAAAATATTAATAATTGTATGATTGTTAAAGTAGTTTATGTGCTCATTTCCTCCACTGTTTAGGTGGTGGATCAGCCAATCAGCTCTCTCTGTTTCCTCCATCTTCCTGCTTCAGACTCTCACTAAAAGTCATCCTCACTACTCCTAACATTTTTTTCACTTTATGAGCTCTCTTGAGGCCTAGGGGGGTTTGTGAATAATTTGTATCTTACAAAGGTGAAAGTCAAAGATACATCTTGGAATCCGAGAAATTCTAAGACTTTTCCAAAAAAACAAATAGCGTCACTAACAGTTACTTTTAGTCTTAGGGTAGTGTGTGAATATGGGCGCTGGGCCTTTAATGTGTGGCTTTTGTTAGTATTTCAAAACCTGGAAGTTCCAGAAGCTTTGATACAGCTTTTTAAATGTCAGACTCTAAACATTTGCTATAAACATTTTATTTTGTTGATTTTGTATGAGCCCATTAAAAACAAATCTATTAAAAAGGTCCAAAATAATTACTTGTTGCTTAGTCATATAACAACTTGGTTGGTCTCAGCCCAATTCTTGACCTGAATATAAAAATATCTTGACAGGACTAGTAAATATGTAAGAATATCTGACCAGGCTTAGGATTTTTGCACTTTTGACCTTGTCTATTTATACATTCATAATTCTTGACATGTAAAATGCATTACACAGCTTGATCAAAAATCTGAGTGGCAGCACAAAGTTGGATACACTCTCTAGTGCCTGAAAAAATTTTACCCAAAATAAATGAAAAAGAGAAATACATCCGAACATCGTATCTTGGTTAACTATGCAGCTATAAAATGGTTCTCTAGCTGGGTATTATTGGCTATTTTTAGCGATTTCCTTAGAATCACTAGTTGTTATTGTCATTATACATAAAAAGTACTCGTCATTAACAGCAGCATCAGTTTGATTTTTCTTTTCAAATGGAGTGATACAACACCAGGCTGGTTTTTAATATCGATATGAGAGATTAGATTTTGCTTTTGTTGATTTAAAAAAAATCCACTTACCTTCCATCGTTAGTTATGGTGTCCCACAGGGTTACATACTTGCAATTCTCTTTTCTTTACATTTACTATACATTCTTCCATTTGACAAAGTTATTGGACAGCATGAGACAACTTTTTAGTATCATGCTGACGCGCAGCTGTTTATCTAATGACTGCCAAATCCAGTTATAAGGTCATGTATTCTTCAATATGCAGTATTGTCTTAGTGAATAACAGTTACAGGCTATTTTTGCTATTTTTAAAGTTGGAATAGACAGAGGCAATCGTCTTTGCACCTGAGCAAAGACGATTGCCTCTGTGTAAAAGAACCTCAGTGTGATCTTTGACTAGGTCTATGTCCAAATTAAACAAATTTCTGAAGTTTGTAAAGCTGTAACAGTAAAGTTTGGACTTCACTCACCGCGGCCCACCACCAGGCATCTGGTATGCTGCTGAATGGTGTCCCAGGCTGATCCACCTCCACAGAATGCATGAGAGCAGAGAAGGTGAAGATGCCCATGGCGATGAACAAAAACAGACAGCATACCTGTGGTTTTGTGAGAAACGTGTTAGCAGCTATGTTTGCTCCCATTGTATGCATCTTTTGGGGTGTTTTTTAGCTTTATCATCTGTTAACATATTACAGTGTATTACATGTTAATCCACTGAGATATGTTAATAGAAATTCAGCTAGTATTGCATATATAATGTGCTGTATGCGCTGTAAGAAGCTGTATACAAACCAATTAGCCACAATGAGACAAGCATTTATAAACATGGTTATTAGATTCCTCTTTGGCAGTGCACAGGTCTTCTGGAACATAACAAAACGAGTTTCTGGGCATGTGCAGATTGCGTCTATGTTGGCCGGGCTTACTGTCAGTGAACAAATAGTGAAATGTTAAACTCCTCCTTATGCTCTTGAGCAATGCCATCTGCTGGAGGATGCTGATAGCGCCTCGCTAAAGTATTAATACCCTGGAACTTTTTCATATTTTGTCACAATAAAACGACAAACCTCAAAGTTGGCAGCGGTCCACAAATCCAGTTTTGTTATCATCATGCTGTGGGTGTGTTTTTGCAGTAGCATGTTTACTTTCCAGCCACAAAAATGATGCCAGACATACAGCCAGGGCTCCAAAGCTATATTTATGATCAATGCACAGTCGTGTGAGGGGCCTGGTCACAGCTCAGACTTAAATCCGATTTAAATTCAGCGACTCCAAGACTTGATAACTGATTGTTAAGGATGCTTTTCGTCCAATCTAACTGAGCTTTCAAGAGGTATTTTGCGACAAATGCATTATGCAACGAACCACGGAAGAATTTATTTTGTGAGGTCAGTGGTGAGATCTGATTTTTTTCATCACAGATGTTTCCCACAACAACTGATTAAGATTGCAGTTAGCTTTCTACATATCATTTCACAGTACTAAGAAGTTTACAGAAATCTTCCTCCGGTCTGACAAAACCTTTTCTTCTTGAACCTAAACCATTTCTGAAGTTGTAGCTGGAAGATGGCTGCAAGTTCCAAAGTTTCCCATGGCACATTTAGGAACGTTCTAGTTTCTCCTTTTCAGAACATTCTACATCAGTAAACACTGCAAATGCTGAGTGTGTATGTTTGTGCTTCCATACCTGCTCAGAGCATTGACGGATGGTGAAACCAAACGCCCTCATGCCAGTGGAGTGACGAGCGAGCTTCAGGATACGGAAGATGCGCATCAACTTCACCACTTTGAGCACCTTGCTGACCTTACTGACTCTTGACATGGCTTTCAGATCTTCTTTTGCACTAACATCTTCTGTATCTATGACAAATGTCTCAAAGATAATCTGGAGAAAGTAGGGCATCACGGCCACCACATCAACAAAATTGAGGGCGCTCCTCAAAAACTGTTTGATGTTAGATGTGGTAACTAGCCGCAAAAAGTATTCTAGAGTGAAGAAGAGGATGGAAGAAATCTCCACCCATTCCATGAAGGTTTTGCCTCCAAGCTTGTATTCCCTAAGCTCAAGGACTGTATTCATTGTCATGGCAACAATGGAGATGAGAACAAAAAGACTGGAAAACACGGCAAAGGCTTTGGCTGGTAGTGAGGAGTACGGGTTCTCCATCAAGTCCCAGAGAACCTTTCGCAAGCCTCCAAGAAACATGGTCTTGTAGGATTCGTCATCCTGGTGAGGTTTAATCTCATCAAGCAGCTCCTGGTTTACCTTCAGGTGGTCTCTGATGTCATCTACCTTCTCCTCAAACAATATCCGACAGCACCTGAGAAAGACATTTTCACAAACGTACGTCTCTCAACTCGCCTTAAAATACACAAACAACAGGTAACAAGAAAAGCTTTGAGGACAAAGCATGTGAAGAATACCTTGGAGTGTGTTTCAGCTTCAGTCCCCAGAATGACATCTCTTCCTCAAAGTTGATAGGACAGAGGCTGTCCATCACCCAGAGGACATTGCTGCAGTAGAAATGAAATATGTAATGGAAAAACATGGGGTCCCTGTCGAAGAAGAACTCATTGCTCACAAAATTATAATCATCGCAGAGAGTGAGCCGCTTCACTGGATCGTCACACAGAGCAAGGGTTCCAATCCTGGTCTTTGGGTATCGGAGAGCCAGATGCTTTGGGATGTGAAATACCTTTCCTCCTATATTTAGGTTGACAATGTTTGATCTTCTTGGGTTTTGGAAATCTTCCCTCTTTCCTATTTTTCCATCCGGGCTGTCAAGGTTATCCATTGAAGTCCATGGTTTTACTGAGCTGTCCTGTGAAAAAGGGAATACATACTCTTCTTCTTCTGTGCTCTGTGAAAAGCTAAGATCCCGTTTCACACTCGCAAAAAGACTGGAGCGACGCTTTTTCAACGCCTTAAGCTTAGGCTTTATGGCTGCCATTGTGCCGGGTCCTTGGCAGTACAACAAGCCAAAGGTTTTGAGCTAAGTTGGGATCAAGGCAATGAAAAACAGCAAGAAAATTCCATGAGAATTACATCAGCAAAATATACCTCCAAATCATGCTGTCTGTGGCTGAACTTGAGATGAAGAAAGTGATACCGATCTTTTCAGCCAGAGAGCAGGAAGATCAGCAGCATATGTTAAGGATTCAGTGCCTTCTCTGATTCTCTAATCCTATTGCTGTTCTCTCTGTCCCAGAGCAAGTTAAAAATACTGTTCACTGGGATTAGTACTGTGATTTAGGGCTTTGAGTTCTCAGAAGGCAGGAAGGCTCAAAGAGATGACAGTACTGCCTTGCTAAAAAGAATATGTTCTGGACATGCTATTGCCACAGATACTAACTACAGCCATTGTCCCGTTTAAACATTTTATTAAACTGATAAGATCTTGCTGAATGTGTGTTTTAGATAAAGAAAATTTATTTTCTAGAACAGTCTTGACTACAATTTATCTTTCTTCTCTACTTTCTTAAGTCTTGCTTGTAAGCCATACTTTCAAAGGTTTTATCAGTAAATATATTTATAATATTTCTCTAGATATGAAACTAGATATGAAATTAAATGATTTGAAAGATATATCGGCAACAACTTTAGTAATCCACACATGCAGAGAATTCAAAGCAATTTTGTCCAGAAAAGAAAAAACAGGTAAAAAAATGGACTAATATCAAGAAAAAGTAATGAAAATACTTAATGGAATTTAGTAAAAACTTTGTGTAAAGTTTTTTTTTACATATTAATTTTTTGTAATGACAACTGTATTTTGTTTTTCCTGTATGGAAAATGTAGTCACATTCATTGCTCAGGTTGGTTTTGAACAATTCTTTCACTCAAACGTCTTCAGATCTTGTTCTGTAGGTTCTTTCTACGCACTCGGTTCTTCAGTTCTTTCCTTACATTTTCAGTTGGATACAAGTCAGATGATTGACTTGGCCATTTTATTTCCAAAACCATTTAACAGTTTCCTAGGACATGTGTTTGGGATGAACACTCAAAAAAGTGAACCAGGTCACTTGTTTGCTTTATGTTAACATCTCATTTTCAGTCAACACATAAAAAAGGTTATTTTAAATATTTTTTGTAAACATTGCATAATTGCTTGTTATTAACCCAACTAACACATTTTTATGTGTTAACTGGAAATTAAATGTCAGTTTTATTGGCAATCAGTCAATAATAAACCAGGTGATATTGAGTTCCAAATAGCAGAAGTAATGCATTCTAAATACTCACTGGTTGGCTTGTTTTTTTGTTTGCTTGTTTTTTTCTTCCTGTGCCTCTTTGAACACTCTACTTCATTATGTGTTCAATTCTCGACTTCCACTATGTTTGCAAAACTTAATTTATGGACTATTGGTTTGGTTTTATGCATGGATTACTTGGGTTGTTATTGACATCTGATGTGATGTCCACATCAATGAACATATTGCAGAAAAAAACAACATTTGCAGAAAAAAAGTTCTTATTTTACTCACTGTATTTCTAGAAATCAAACAGAGAAAGTTATTTTGATATGTGAAATCAAACAGATCCGATTTTACCAGGTTCCCTCCTTGGCAGCTTTGATCAAGGGCATACCTAACAGATAATGTGAATTTTAATCATTTGACTTTCATCAGTAAATTCAAGTTGATATTAACTAAACTCCAATTTAAGAGAGTATAGAAAGTGATTTCTTGTGTTGGTTTTTATCTGTTAAAGGCATGGTATCACTTTCAATAGATACAATTATAAGCCTTAATTGTAAACTGCTGTAGGAGGAACTGTACTATATACTTTGTTTTTCAACTCATAGATTGCACTATTGGCTCAGTGCTTGTCTGATTTGCTTCATCTCTCCACCTCAATGGTTGTATAATATATGTACACAGTCATATTCAGTAGATGAGAATGTATGCTGAATAGATGAGGATCGCTTGTCAAATTAAAAGTAGGCGAGACCGGGAACAGCTGCAACACCTATTGCATTTGACTCTGTTAATCAGAGATGGTTTGGACAATGAACTTTTATAGAATAAACTTACAATGCATAGAGTCAGATGTTGCAACTGACCCCTGGCCCAGGGACAGTTGGGCCATTGTTTGGGAGTGGTTGCAACATGTTAAAAATACAATACATTTTACTATTCATAAATCATCATTATTATTATTGTATATTACATTACTCGTTTTATTTAAAAAACTTTTTTATAATATTGCAGGGTAAATATCAGCTTTGATCAGATGACTATTACATATTCGCCTATGAAAAGGCTTTATGTGCAGATGTCAAAGATTCAGATTGATAGAGAATACATTTGGCTTCAATGGCATAGGAAGATTGAAACAATTTGTGAGCCAATTAACCTTCACTTTGTCAATTGTTAGCACATGCATTCCTTATTATTAATACATTCGTTTTTATATAATTAGACCATTCACAGTATCCACTTCAGCACATAAATTAATGTAAAAAGGCATAGACACAGAAATATGTCCACATGGAAGTGTTGTTGGTCAGTGCAATCAACTGAGTTTGTTAAAAAAAAAAAAAACACTTGGAAGCATTATGTCTTATTGTGTCTACGTGTTATGTGCAATCTGTGTGCATTTTGAGCCGCTTGTTTCATCAAAAAAAAATTCTGGTAACACATAATGACTCACACACACACACACACACACACACACACACACACACACACATACATAGGCACGCCTACTGTCCCTGCTCTAACCTGATGAACTGTATTATATTTAAGTAAAAACTAATGAAAAGATGTTCAAAAAAATAGTGTTATGCAGTCTGTTGTATATTAATGGAGACAACTGCAACAATTGTTGCAACCACCCCGCTCCCTGTCAGGTATGATAAAACTTCATGCACTAGCTAAACTAGGTGATCTTAATACATTCTAACCATGTTGGCTAAAAATAATCACTTGTTTACACCATATAGGTTTTAACAAAAACAGCATACCAGTATATCATAAATAAGGCTGAAGCAAAAAAGTAAATAAAAATGCTTTCATATCCTAAAAGCTATTTTTCCCAAAAGCTCCAATAAAGGAGCTTTTCAATCTGCTTGCTTTTGCAGTGCAAGTGAGAGCATGTTACTGAGCACGTACAGCGGTCTCTCCTAACTTTTTGAAAAGGGCAACCTTTAGGCAGGTAGTAAATATACTTTTCATAATACCCACATTCCTCTTTTAAAATGTTTATTATTGTTCTGATGTAATATTCTACTCGTGTTTTCAATAGCTGTAAACAAAACAATCCTCATAGTTAAAGTAATTAATTATATCAGTCTGTGTGTACCTATATAATGTGTTTCACTAAGTAATTTGAGCTACGGAAATTAAAAATATTTTCAATAAATATTCTAGTTTATTAAATGGGTCTGTGTGTAATTTTTCTGTCGTGTAAACGCTACCGGAAACGGAAGTTGAAAGTGAAATACTTTTATTATTATTTTTTATTTAGATTATGTCTGTTTGATATACTTTTTGCACCATAACCTTTAACTTAATTTTATGTATAACCCTCGTATTTAATTTCAGAACAATGGCCAATAGGAGTTTAACTCCACAGTTCCGGCCTCACTATATCCGTTCCTCGCACCACGTGACTTCCTTTCTGGTCTAACCTGACAACATGGACGCCAGCCGCGTGCAGCCGATCAAGCTTGCGAGAGTAAGAAAACCCATTAGAGTCTTGTAGAAACCTCGTTTAGCTGGACGCACATTTGTATAAACACATGTCGTATCCGTTATTTTCAGTATTTTAAAGCTAAGTGCATTTTTTTGGTTAAATGAAAGTCGCCAGTTCTGAGCTCGCGCTTCCATCATGGAGGCCTGTCCGCGCCACAGCTTCTTAGCTGCGAGCTGTGGGCCCGTTTCCATTCTGTTCGTGGTCTCTGTAGAAAATGTGAGAATGTCTTATTTATGTACCACTCTGTGTGTTTTTTTTTTTTAGGTGACAAAGGTCCTCGGAAGAACTGGTTCTCAGGGCCAGTGTACACAGGTATGCTAACAAAGTTGTTCTCTAGCGGTTAGCTTCGTGAGGCATGATACGGCATCGTTAATGTACCGACTTTATCCAGACAGTAATCAAGGTTTCAGCTGTTTTTTAAGAAATTCATGTCTGTTATAACAAAAGCGACCTTTTAATAGTCCTGGATATCATCCAGCTAAAGGGCTCCAAATGCGTTTTGATTGATCAAAATCTATTTAATGAGTCGTCTTATTGTACCAATTCTCAGATGGTAGCACAGTATTAGCGTCAGCAATATTACAGCTACTACGGGCAGCCTGCTTGAAATGTCTGATTGGCTCTAATATTTTAATAGCTGCGCCTGATAATTCCTCTTTCTACTCAATATTTGTCAACTTGGATGAACTTTGACTATAGATCTTATGTCTACTGTATGTTGGAGAATCTTAGTGTGCGGAAAATTGGGGTGTTTTCTTAATCACAATATTTAGCCACTATATCACAATTTCAAATTGTCTTAATATCTTACAGCCATAATACTTTCCTAATTGATTCCAAAAGAACTATAAAGTGGAAATTGTGTTGAATAAAATGTTATTAAATATTGCTAAAGTTTGAGATTTGATAGTTTTCTCATTTTGTCATTTTTCATTATAACCCCCAGTCTAATGACAAATTGTCTCCATCAGCTTCATAAGCCACTGTGCATTCTCAAAAGTATTGTGATGGTTGACTTCCATCATAGTAAAGGACATCAGATGCACTGATGGAAAATCCTTTTTTTCATGTGGTGTATGCGTGAGAGAAATGCTAATTCATAAATTGGTGAGGGAATTAACATAGTTGTCATCTGACACGGATACTCCAAAACTGTACAAATGCTCTGTTGTATTTTTCAAAAATTCTTTAAATTAATTTTGTAGACAGCTAAACAGGTCATCGCTTCTGATCAATTTACCCTAAATGCCAATTATTGAACCAAACCAGACACTTAGGGTAGTTCTAAAAACTAGTGAAATTTCCGGGTTTTGAAATGTAGAGATTTTTGTGGCCATATTTGATATAGATAACTAGATCTATAATTAACTTATATGGTTACATAACCAATATTTACGCCAAAATGGTCCAGAGTTCCAGCGCTGTTCTCTCTGCATCACATTCTATTGAGTGGAACACTTTGATCAAATGATAGCTGCATAAATGTTTTACCTGCGACTGGCACGCTGACTCCGAGCGCTTTGTTTTCATTAATCTCCGTGGTTCTGGTGGTCAGGCTGACCATTTGTCATGCTGTTAAATGATCTGGCCTGGCAGCATGCAGGGGTGCCTGTTACATCAGGGCTGATCAGTACAGAGCCACGTTCTGCTGTAAGAAGCGCTAGCAGGGATTTGGCCTTCTGCCCTTCAGTAGTGCTTTTTTTTTTTTTTTTTTTTTTCCTCTGGAGGACACAGGGTAACTTGTCCCATCGTATGTTAGCTCTGCTATTCAACATCAGTAATGGGGTTATGGGTCCTAGCCTTACTTTAAGTGTATGCTAAATCACGTCAGGTTTATGGTTCTGATTGAAGCATTTGCTAAATCATCCTGATTTTGTTTAGTCAAATTTTCAGCAACTAGTTTCTATAGTAAAATTGTTATGTAAGACCAGAGTAATGCCCGAATAATTTGAATATGTATGATCATTTTCCAGCCCCAATCCTTTCCTGGGCCCTTGTTGCCAGTAAGAGTTTCCTTCAGGCAGGAAGAAAATGTTGAAACAGAATGAACACGAGAATTTATTGCTTTTTGTCTGGCTTGTTTTCCTCCAGGTCCGTGTTGAGTTCATGGACGACAGCAACCGCTCCATCATCAGGAACGTGAAGGGCCCGGTCAGAGAAGGAGATGTGCTTACCCTTCTGGAGTCTGAAAGAGAAGCCAGGAGGCTGCGATAGGTGAGCCAAAACTCACAGTTCAGTCTTTTCTGGTGCATAGAGAAAACAGGACATTTCACTATAACATCAACAGACACTTAATGGGGCCTCTAAAAACATCTGGATGTTTAAACTTTTGATTTCAGCTTTTATATTCTTCCTAACTACATGGAAACATTTTAGCACCATCTAAGTTCAAACTTGACACTTTTAATTCAAGTGTCTTAAGAACAGAAAACATTAGATGACTCGTATTGATGTTTTTAAGCAGTTTATGTTTTTAAGCAGTTTAGTTTTATTGTATCTTCTCTTTTCTTTAACAGTGGAAGATGAAGCTGAGGTGCCTCTCCATGACCGTGGAGCATCATCTTTGCTCGCTGTGGGCTACAGCTCATGTTAAGATGTTTTGAAATAAATTGAGGAATTCACAATTGTTTTAGCTCTCGTGTCTTTTTTGTCAAACAAATCCTTCTTATAAAGCTGTAGTTTGACAATCAGATCTAGTATAAGGAATGCTTGGTGGCTTGTTGTCACCAGTGTTCATTTTACACATAGTGTTGACTTTGTGCTTTCTAGCTTAAACACGTGTGGTGGTGGTGGACATTCATAGCCTGACTTGCCAGATGGATTTAGTTCCACACAGCTCCACACATCCATGAGGGATTTCAACACCACATAGAATGGACAAACCAATCAGGATCGCAGGGTGGGATTTTTGTAGATTCAACGTTTCAGAAGTGATTTAGGATTCAGACAATGGCGACGAGGAAGCAGGCGGAAACATTCATGCTATTTCATCATTGTCCAATCTTCCAAAGATTAATTCTTTAAAAGAGAGGCTTTGAAGGTTTGGTGGAAACGACTAGTTTGGCAAGAACTTGATCTTCCAAATGGCCAAGTAACACGCCTGTAAAGATCAGACAAGTGGTTTAGCCAATCACATCCAAGGGTTTGTGATACAGTCCCTCCTGAAATTAATATTAATGGAACAATCCCAGATGAATGTGTGGAGCTCAGCAGAACTACATCCATTTGGTGAGAGTCAGGTTAGGACATTCCCACAATAAACGTGAACAAGTTTTTCATGACAGGAAGAGCGTTACATGGGTATATCAGAACATCTGCAGCTGTGAAAACTACAAAATCCTAAGTGCAGGGACCGATCCTTTGAAAACAGCACTATGAATCTTGATCTAGTTAAAATGACCTCCAAAGCAGTCTGTATGCCAAGTCACTGGGTGAATGCAGCCCTGCAGGAGCCAGAGGGATAAATCTGACTCACTGGCAGCAACTCCTCACAGGTGGAAACCACCCGGCGCTTTGGTGGATCTGTTTGCTTTGCTGTGTCTGCAGCTCGGCTTTCCTCACGCTACCCATTCGTTTACATGTTTTGGGCTGAGCTCTTGCTCGGCAATATGTCAATATCATGCAGTTCAAGTTGTTTCCAGCAGATGGCAGTACCACTCAAACTTTCACTGTTATGGCCAGTTTCACTATTTCAATGTCCTAAAAGTTGTTCCTCCATTAAGTTCGGGATATTTTAGACTAAAAGGAAAATGTAAAAGATAAATGTTTTCCATGTCTCAATTTTAAAAATTAACGCATGGTTTAGCTGTCTAGTGCCCCGTTTCAGTAAGAATGGCCGATCTACTCTGGTTAGTTCTACCTCATGCTGTTATACTCAGCGTTTTCAGTTTCAGAACAGGTATCAGTCAGGTAACTAAACTCAGCGTCCATCAACCCTGAGTTAAAAGCCAGCATGAAAGAAGCCCTCATCAAAGGAACGCAGATAACGCGATGCACCATGGCAATGCCATGAATGGAATTAGAAATCTTTAAGGAAGGCATATGGAGAATATTACACCATAATTAACAAATGAGTGTTATGTCACAGGGAATGATTACTGTATTCTCACAATACACTCATCAAGCACCCCAAAAAAGGAACCAGCTGTGAAGATAAGCGTTTGTTTGACTAAGGTATGTTGGACCAGAAGCACATGTCAACCCATTCAGGACACTGGCACTTGTGTTCCAGGATAGGCCACCCAGAAACTAATGAAAGTAAGGTGGCGGAATATGTTCCACTTATAGGGGCCTGTTTCTGGTGCTGATTGGGCGAGAGGTCTACCACACCCTGGATATGTTACTAGTTCATCTCTGGACAACACAGAGGCTCACAGGAAAAGCCACTGTGCATGTAAACACTCAGACCTAAAGTCAGTTTAGAGGAGCCAGTTAGTATATGTGTGGCAGAATTTCTATGAACCTGGAGAAACAACAGGGAGAAAATGCAGAATCCCTTGGCAGGTGTTTTAACTTCTTTTAGAGTGTTCTTGTGGCAAGGCAACTTTGCTGAAAGTATTCAAAATAATTAGGGTGGGTGCTTCCTTCGACATTAGACCACTGGTGTTTGGATCCCTAAACGTCATTAGATCTGGCCGTAAATAATGTAAAACTGAACGTTGTTTTAAATAGGTTATCAGAAAAGCACAGCTTAGTCAATTCTCTAGGTGCTTTCATGCAGATTCTGAGAGAAATTTGTCATTTTTCTAAAATCTAAAATAATAATAAGAAAAAAGATTAGACTTTAATATAAAGAAATGTAATAAACTAATAATGTTTTAAAATCATTAACACTTTTTCTAAAAGTCATAGGTTTTGCAGCTGAAAACAGATTTAATTTCATAGAAGCAAAGGCAAAAAATGCTTTTACTTGTATCAGTCAGTGAGGAGGATTTAAAAACAGCATGGATTTTTGTTAGCTCAAAGCCTCTATAAATCATCCACCAGCTCCTGCAGTGTCACAGGCGGCCATTTAAATACTTTCCAACTTTCCAGGATTCCTGTGGGTTTATCCAGCCTGTTCAACCAGAGAGGGAAATTGACACCAGGCTGCAGATGAACTCCTGGAGACTTTTCAGCATTCAAGTTCAAGAGTACAAGCAAGCTGACACAAGCTGGATGTGCTCAGGAAAGGGAATTAGAAGAACAGGAATGTGGGTTATCCAGGAGAATAGCCAACATTTCCTTCATCGTTTTAGAATTTCAGAAGGAAACATGAACCCGGATGAAGGGTTTTTAGCTTCAGGATGATGGCTGGCACACTGAAACAAACCGTTTCTGCTATACCTATTTCCTTTTTGGCGTGAATTAAACTAAATTGTTTATCTAAAAAAATCCAAGAAAAATAGAGTGAGCTAAAGTGTTGATCAGAATGCTTCTGTTATTCACAGGATTCAACAACCAACAGCTGTGCACATGAAAACAGATCAATGTGACCAAAGTGCCCCTCAGCCTGAAAACTAACCACCGATCTGGCTCCCCCTCCTCACACACCCATCCATTCAGGCCGCTGCCAGCATGTGTTTACCATCCTCACTCCCATGCTCCTGCTCTGTAGCACATATTTTTCCAGAGCAGCAACAGCTCCGTCCAAGGCCGCACTCTGTCTGTCTGCTTGTGGCCAAGGACGGACCCAGTCTGGAGAAAACACCAGCGGTCGACATCTGTCTGTCCGTGACTTTGCTCAGACATCATGCAGCCACTGCGTCGGATATGGAACGAACAACAAAAGGCAAAATCATGTCACCTGGTATGAGCTGAGGAGAAGCGAACTGTAAAGAGAGGATAACAGCTCAAAGTGGAGTTCTGATGGTCTGAAACAAGTCGGGGGAAGTGATGATGCTGGTGAACGTCTGACTCTCTCTGAGCAGAAGCTTTGATAAACAGGTGATCTTCAGCATTAGTGTTTATGATCTTTAGGAAGGACTGAAGGTGCAAATGTTGACCAAGATGGTGATTACATCTGTTTTTCAGTCATGAGGAAATTAGGGTCAGCACAGCTTACTCTGCCTTGTCAAAACTACTCACACCCGGGTATTATTATGATTGTATTCATTTATTTATTACACTTTGTCATGTTTCAACTGCAAACCTCGATGTATTTTATCAGGATTATGAAATAAACCAACACAAAGTAGCACTATTGAGAGGTGGAAGGGACATGTGGGATTTCAGAGTGAAAAAAGACCTCTCACCAAACAGCTGAGCTGCTTCTTCTCCAACAGAAATGATCATGTTGCTCCCAGGTGCAAACAGCACAGCTACTGCACCTCGCAAAAGTCAAATTCATCACACAAAGGCTTATTTCTTCTCATTTTGATCATCATGGCTTACAGATAGTGACAACCCAAAATTCAAAAGTAGAGTAGTACACAAGATCCATAAAAGAGAATATTTTAAACAAATGTCAGACTTGTGAAAAGTATGTTCAGTTCTGTTCACTCAATACTTGTTTGGGGCTCCTTCTGCATGAATTAGTGATCTCCTCCAGTAGCATGGAGGAGATCAACCTGAGGTTCTGCTGATGTGTTCAGGAAGCTCAGGTTGCCTGGATAGTGGCCTTCAGGTCGTCTGCACTGTAGGATCTGGTGTCTCTCATCTTCCTCTAGACAATATTCCACAGAGTCTCTGTGGAGTTCAGGTCAGGCCAATCAAGCACAGTAACTCCCTAGATCATCACTGACTGTGGAAACTTCACTCTGGACTTCTGTAACGTGGATTCTGGGCCTCTCCGCTCTTCCTATAGACTCTCTGGGGTCTGTCCAGTCAGCAGTCTTCCCAATCATTCTGCTGGCCTTAGTATGGCCATTATACAACATATTATACACATTGAAATGCCTATTTTAAATTGGTTTTATATAGGTTAAGTCTAAGTTTCTGAGACACTGAATTTTGTATTTCTAGTATCTGTAAGCCATAATCACCAAAATTAGAAGAAATATAGGCATCAAACATTCCCCTATGATGAATCAATATAAGTTAAAAAAAAAAAACAGTGGCAGAAAATCTTTACAAATCTTTTGGACTTTGTCTCTACCCACTTTGAACATCTAAAGACTCCAATATCAATAGGATGGAGAGCATCTATGAAGAGCACTTTTAAAGTCCTGCCACAGATTCTGATCTGGACTTTAACTGAACCATTCTAAAGGTGCGTTCACATTAAATGCGAATGGCACCACTATGTCGGCACTTTTGCTTGCTGCCGCTCGCCTAACATTGTCGCCGGCCGTTCACACAGCAGGCGACAAGCCTGTAATACAGCAGTACAATGTAAGTAAGTTTATTATTTATATAGAACATTTACAACAACCAAAGCTGACCAAAATGCTTCACAACAATCACATCTCAAGTAGATAAAAAAAAATAACACAAAGTTTGCTAAAAATAATAAAAACATTCCAAAACCTAACAATATGAATAAAAACAGAGACATACTTAGTTTCAGATTACAGCAATTTCCCAAGAATTCAAATCAATTAAGTACTAATTTTCCATACTGGTACTGGTGTTGAAGGCCAGGGTAAATAGATGTGTTTTCAGTCTGGACTTAAACTGACCTACTGATTGAGAGAGCTTAACAGACATAAGGAGACTGTCCCCCAGTGTTGGTGTTACCACAGAAAAGGCTCTGCCACCTCTGATCTTTAACCTGGCTTTAGGGACAGCCACAAAAGCTGCTCGGCTGACCTCAGACACATAAACACAATCAAGAAAACCTTACATTTTCTCCCGAAAGACAACAGGGATCCAATACAGGGAGCGCAAAACTGGAGTAATAGACTCAGGTCTCCTTGTTTTTGTCAGAAGGTGGGCTGCAGCATTTCATACACTCTGCCATCGCTGCAAAGAGCTCTGATCCAACCCTAGATACAATAAATTACGATAATCTAAACACAATGTAATAAATGCGTGGATAGCCCTCTCAAAATCAGAGAGAGGAAGATAAGATTTTAACTTAGCAAGGGTCTTCAGCTGGAATAACTGGCTTCAATAACAGCGCTAAAATGCTTTTCAAATTTAAACTAGGGATCAACTATCACACCCAGATTTTTCACATACAGACAACAGAAGGAGGACATGGGACCAATCACACGGCCATGCCCAAGCGGGGGATTGCATTGATCGAACACCAGAATCTTAGGTTTTTTCCTTATTTATGTTTAGAAAAATTAGCTCTCAGCCATTCCCCTAAGACAATCCTGTATCATATGTACAGCAGACAGGCTATTTGTAGTTACAGGTAGATAGATTTGAATGTCATCTGCAAAACAGTGAAAAGAGACTTTATGCTTTTTAAAGATAAACCCCAAAGGCAGCAAATATAAGGCAAAAAGAAGAGGTGCCAATATCGACCCCTGAGGCACTCCATACTTTAGAGGAGGAATACAGTCCTAGATTCACAGAAATACTCCTGTTGGAGAGATAGGATCAAAACCAATTTAGTGCTGCACCTTGAATACCAACAAGTGATTCCACTCGGGTCAGGAGGATGCTGTGATCCACAGTATCAAAGGAAGGTAAAGATAAATCTAAGAGTAAAAGGACTGGTGCTATCCAGTGACGCTTTCACTTAATTTCCACCCTAATCTCCCCACTCGCTCTTCTCCAGGCTTGGTCCATTCTGGACTTGTCTCAAAGGTAATAATTGGTCGAGTCATACAAATCAGGCCGACCGCCCCTATCAGCTTGTCTTCCATGTTGCCGCAGACCTTCACCCCGCATCACAGCATCATCCAGTTCCTGATTGGTTGTCGCAGCGCAACAAGACAAAAAAAGTTCAGCTTTTTCAACTCCAACAACTGTCACTTCACATCCATTACAGGTGTCGTGTTGCTCTGGCTTCGCTCATTTAACAACAAAACATGTCAGTCTCTAGAACACAGAATGTGTCCTCTTCCTGAATAATATAATAGCTGGATGTTTCCATGTTGGAACTATCAGAACAACAAGTAGAACAGCAATCTATGTGACTTCAGGGATCTGGAAATTGTAGCCAAGGATGAATCAGTATTTTCCTGATATTTGAGCTGATTTCCCGTCAATTTTGTGATACAAACTGTGTGTTTGAGGTGTTGCCTTGTAATTCATCCATACCTGTCCCTCTATTTAACTCCCTGTCTCAGAAGCTTACAAATTCATGACATCCTCAATTGAGCTTTGCTAAATTGTTTAAATACAAATATAACACAATCAGACGGCAAAGCAAAAGTCTGCTTCTGTTTATGTACGTATGTAAATATGAAACATATTATTTGCAACTGTCAGGCCGGATTTATATTTGGTTAAAATAGTCAACAGGATGTAAATTTAAAGGTTTTTCTACAAATGTGAGATGGGTTTGTGATATAATAGTGAGTGTAAACTGAGCAGAACTAGAGCCTTGTCGCTCCCAGGTTGCGTAACAGGACGTGCAGCAGGGAGGGAGCAGATTCTCTCATTTATGAACTCTGAACCAAAGATTTGAATCCTGGCCCTCTGATTTTACAAATGTGGCCCAGAGGACATAAAGAAGGCAGTCAGCCCGGGGGTTACTAGGAGTCATTTCCTGCCCTGGTTCTGTCGTTTTTCTTATGTTCAGTAAATTATCCCACCAGCCCATCTGTCTGCTCAACACATCTGGCCACTGAACTTGAGTGCACTCTGTCTCTCAGCAGATTGTCGACATGTTCTGTCATCAGCTGCACAAGATGCCGTTGGACTTTGAGAATCAATCAAATTTAACAAAAGGTGGTAAAAGGAAAGAGAACCTTAGATGTGACGCACATTCCACAGTCACTCATTCTTTTGAACAAACACTAATAAATAAAGATCAGGCACAGTGAGGTGAGAACAGCTCAAACGATAACAGAAAATGTTGAATGGTCTTCATTTGCTTTAATGTGAGCTAAAGTGCAAAAGGGAGAGATTGCATTTAGCGAAGGTCAGAAAAACAAAGCATGAATTTATTTTTAAAGCACCATCCCCTGCCATGAGTGTGACTTGTATCTCCTCTCATGACGCGCAACAACAGGTGCTGAGCCTAAAAATGTGACGGGCTGGTAAAACCCGGGCCTGATTCCTGGCAGGTTGTCATGGGAAAAATAAGAGTTAACACGCAGAAACTAAAACACACTCTTTAATAGCACATCTAACTTTGACTAAGATAGACAGAGACACTGTGTTTTTACTGCACATTCGGGTGTTTTTTACATTGATCTGGCTGGAGTGAATCTGTTTCAAGACTGTGATACATGAGGATGCTAACTGGACTTCCAATGGCTGTCTCTCCCAAATTCTTGCCACTCTTCCATAAAGGACGTTGTCGCCACTATGCCTCCGTGTGGATCAGTGCGGTCAGGTTGGCACGAGCGGAGGAATAAACAAGGTTGGTACCAATGAACAAAAAATGAAAGGTCAAGCAGTTTTGATGTCCTCAGTTTCCATGTCCTTTCATTTTCAATTCAAAAAAAGTCCAAAAAATGCAAGTGCATTCAGAATGTGCATGGAGGTTAAGCAGTTACGGTTTTAACTAGTAGCAGCAGAACAGCAGGTGACATTCTAAAAACTCTCCTCAATCCGACACCCTCATGAATGAACAAGATGGCTTTTTAAAGGAGCCACGCCCAGCTAGGTAAAAACCACTTAAAACAACTAGGGGTGTACAAACATTAGTTCCTTTAAAAGTAATGTAAAATTCCTCCAAAAAAAACACCAATGATTATGTAGAAACCGGGGCTTCGTTACAGACGTGTTTGTGGGGGGTCCATCTGGTAGATGTCACTTCCACAGATTCCCCCACCTGAGCTGTGGATCTCTGCAGCTCCTCTAGAGTTACCATGGGTCGCTTGGCTGCTTCTCGAATGAATGCTCTGCTTGCACTGCCTTGTCAGTTTAGGTGGACAGCCTTGTGTTGGCAGGTTTGCAGGTATGCCATACTCTCCATCTTCAGACTGAACAGAGCTCTGTCAAAGTCAACAGTAAAAGTAGAGAACCAGTATGGGCTCGGTGAAATACTGTGTAACTGCTACTCCTATTACAGAGTAAATAAAACATCAGCCACAGGGCTCAGGGCAGCAAAACGTCCTTTTGAAAAGGGTAAAAGGTAAAAAGATGTGTCGACAGCTTGCCTGCCTAGGTTTCCTTTAGAAGCCAAAGGGACAAATCAAGGGAGCCTGAAGTAACACCTGTAATTATACACCCCAATTCATATAGATCTTTGTTTAAATGTAACTTCCTGTAACATTCTTGGCACTGGAGCTGATCTAATTACTACTCAGCACACCTGTTCAGTCTCCACCCTGCCTGCAATTAACTCTCAATGGTTTACCTGGTCTCATCTCCATATAAACCCCGTTCTGATCAGCCTCCAGTCTCAGAGCGTCTCAAGCCATGGGTAAGAGCATTCCAGCTTTTTGGTCATTTTGTGACTCCGTCTGTTTGCCCGTTTGTTGCCCGACCTTTCTCTGCCTTCTGTCTCTGAGCCTACCTGTTCCCATCTGGTCCTGTCTGTCCGTCTGGAACCTGCCCTGTCTGTCTCTGGAGCCCAGGACCTGGTTACCCTGAATTGTGTGCCCTGGACTCTGATCCGACCTGCTTACCAAGTTCCCTCCCTGCTGTGTCTGCTCTTCATCGCTTAACCAGCCCGGTCTAGTTTGAACTCAGTTCTTGTTCCTGAAAAAAGGCTGTCCTGACCAGAGAGTCAATTTAAGCTCAAATATTACCCCTACATATTTTCCAGTGTTCATTCAATTAAAAGTCAAAGCACTGACGCCTGAAGTGGCGTTGCCACCAAATAAAATGCATTCAGCCTTTTGTTTAAAAACAATATTCTGGCTTAACCACTGTTTGCCAGCAGTAATGCAATCCAGTAGAGAATACAGAACACTACTGCAACCAGGAATACAGCAATAGATGAGCTCTACAGCTCATGTGAGCAGCAGTGGAGGATGACTGGTGCTGTCAATGTTTGCTGTGCCTCAGTTCTTGATTCCAGCTCTTAGAGAGTAAATATTGGTATACTGGGCACAAATCAGGGAAACTGCAAAAAGGAACTTTCCTAACCAGATGTGTAATCTTCTAAAAATTGGAAAAGTCTTCCTGATTTTAGTTTAGAAATTGTTTTTGTTATCCAACTACAACATGTGTTAAATTATGTTGATTATTTTGCTTTACTTTTCTACTTAAATCACAAATCTACTTTTCTTCCTCTGCGCATCAAACTAAACAGACTTTTTTAACTAGAGAGCTGAAATCTGCATTTTTGCATTTTATGGTGGTCAATAATTGAGGGCGTGACACAATGTAGATCTGTATATTTAGTTCCTCGGTCGGAGAAGAATACATGTGTTGCACTAGTTCTAACATAGCGACCGTAGGTTTTCCGCCGTGTTCATGAATTTTAGAAACATGTTTCTGTTCTTGAACAAATAGATGCTGTGCCGGGAAAAGCATCAAGATGTCTATTTGTTTGCAATACACTGCAACGCTGTGTGGCATGCTAAAACGATGGTGTTCAAAAATTAACTGTCTACCATAGCTGTGCTAAACTGTTTCAGTACACGCTTTTCAAATATTTAAATAAAAAAATCCCCAAATGAAAAAAAAAAGTCCTGGAGGTTTTGGCCATATTTTCACCATCTAAAGGCTGTGTGATTTCCAAGACATCCCATCAAGTGTAATATTCTCACTGCACTGGCAGATGGCTCCTATTTTTAGTTTCTCTCCCCTTCAGTCAACTACTATTTCTCACGGTGATCTATTTTTTTCCTCAATGTAAATGTGAGCTCAGCAATCCTCTGGCTGGAAGTCATTACTTCTTTATGCTCAGCTCAGACACAAAGTAAAACATCATTTCTATAAAGATAGAGCAGATTCACCCCAACCCTAATGAAACAAAACACCTTTAGAAGATTTAATCTAAAATGACTGTTCATGGTAGATTTAAAGTGCTACTATAGAGCAGTTTATTCTCTCACTAAGCGCTCCTAAACAGTCTGCTGCCTCCGTTACAGTCCCGTACTAATACTGCTGTCCAAGGCCACATCAATTCAATTAGGAGTCCGGATTTGAGATTACAAAGGATCAAGGTGTCATTAGAGGTTACTGAGGTTGTATTGAGACGGCCAAACAGATGGACTGGGATCTAGAATACAGTGGGGCATTTGATGATACATCAAGGGCCTAAACAACATCTTGGTTGAAAAAAAAATAAAAATCATAGTTGTCTACATGTGATTGTCTTATGTATGACAGTTACTGAAACCAATCATTATACATTTGACATATCAAATCTTAAAATATACATTATTTAATATAGTTTAGTTTAAATAAGGTATTTAGGACTAAATATACACAGATATATAAAATATAGAACTGTGTGTGGAAAACCTCTATCGATAGCTGAACTCTTGAGTGTGTTGGTATTGAAAGCAGTTCATAGTGGCATCATTGTACAGGTCTTTTGGTGGAAAACAAGCCCATATCATCATACATGCACCACTGTGCTCAACGGTTGGTGAGAGCTGTCCGTGGTGGCGTTAATGAGACCCGCTGTCAAGTTCCCTGATGAACCTGCTTTACATGAACTAATCTGTGAACCATAAAGCATTCATTTTGAGTTCCGTGAAAGGTAAGAACTTTAGTTTATGCATTTAAGTTGCTGAGCGCAATACTGCAACTCTATTACCTCGTTATTTTTGATTAACGAAGGGGAAGGCAGAAGTAGCAGGAGGAAACTTGAACCGTGGATGGATCTTGCCATGAATGAGGCTGTCCTGCTCCTGGCAGTATGCAGATGTTGGCAGATAATAGTGCTGAGCAGCTGTGAGGGGAGGACGTGAGAGAAGCCGGCCTTTCAGAACCCCGACTGAGAGGAGTGAACTAAACAGTTCTGGAAGAACATTTTGTTAAAGCATTCTTTCCTAACAGCAGGAGTGTTGACCCAAAACTGTCCCCTAGAGCAGCTGTGGGCTCTGGAACACTGATGTCTCAGCAAAAATCCTGCTTTTGTGTTTTTGGCTGCGGGAGGAACGAGTCGATGTGCTGTCAATATGCTTGGAAGGTAGTCAGCAGTTGGAAGAAGAGCATGTCAAATAGCACTGTATGCCCCCAGTACTGATGAAAATGAATAAGATGGAGATGTTAACTGCAGAGTACAGGCACCTACCTAGCATTCTGAAGCGGCGCGAATAAACATGCTTCTAAAGCTGTCCAACTAGAACTGCTTTAGTGCCAATGTTTTAGTGACACCCTGTCATGGTAAACAGCACAAACCTTCAGCTCTAATATAAAACAGTATATATTGATCCGCTGGTCCTTAGCAAGGTACAAAAGCTACTAAACGGAACCTTAAATGGAAAACCCAATCCTTTACTGTCTCCTTTACCCGTCTCCTTTAGTGACAGACTTATACATCCTGTGTGTAAAAAGGAGCGGTACCGCAGGCCATTTATCCCTGCTGCCATCAGACTTTTCAATGCCACTGCACTATAACATGGTGTAATAACACTGTAATAACTGTGCAATAACTATTTGATACCCTGTGCAATAACCTGTGCAATAACCTCTACACTGCAATAACTGTGCAATAACTATTTGATATGTTGATATTATTTTTTCCCCATCCACTGTAAATATCTGGATGTACTGTATATACCTCATGCACCTTTTCCTCCTTTGTGCACCTTCTGTTGCTTATAAGAGCAAATGTCACAAGTAAATCTCTCCATTGTGAGATCAATGAAGTTCTATCTTATCTTGTCTTATCTCTTGTCATATTGTTTATTTCACAGACACTAAAATTAGGGGCGAAGCAGTGACTAGCCTTTAGTAGATTCCTGCAGCTTCCACACGAATGAATCATCTAAACAGAATCTAGGTGCTGCTGATCAAATGCACAGATTACTGAAGCACATTTTAAAATCTGAGTCCATCATAGTACAGTGAAAATATTCAGCATAAATGGAAAACACATGTGAAAGTTTTCGACCTTCCCAGGAGCCGATGTCCCAACATGTTAATCCCAAAGTCTGCATTGCCTTGAGAAACGACCCCAAAACCTAAGAGCTCTGTTCCCAGATCTACAAGCCTCCCTGGGCATGTTAAATATTAATGTTCATGAGAGTATAATGAAAATGAGGAAGTATGGGTTTTTTAAAGGTCTGAAAATGGCAGCATAGCTCCCAGAACACAAATAAGACCCGGATAGAGGAGTTCAACCATAAATACTAGCACGCACTGAGGAAACTAAAGAGTCTAAAAAGAACAAAAGTGCATCTTCTGACACTCTGGGGAATCTCAAAACCACTGCTTCTGCAGTTCAGAGGTCAGATCATCTAAAAGCTGGCGTCTGGAGAACTCATCTGGTGCCTCATTTGCTTCGATTCCCCATATAATATAAATATGTATTTGCTATATCAAGAGCTAACTGAACACGCCGTGAGAATTCATCAATAATCTTTTCAGGATTTTTTATGGTTTTCTTGGATTTTTTTCTGTGCAGAATGTACATCTCATTCTGTACCCTCCTGTCATCGAAACAGTCAAAGGAATGATCCCACTTTGAGAAGTACTTCCCTCATTAGTAATGAAGGAAGTACTGATAAGCACTAATAATGTAAATAAATGTACTTCACATTCAACCGATAAATGTTCATTAAAATTGTTGCCTCTCTCTGGGTCAAATATGGCAGCAAGTAGTGAGACACACAAACTTGTATAATTTTCCGTTCATATTTATTGTATTGCATATGTAAAACGACAATGCACATGCTGTTTTCCATAAAATGGATGAATTCCTTCCTTTCTTTCCTCCTGATGGCCTAGTGGTTAGAGTGGGGTGCTTGCATCCTGGAAAGGCTACAAGTTCCCTGGTTTGAATCCCACTGCCTGCCACTCTGAGTCCCTTAGGAAGACCCTAAGCTCCAAAATGTGCCTTGGGTGTGTTACTTTCCTCTGCTCCTTAAGAGATGGGTTAAACACACAGTACACACTGGAATGTTCACAGTTGCAATGACTGATAAAGATGATTGTTATTATTTTGTCATGGACTCAAACAAGGATCCCAGGCCTTGGAAATGCTGACATCCCCACAGCATCACCGATTCTGCAGCATACTTAACAGTGGGAACGATGCTTTTCCACATACTTAACATTTGTTTCCCACCCGGGGTGTTTGTTAATAAAAGGTTCAATCTCTTTTAGTTTTGTCTAACAAAAACACTCATTACCAGTTACAGTCCCAGTAGAGTTTAAAATACTCAACATGTTTGTGACGGTTGGACTCCCCAAACAACCAGTTAGCACATAGATAGGATGGTGGTGCCTGTGAAGACTTGGCTGAACCGAGCATGCCACTGTTCGTTGTAGTTCTTTGTGAGCTTCAGAGATGTTTTCACCATTTTTATCATCCAATTCACTGTGTGCGGTGCCAAGACAGACAAGGGTGTATATATATATATATATATATATATATATATATATATATATATATATATATATATATATATATATATTTATATATAATGTGTCCTGGGAGGTCCTTTAAAAATCTAGGTTTCCATCACAGAGTGCAATACAATGATGCATGGAATAGTACATCTATTGTCAGTTGCTTAGAAAAGGCTTTGCATTACATAGACAGTAATAACTTTTTTCTATAACTAGTCTGATGTCACAAGTAGCTTTGTTTTTCTTACCTCATAAAAGGGAGATTGTAATCTGAGCAGCTGAAACAAGTGTTAAAAGAAAGAAGAAAAGGATCTCTGCCTCAGCCTGCTTACCAGGCCTTGAGCACAATGAACTGAACTAGCAGCAACGTCACACCTCATCTCCACGGAGGCGAATAAAATGACAGATGTTTATCTGGTCCAGAGCCATGTAGAGTACAGTGTGCAGGGCCTGGAACCACTGTGGCAAAGCAGTCAATGACAGGGTGCTCATCAATACCAGAGTGCAGGTCACTGCTAAACCTAGTCACACTGACCACTAGGTGGCAGCCATGGGTGGCAGGGATGGGTCTTTCTGGTAGGCTGCTGTCAGTGTAAAGTCAGGGAATGAGCTCAGAATAATTCCTCAGGGTGTGCAGAATTGCATTCTGATCTGGATAAGTAAAACTGCCAGCAGGTTGTTGCTTAACACATTTGTTGCAAAACTGCCAACTTTAGCTCAGTCAGACGCGATGAAAAGCTTGTGTCTTACCACAGATTCTCAGTTAGAGTTAGGTGTGGATGTTGACTAGGACGTTCTAACACATACATCTACTTTGATGCAACCATCCCATTGTAGTTATGGCTGTATGTTTAGGGTGGGTGTCCTGCTGGAAGGTGAACTTTCACCCAAATCTCTTTTAGCCTAAAACAGGCTACAAAGTTAGCTCTTGTTTTCCAGTAGCTTTTGTATCAGCCTCCATCTATCTTCCCGTCAACTCTGACCATCTTTCCTGTCTGTCAAAGAGGTACATCCCCACAGCATAGTGCTGGCACCACCATACCTCCATGGTTTCCTGTGTGGATGTCAGAGAGATGTGCAGTGTTTCTGCCACACAGTGTTTTGGCATGTAGAAGAAAAAGCTGAATTTTGGAGCCATCTGAACAGAGCTCTTGCTAGCTGTGTACTCTACATGACTTGTGGTAAACTACAAAGCAGACTTCTTATGTCTAAACAACAGGTTTCCTCTTGTCTATCTTCCATCAGGACCAGATTCATGCTGTCTATGATTAATGGTTATGTCAAGATATTTCCCACCTGAGCTGAAGATCTCTGCAGCTCCTCCCGTCAGGGTAGGTTGGCAGCCGTGTAGTTTTGCCACACTCTTTCCACTGTGTGCTACTGGACCTGGACAGAATTCTGTGAGATGTTCACTGCTTGGGTGCTTGTTTTAGAACCTAAAACGTCTCCACAACTGTATGCCTTAAATTATGTGACATCTTAAAGCAACGGGATAAACTGGATTTTATTTTAGGAATATCAGAATAAATAAAACATTCCACACTATTCAGATTTCTGCTCCTGAGTCTTCAGTTCTGTTATAATGTATTATTTGCTTTACACTTCACAGTCACACACTACTGTATGTATTGTTGGAGGTTTTAATGTGACCAAAAGTCCAGAGGTTCAGGAGGCATGATTACCTGCATGAACTCTTCATGGCTACTGTTTAGTTTTACGTCTCCAGTTATATTTGGCTCACTTTTCCCATCATCACATTAAAGTCTTGAGCTTCCGTCGCTTTTGGTTAAGTGTAATTAAAAGGTTGCAGCTCATGGATTTTTCAGAATGAGGAAAAACAGCATGTGAACTGAATGTTTTAGAGATAGCTCAACAGGTTGTTATTTTAACGTCCTTCGTGGGATAATGAGATTTTAAAGCTATAATAAAATTAAGATGGAAAAAGAGAGATCCTTCATTATTAGTTTTAAATTTCATAATCAGATTCTGTACTTTGAAGTCAATCAGAAATGTGTTTTTGGCAAACACAAGTGGGAAAATCGTCAAGGAGAAAGACCCCCTCATAACCACGTGAAATAGGCCAAAATGGAAGAGATCAGAGATCATGCTCCATCCATGGGAATGGGACTGCAGTGGAAGCCTCCAGCACCTGCCTCCCCCCCCCCCCCCCCCCCCCCCCCCATTCTTTCCATCCCCTGCTACATGACTTGTCTGGGGGCTGCACTGGGAATTACAGATGTTCTGTGTTTGGGATCTGGGTAAAAGGTCACCCTGCAGCCCAGAGCTGGGAGGGAAGATTTTGGGAAATTGAATCAGCATCTGTGGCGAGGTGTGCATGGGTAGCATGTGACTATGTAGTGACTGTGAAGTGGGTAGAGACGATAAAGGCCTGATCACAGACAAATGACACGAAGCTGATTCTATTTCAGCTCACTGGTCGAGTCTTTTGAAACTCTTTGATCTTCATAAAATTAGATCATGTTTTATGTCTGTCCTCCATCAATATTCCAAAGTCCTCTCTGAATGTATTGCTACTGCAAGCATATTAATGAGAATAGGACTCATCCTCTCCTATTCTCACAATCCTGTCCTAACCCTTTAGGACATTTTGTGTGCATTTTGTGTTTTAATTTTCATTCTGCGTTAGTTCCTCTACAGGACATTTTTCAATGGTATTTGTATTCTTTACTTTGCATTTTCACTTTAGCAAAATTAGGATCCTAATTCTATTTTTATCCAGCAGTTGTGTTGTAGACTTTGGATTAGACTGTGTTGGAGGTTATTTTGCTGTTTGTGACTAATTTCAGTTCAAACTTCGACTGTTAAACAAACAGGGCCAAATCTGAATCTGAATCAGGGTTAAATGCCAACTTGCTTCATACAACAAGGAATTTGACTTTAGTTCCACTTTGCTCTCACTGAAGCGCTACAAGTGCAATACACAGAACGGGTAAACAGAAATACTTTTCTTGTAAATATGAATACATACATTTTCAAAAAAACAGGAAGACATTGTTGGACTGGTGTAAATAACCATGGTTACAGCCTGGTTACTCTGACTGTTAAGTGTTTACCAGACTGACAGTCCTGGGTGGACTTGTACAGATGAGTATATTAAAATCAGGCAGATGTTAAGCAGCCCAAATCACTAAACTAAGAGTTTTATTTTAGCGAGCCTAGGTCCTTGAGAGCACAGTCCAGATCATGACCCCTTCCCCACCGTGTTTAACAGCTGCTTTGAGGCGTTTGTGCCCTTGTGTTTTGTTTGGGTTGCACCAGATGTACTGCTGTCTTGTACTTTATGACCAAATAACTTCATGTTGGTCCTGTTGGTCCCAACTGGTGGTTTCCTGGAGCCTTGCTGTTTGTTCTCATATCTATTTCCAAAGCTGTCTCTCTCATTGTTGAAAGTTATATTCCTAATCTCACCGTCCCCTCATACATAGGCAGCAGCAGCACTTCTTGCTGCTTTTAATGAGCAGTGTTTAATTGGCAGCACCCTGCTGGTAGTCGCCCAGCTCATTCCTGTGGAAGCAGTGAGAGCGGACGTAGTTTTTCCATAAACTGTTCAAGCTTCCCAGTTTAGTCTCAGTGAAATTAAGTCCCACAGTAGCATTGCTCAGGTTTTTGCCGATCTCAGATTTTATTTTGCCGTTTTTTGACCCTCAAAAACGGCAAAATACGGACCGGATGGACCGGATGTTTTTCCCTCATGTCCCCATATGTGAAGCTCTTGGATTAAAAGGCGGCACTTTGTAATATTTTGGGCCCATTGACTGAATATGTTCCAATAAATGAAGAAACATATTTGGGATGAGAGGAAATGGTGTGTCTGAGAGAACAGGGCTCACCTCTGCAGCTGGTGAAGAGTCTGCATGGACTCCCATCTACCCGTCACCTTTCACCTACTTAGCCTGGGCTGCAGACAGGAGAGGGTTAACACAGCTCTTTCTTTGTGGTCTGGACCGCTGGCTACCAGGCGGAGACTCTTTCCCTTTTGCTGAAGTGTGTGGGCACTCTGTCTGCGTGAACTTTCCCCCAATTCTCACAGTCTTCCAAAGCTGCCAGCCACAGATCTTTACAGAGAGACACCCAGGGCCAAATCATATGCACCCCCTCCCCCTCACAACATGCAAGCCTTATGTCATCAGTGGGGGATGATAAGGAAATCCTCACATAAAGGCGTGACATTGTCACTGATGATTGTAATGTTGCTCCAGTATTTGCCAGCCCAAAAACACTTAATGATATTTAATTTCGTTTTTAACTAAGACAGTCCATCTTTTAGTGGTTCCAGCATCAATTATGCATTTTTTCACGTCAGAGATGCACTATTCAGAATCCTGTGGTTGATTTCAGATTTCCCTTTATCAAAAGCTTTTACCCGCAAAAGCTGATTTCTGCTGATTTTTTTAAATTTCTCTTTAATAACTAAAATATGGGAAGATATGAGAACGGCACTGAAAATGAATTTTCAGGCTTTTTGTTATGAGTGGTCATTAATCATTTATGTTAAGCGCTGAGGAGACGTCACACTGTCTGAGAAAGCAGTTGCTGTCAACCCAGGCTTTAATACTAATGTAAAACGAAGAAAAAAATGTTTAAAGAGTTTAGCTTAAATTGACTTTAGCATCTTATAACAGTAATCAGTGTGGTTAGAATTTTATAAACAGCCCTGACTGTAAATGACCTCTACAGACTAGAATCTAACTCTACATCAGAGTTCTCCTAAAGGCTGAGAGTTGGAAAGCTAAAAAGAATCAACCAGAGCAATATATTGTTGTAATAAATAAACTTACTATTAAGTCTTGTTCTCTGTCTCCTGCACCTGCCACCTGAATTAACCCATTGCCTTTAAATAGCTTCTTACATCTGTCTGCTTCTTTGCTGTTCACTTTTTAACCCCTAACTGGTACATAACTGGTGGAGTCTTCTTCACTCACTAACAGCATCCACACCAAGGAGTGTCACCTGTTTTTACCTGTTTATAGATTAGGTTTGGGTCATTTGCTGATCAGAAGAAGGTCAGAGTTGTATATTTCTGACCTGGCTGTCACCGGTCAGGCCTGATAACCATTAAAAGCTGTTTTCTCCTTACATCTCCGGTCAATATCATGACAACCTTTCTGTTTCTGTGTTGTTAGGCCATGAGGATGTTTAGTCAAAAAAATATAAATCTAAACACTGTGAGAAAATGAGCTCTGATTAATTCATTGATTTTATTTATAAACAAATGACAAAAATTTAAAAAATTGCAAGAAGATGTATTATTTTTGACTGACTCTAAAGGCTTCTTACATTAATTTAGTTTTTTTTTCCTTCATCCTGCTGCTGCCACCATGTTGACTTGGTGTTATTTTAAATAAATACTCCAAGGCAGTGAAGAGATAAGATAGAAGGAAATGGATTGATAAGATAATCCATTCCAAATGATGTGCGTCTTTAATAGATCAAGGTTCCCGCTTTGATTCTGGAGTTTGCCTCAGAGATGTTAATGAACAGTTTTGGTTGCATATGATTTTTTTTCTCTGGCTCTTCCAGACAGTGATTTTTGTTTGGACATTTTCAAAGCTTTTTGAGGACTACGTCTACATCTGCTGTAACAGGGTCTGAACTCGCCGACAGAAGTGGAAGAATCACCCTCAGCGCACAAGCTTGTATCTGGAGGCTGATATGACTATCAGCCCATTTCAGAGTGTTCCTGATAAATGGATAAGCTCAACTAATAAAGAAATGTCACAGATCTCTCTCTCAGCTGTAATTCAGCGGCCACTCTCAAAGCAGGAAGGACAACTGTTTGACATCAGCTGATAGAAGCGATCTTCTGTTATATCATCTCCCTCCTCGGCCTCTGACGGTTAACAGAGAAGCGGAGGAGGAACAGAAACCTGAGAGCATCTGCACCCCTCCCTCTGCTCCGTTGGCCAATGGTAGGCAGCGGCACAGCTTACACTCAGGGCTGTGAAACTATAAAACAGTGGAGCTGTGGCTGTTCTTCCAGGAGCATCAGCTCTCCAAATCTACTCGAGAAGACTTGGCAGGACACAGTTTGAGGGAAAGTTTCAGCCATTTGGCAGCAATGAAGACAACGCTTGCAGCTCTGACACTTTGCCTGGTGGCGCTCATGGCCACAGCTTTCCCTTTTGAGCGGAAAGGGGCTTCACAGACCGGTGGTGGTGCCAAGGAGAAGCGTGCCCAGTATGCGGCGCTGGATGATGTTAACATCATTGCCCACGGCCTGCTGCAGCTGGGCCAGAACCTGAAGGAGCATGTAGACAAAACCAAAGGCCAGATGAGGGACATTTTCACCAAGCTGAAAGCCTTCAACCGCACCGTGGCTGAACTGGGGAAGGAGAGCCAGAGGCAGCAGACGGAGGGGGAGACCCTGAAGGCCCGAGCCGTGGGGATGGAGAACAGAGAGGGGCAGCTGCTCAACGTCACTGCTGAGCTGAAAGAGAAGGTGGAGGAGATGCAGCAGGAGAGGAGGACCATGAATGAGAGAATGAGCCGGCTGGAGGAGCGGGTGGACAGCATGCTGCAGGGCCACATGAATGCTGGTGCCAGGAACAACAGTGATGGACGCAGCATCCAGGTGAGCATGAAACCATCTGTGCGCTGGAGATCATTAGTTGAAGAAAGCAGATCAATGGGAGGGTGACTTGTTGGTGAGGCCACCTAACGGTTTTCCTCTGTGTGAAAGGCTTTAAGATGTGGAATATTGCTTCGCAAGGTACAAAGTGTGCACTGAGTGAAAATGCAGTGAGTGAGCAGTGGGTGGTGAGCAGCTTGCGGGAATGAAAGGGAACGTGCAGTACGTGCAGAGAGACCTAGAGGCTGCTAGACAAAGGGATCTGCAAGCATCAGATCCCGCAGTATGAAGGGTACCTTGCTGTTATGGCACTGTAGAACCTGGAAGATAACATGGTGAGACCCTGCAGAAGGTGGCTCATGAAAGCTGGATGCATCTGAGCGCATGAACGCGGATCCCTCATTGTGAAGCAGTTACGTAAGCACAGGTTTAAAGTATAGAAGCTTGTCTCTCAGCTAAACTCCGCTGACCGCAAGTTTGTTGGCTCGTCGTTGATTTTACGCACGGACTTTATGTAATCAGAAAGATCCACACGGGCTTTATTTGTGCCGCTTCTCTCCTCAGCTCATGCTGGAGGCTCAGAACAGACGCATCGATGATTTGGTGGAGCGCATCAGGCTCCAGCAGGAGAAGCTCGACAAGCAGAACATGCGCATCAGGACGCTGCAAAGTCAGGTGAGCGGCGCTCAGACGCACGGCCTGGAAACCTGTTCTCTGAAAGCAGTGTCTTATTCATTCATATTTTCCGCATCCCATGATGCTCAGATCCAGCAGCCCGGACAGAGGCCCTCACCGCGGAGCAGCGGCACCCAGGGCCCCGCGCAGAGCGGCGCAGAGCAGCAGCGCGACTCACCGCTTGGTGAGTAAAGCCCAGCGGCGTCAGAACCCCCACCCCCTCCCCCTCCCTCCCTTCACACCGACTAAAGTAGACTGGAGAAAATCTGACGCCAAATGTGGCGAACCATCTGTTGGGTGAGGACAGAAAGAAGCTTAAATCACTAACAATTAAAGTCAGTCTAATCTCGCAGAAATGGCAACAGGTTTATTACCTTTCAACCCCTCACACTGTTCACACAGGGACGTATGGAGTGCTGACTTTATTTAGCTGTGGCCAAACACAGAGAAAACATCATACACCAGCCCTGATCACAACCTTTTTAACTTCACATTTTCTGTAAAGTCAGATTGTCTGTCTTTTTTTTAATTGGCATTTATATTTATATTCAATTCCGATTATGTTCCGATCATGTTTATTTACGAGAAAAAACAGATCTGATTCGTGTAGTTAAGGGCTTATAAAAATTCAAACTCAAATCAATGCAAGCTATTTAGGTATATTGACAAATTCTGACTGATAAGATCCAAATTGATCTCAGTTCTCATACAAACCAGTCAGCTTTACTTCCTAATGCCGACTGATTATCTGTCTAAGAACTCAGGTTGTTTGCATGACGTCATTAGCTCTGCAGCAAGCATGTGGCGACAGTGGAGAACAACACTTCCCCTTTAATAATCCTCTAACTGAACAGTATATAGTTACATGTCCTCTTTTTAAATTTGTCTTTAAACCTTCCCTCAGTTAATTTGTGTATTTGTTAGCTTTCTAAAATGAATGAAGACTGAGTTTAGTCAGTGGAGCTCATGCTGTTGCTTAAATGTGGCCCAGCCAACTGAAGCAGTAACCAGTAAGGATGTCTGCTTTCATCCAGGCTGTGATGGACTTTTTCTGAGCGAGCGGCTTGGTTGTTGAACAGGCCATTAATGTAGAAGTGGCCCAGCTGTTTTCTAATTATCTAAACTGCAGAATCTAGGACAGTCTTCTGTAATAATGGTCATTAAGATGCAAAACACATAATAGGTGGGCTATGGCAATTGATGGTGGACAGACCCCAGATCAAGTTCTGTTTAGAGCCCCAAACACACTTGGAAGTTTAGTCTTGAAAGATGCAAAAGAGAAAAGTAGATTCAAATGAAGTAAATAACTAGAATTTTAATTGTTAGAGATGAGTAAAATTTGAATGAAAATACAGTTTAGTTCACACTTGAGCTCCTAACCAGGGCTGGGCAATCTATCGAGATTTAAAAAATATCAAGATTTTTCAAGAGGAGATATAAGATGAGACTACATCTTTTACATTGAGATGGTCTATGTTGTGTTATAATTATATTTTTATGTATAAAAAGTATGTAGGTTCATTTTTCAGCTGTTTCTCATATTTATCTACAGCAAAAAATTTGCCTGTGAGACATTCGGGGATGAAGCTGTGATTCAGAGATGCCTTTTTATAATTACTTTATGAAAAGAATAAGATATCGAGATAAATATCACATATCAGCATTCGGCCTAAAAATATGGAGATATTCTTTTTGGTCAATATCGCCCAGCCCTACTCCTAACTGTTTCTAGATGTGAATTAGGTGAAAGGTGACCATGGCTGAGGCGGCAGGTTGGTTTAAATCGTCCGGCACAGATCCCAATAATACCACAAAACTCTGACATCAGCAGCGCTTGGGGAGTGAGGAGAAATGGACAAGTTTCCCTGGCAGAGTTCCAACTGGGAAAAAGTTCAGCGGTCTCAGAATGCTTTCTGCCAGGGTCAAAGAGCTTAGAGGATTACTCAGAGCGAGGAGGGAGAACGTGGGGAGGCGGTGTTCATCTGAAACAGTGTTTTCACAGAAAACACTTCCCTCTGAGCCAAGGGGGAGGATAATGGGAAATGGCAATCTAAATTTATCTGCGAACCTTGTATAGATATCCTCCACTGTTTGGAAGACCCTTGTTCCCGCCCACCTTTGATGGCATCAGGCTCAAAACAAATGTTTGGACGTTCTTCGTGAGCAAGCAACCTTTCCCCTAGATCTACCAACCCTCCTCCTCTTCAGCTGTGGAGATCTTTACCTCCCCATCTCTGAACAGAAAGAAAACTCTCCTCTGTTTCTCCAGCTGGTATGAGAAGGAAGTGTGCCAAAGTTCAGGAGATCCCCCTGACCCCCGGTCAGTCTGCAGCTAAAGTGCTCATTCCTTTAGAGAAGAGGTCAGAACTTACAGGCATTCCCCAACATGATGTCAACATGAGGAATGGAGAGTTGGTGCCTCACTAATGACAGCACTTACTAGCTACAGGGAACCCATTTCTAGACGCCTTCTCCAAGATCCATCAAGAAAAAAACACGCTCATCTGATCAGTCCTGAGGCATGCAGCAGGCATGCAGCAGGCATGCAGCAGGCATGCAGCAGCCATGCACAGCTGCGTCACCACCTACCGCTGTGCACGTGAGGGGGGTGTGACGGGTTGCAGACATAGGAAGGGGGGAGGTGGAGGAATGTAAAGAGTGAGAGGTGTGTCATCCTATAGGTTGCAAGGCCAAGGAGCTGTAAAAGGGGGGAGTTCTGCTTGGGAACTGGGAGAAAGGTCATGTTTACAACAGGGACACACTTGTTTTTAAAGGCTTTATCGGGTGTGCGTTCGTATCTCCAGACTCAGTGCGATAAGCCGCGCTTCGCTTTCTCTGAGCGATTAGTTTTATTTGCAAACATTCTGCTTTCTTCCAGTTGAGAGGGGCTCCTTTAAATACCACTGACCTATTTCTGAGAGCTTGGCAGGGGCAACAGGCTCCGATTCATTCGCCCATCTGTGATGGGTCCTCTCGGTATCACAGTATCTGACATGTAACAGAGAGCGGGGCTAATTTTATGACTCGTTTAATTTCTGAAAAACAGACACCCTAGAACCTAAATGTGTTGGGCGTAGTCAGCATTCCTGGGGAAAAACGGCAACCCCCCACCCCTGATTATGTGCTGGACCAAGACCTCCTGCACCTCCTCCACAGGTCACCCTGGAAGGCATTGACCCGGAAGAAACCTAAAAGAGTACGAGGCTAAATCCAGACTGTCCAGTTTTATTCCGGCTTCATTTTATTAGCATCTTTGACAAAACAGGAGAAAAATCCAATAATATACCTACAGCCGCAGTTAGAGTATAGCTCGGCTGCGGTATCCCTCCTGTTCTTGTATTCCCGATGGCAGTAAAATAAGTTTCACCTACATGACGCCACATTTAGGCAGACTGTGAGTTTGATTTCTCCCTCTTCGTTGTTCCAGAGGTTGCCACAGACTGTCATGAACTGTTCCTGAGAGGAGAGAGCACCAGCGGGGTCTACGCCATCCAGCCAGTCGACTCGGAGCCCTTCAATGTCCTCTGCGAGATGACAGCTGGTGAGCAAACGTCCTCCCAGTGTTTTTCCCCCTGGCTGATGTAACGTTTGTTTGATCAACTTCTCTCCGTCGTTCTCTGTCCAGATGCTGGATGGACAGTCATCCAAAGACGGCAAGATGGCTCGGTGGATTTTGACCAGCTGTGGGAGGCTTACGAGAAAGGCTTTGGCAGCCTGAACGGTAAATGCTCTTTAGAGTTTCATCCACTTTCACTATCCGGTGTTAGCTGGTCAGGGCGGGGTCAGGGCGGTTGGTGTTCAGTTCCTCTGCTGGCCCTCAGTAGCTCCTGGCACCGAGTCTGAAGTCGGTAAAAAGATGTGGGCAGTCACGACAACAACAGATGTCGGGATCACGAGCTTTGAGGTGTTTTGGACAAATTATTTTCTGTTTCTCTTCAGGAGAGTTCTGGTTGGGCTTGGAAAAAATCCACACCATTGCCAAAAACAGCAACTACCTCCTGAACGTCAGATTCTCAGACTGGGGGGATGACTCAGCATCTGTCCGCTTCCCGTTTGAGCTTGGTGGAAGGGAAACCAACTACTCGCTCCTGATCCGGGAGACTGGCGCTACTGATACGCTGGAGAGCTCCATGGCAACAGACTCGGCCCTCGCTCTGCCTTTCTCCACCCGGGATCAAGACAATGACCGGAAAGCTGACGTCAACTGTGCCAAACACCTGTCTGGTAAGTACTAAGAGCGGCTGTGCTGTCCCTCTGATTGGTGAAAAAGCGTAGCATGCTAACCACATCTGAATCTGTTTTTGAAGGTGGTTGGTGGTTCAGCAACTGCGGTCGCTCCAACCTAAATGGGAGATACTTCCAGAGCCCTCCTCCCAAGCAAAGGCACCAAAGGAAGCAAGGCATCTTCTGGAAGACTTGGAGGGGACGCTACTACCCACTGAAGTCGAGCATAATGATGATTGCTCCCGCCGCCATCAACAAATCTTAAAGAGCTGAGAGAGACAAGGAGGAAAACAGAAAAGTTGGGAGAGAGAAGCAGATTCTGGACAGTCCGTTCTATTCTTGTAGATGTGTTTTTGTGGTAGATACACCCAACTCTTTGGTTTCCTCTTTGTGAGGGGAAATCGACACCAGAGCCATGGGGCTGAAAACAGGAGGACAAACAAGCTCAGTTTAAAAGAGTTTTTAGTGGCCTGTTGTGTGAAAACACAGAGACTTTGCTTATTACTCTGAGAAACCTCAGCCAGGGACTGAGGCTAAAACCAAATGTGCAGTGGGATTTTTTTCTGAAATGTTATCCCAATGAGGTTTCCTCCTGCAGATGTGAGCAAGTCTGGGCTTGAGTCACCGAGCATTTTCCAACAAGCTCAGACGCCTCAGTCAGGAGGCTGTGGCTTACTGCTGAGGTTGTGTAAAGCAAACGGGACTGTTAGCCTCAGATCAGCTGCAGAACTGCTCTGTTTCTGTGCACAACGTGAAACGCTGGGTAGCTTTTCTAAACCACAAGCTGGGGACCAAATAACCGTCTAAAACACAAACATGATGAGACTGGCGTTTGATCACTGGGTTAGCTGTCGTCAGGCAGCTTTATGCTATGTTGATGTCGATATTACTCCCTGTTCCTGCCTTTTTTACTGCGTTACTTTATGTTCTATAGTCAGAGTCAACTGAAACTATTCTTCACTATTTTTTCTGTGGAGAGTTTGATATTTAGTCATATTGACTAGATGTCCCATGAATGGCATTGTTTGTACATATTTGAAAAATTATTTTTTTTTTTAGAAAGCATCTGTTTCTGATCTTTGCCAGTCGACTTCAGAATTTGACGATTTAGATGTTTGTTTATTTCTTATTTAAAACCATGTAGCTACTATGTGCTGCATTCTGTCTGTAATTTATGTTGTTTGGGGGTGGGGTTAGAAGACAAATGACAATTTTGGCCATATTGAGCCAATAAAACTGATTTAAGCAAATATTTATTTTCGAGTATTCATTCATACTGTTCATTCATACTATTTTATACATATATAATGTTAATATTTATGCAAAATGATATAAAGAATAGGGTTAGGGTGACCTGACCCCTAACCTTAGCCTACCTAGTGACAAGAAATATGGAACTAAAATAAATAAAAATTACTCTGTTACTCTGAAAATTTTATGCAATTTTTCTGAGGAATACAACTACCAAAACCTGCATTTGTTATTATGTCTATATGAAATCAGTAGGCTGGCTCTTTATCATCTTTATCCAAAGTTATTAAGACGCAGTGTGGAGAGCCCAAAAAGCCACTTGCGGCTCAGGAGCAGCAGGTTGCAGCCTGCTGGAATGTAAAGTAAGCTTAAAATCTAGTTCTGTGCCATGACACCAACTAGTTTAGCTCAGAGCCACCAGGTATGCCGAGATGAGTGGTCAGACTTCCAGTTTTTCTCCACTCCAATGTCGATATGATCACTGACAGGTCAGGTAAATAGCATTCATTTTCTCTTGATCATGGGTCCTGTTTGTGGGAAGATATATTAGGCAGCAAGTAAATATATTTTTTTACATTTTTATATTTTTGCCTCAAATCCAAGGCAGCATAAGGGGATGTGCAAGTTTTACCAGGGCCCAATTCTTATAGCTGTGTGACTGGGTCCATGTAGCTCCAAAACTGCTGCTTTTAGAGGTTGTTCTGGTCCACAGTGGTCAGGCTCTATTGCCGGTTCATTGATGCACAAGGGGAAGGAAGGCTAGCTTGTGCGGTCCAAGCCAACAGACGAGCCACCGTAGCTCAGACTCATCCTGATAAAAAGGTGTTAGAATGCAGAGAGCACCACAGTTTGTTGCACATAGGGCTGCACCAGTCAGGGTTTCCAAACTGACCGAGGTCCACCGCCAAAACCACTAGCAAAACGTGAGGGAACATCAGAACATAATCGCAAAGGAGAAAGGTGATTTGGTCTCATGAATCACATTTTCTTTACATGGCCGGTTGTGTGTGCATTGCTAACAGAGGAAAAGCCAGTCAGGTGGGTTCAACACTCCATTCAGATTAGAGATGTGTACCTACTTAAGCATAACTTCATGGAAACTGTATTCCTTGATGGAGGTGGCCTCTTTCACCAGGATAATCTACCCTGCCACAAAGCAAAACAGATAACTTGATCTCCAAATTATCCAGATCTCAATCCAACATAAATCTGGGGGATGTGCTGGGCAAACAAGTCCAAGTATCCACAAAGGCCTTAAAGTTGCAAATTCCAGGACTTAAAAGATTTGCAGCTAACATCTTGATGGCAGATACCCAAACAAAGTCATAGTAGTCATAATGTTATGTCCCATCAGTCCATACTCTGTAATCATTCCACCCTGAATTTCTTTTATCCTAATTCCTCAATAAAGCCCAAAATGAAAATGACTATTGTGCCAAAAGTGGCTGCACGTAAACTAATGAAGTCCATTAAAGGTGCCAACCATCTGAAGCCCAAACACATAAAGATGTAGAAAAGCCAAACATACGTATAATGTAGATGACCTGCTATCGTGCACCCTGCATTTCCAGTAAAAGGCAGATGGCCTGAGTCTGTACTAGGAGTTCAGCTGCTACACTTGACATCCTGCAACATTACATAAAACAGGAATATGATGCATATGGGCCAGAAGCATCTCACAACTGATTTTTACACATTATAGTCTTATATTAAGAGATAATACCAAGCACATTTTAGTCCTGGTATATTCCATTTTTTTCTTCTTGCATTAGTGTAAAAAAATAATTTTGTTTATAAAAACTACTCAGTTTCATTGTATGCTTTTTATCGGTCCCAACTCCTCATGTGACATCAAAGTCAATTTGTAATTTTTCCAAAGGTGTTACAGGATTAGATTTGCTCCCACTTCATGCTGTGTAACAACCTTTTTCCAGCACATGCTTGGCCACACCTAGCAGGTCTCTTGCATGTTAGCGATCCTGATTGTGGAGTTATGTTACCTGGAAGCTAACGTTAGCAGCTTTCAGGTGTCAGCACTAATTTTCAGCGCAACACTTTGCACTTCCTTGCCCGGCTTAGTTAATTTGCTTCATCCACTGTGATCCTCAAGGCACAAGATCAACCTGTGTCACCGCTCAGCAGATGAAGCTGGAGCCCAGCCAACCTTAAGATGAAGCCGGTCCATCAAGGCTCCAAACATTTAAAAATAAAGAAGCCTTTCTGACCCTTTTAGAACAGCTTTGTAACCCAACAATAATAGTCAGCAGTACTCTTTGGAGGCCTTAAAATAAATCTATAAAAACTAGCTGTTTTGATTGGCATGAGCCCACGGGCCCTTTGGATTGTGCAGTGGCCTCTCTGTGGATTCTTTTGGACTGTTTTCCCTAATTACACCATCATATCTGTATAGCACTGTGAAAAGTATTTGTGCCTTTAAAGATTCCTTGTGTTAAAAGAAGAAACACATTTTGTGTGTTAAAACAGTAAAGGAAAATGTTCACTAACCGATGTCACTGCACTGTCTACCACTGGTTTAATGAGATCCAACCAATCAGGTGGGCTAATAAATCATTTATAGCTGCACCTTCCTCTATATTCTATGTGTGGACATCCCACATCAGATCCTGAAATAAGGTTTGCTTGGCATGCACCGTCTTTCCCAGTCGGATTTCTGACTTCAGTGATAGTATGGATTTCACCATTGAAATCTCTCATGAATGCCATTTCTGCCCAGTCTCTCTCTCTCTCTCTCGTATTCTTAAAGACCAGTGGGCCAGCAGTGCTTCAGTCTGGGTTGTTCTGTAACTTACCAGATGAGTCGCCAATGTGCTCTGGGAGTAAATTTGGTAGGACAGCCACTCCTGCGAGGGCTAGTCACTGCTGCATGTTTTCTCTGTTTGTGGATAATGGTGACCTGGCCAGCCAGACTGATTAGGTTTAGCATTCTAGTTCTGCACATTCTCGTGTCTTTGTGACCACACAAATACCGCAAGAATTCATCTTGCAGGCAAGGTTAGGATAATGGTCCCCAGAGGAGAAAGGACTATGGCACTTTGGAGTCCAGCAGTATTTGTAACTCTTTACAGCCCAATAGATGTCTGTGACTATGTTTCTTATCTGTTAACAAATTTCTTTCCAGTAGGACAGGATGTGTTGCCTTTTGGCATGTTTTACCCTACTTCATGCTGCCATCCAAGTTCTTAATGGTCGACCTGAATTACAGGGTTGGCCGTGGTTAATCACTGGGAATTTACAAGAGGGACAGGGTACTTTGAAAGGGTACTACCCCCAGATTATTAACCTATCTATTTTATATAAAAACGTTTTTCATCTAAAAAAAAAAAAAAAACAGCTAATGGTTTTGACTACCCTGTCAGTGGACATGCTGTTCTGATTAAAGGACGAGCCAACACCTAAAAATGTTAGTCACTTTATTACTGGGGAAGTTATTCAGCCAAGTTATATGTCATATTTTTCTAGCAATTCTGCATTTAGGAGGCGTCACCTTTTTGCACTTTCTTCTAAACTCTTGCAACAGTTTTGCCTTTCCAGCTGTTTTTGTTTAAATTCTGGTAGTGAAGTTAGCGTAAAGGTTTGATAGGCTCTGGTTTTGCCATTTTGTTCCCTTGAGTCCAGCATGGCTGTCCAGTCTCTGGTTTCATGTGGAGTATCAGTTAACCAGAGATAACACTGGCAGAGTTTCACATAAAGACAAGTATAACCACGGCCACAGCGCTGTCACAGGAGGAAGGCGATCCAATGAGGACCCTTAATGCTTCAGTTGAGAACCTGAGAACGCCTGCTGCAGTGGAGAGGCTCCGATCTGAAGAGGGACCTGATGTGTGCAGAAAACAATGCAAGGCCAAAAAGGAAAGAAATCACCAGTGACCTAGATAAGCAATTGCTCCATCGGTCTGGGAACAGTTAGGTCATTTCCAAACCACATGCAGTCCATAATCTGGTGTGAGAACACTTGACAAAGGGAAACAATCAAAGTGTGGGCGGCACCAGGGGGTAGCTTGGAGTTGCTATAGCAACACCAAGATTTTCTGTTATGGAAACCGAAACTACACCGTAGTAATTTAGTAATGGGTTAATTTAAATTTCAAATATAAAAATTGCTTTTATATAAGGTAATTAATGACTATATTGAGCAATCATATTTTTTGACCTTAGACGAATCTCACGGTATCATGTGAGGGAGGTTAACGTAAATCAATAAAGCGGTAAACTTATAACGGTGAGTTTGAAAATGGAGAAGTTTCTCGTTCTGCCAGCAACATCTCCAACAATTCTGGCCACGGTGAGACCGTGGAGTGATAGAACTGTACTAAAGCAAAAATCTCAGTCTCATTCTAAACATGTTGGAGTTCAGTACAGCACAAGCTGTGTGGAAGGAGAAAGCCTCATCTGGAACAATGTGCTTTGAATAGATGGAGCAGAGATGAAGATGTAAGACCAAAATGGACAGCATCGTGGTGGGAGAAAACAGAGCGCTGCATGTCAGCAAACACCTTTCAGCCATAGCCAAGCATGGAAGTGGAGGGGTTAGAAGGTGGGCTTGTTTATCAGACACAGGAACCGGGCACCTTGCAGTTATCGAGTCAACCGTGAGCTCCTCTGTTTACCACAGTATACCTCTAGCTAAATGTAGCAGCATCTGTCTCTCAGCTGCCGCTTGGCCATCTGCAGGACCACAATCCCAGCCACAGCAGCAGAATTACAGCAATCTGGTCTGAAGACATCAGTACTGGAATCCCACAGATCTAAAATCAATGCTGCCGTGGGGCCTTAAGAACAGTGCAGAAAGGAGCGGCTGATAGCCTCATGGACCAGGAGGAATGCTGTAATAAAGAGCGGGCCAACATACCGCCGCGACCACGCGAGAAACATCCTGCTGTAAAAGCTCCTAGAGGTGTTTCTAAAAACTACAAAATCATGGGGCAGCCTGTTCCCTCACACAGACACTAAAGTTTATTTTAATCAATACTAAATCCTGAAGTGGAATCTGTTTATTTCGTCCATTTGAGATTATATTTAAATCTTTAAGAATCTGATGTGATTAAAGGATTTTTTTTTTTTATGTTCTGACAATTTTCCAACAACTGTGCTAGCTACTTCCTACAAACCCCACTGCAGAAGCTCTGCAGCAAAGCCACCAATCTGCGACAGGTTCACTGGAAGCCCACAGAATCACAGAGCCTGTGACCGATTCATCCATTTATTCATGTACAAATTGTATTTCGTACAAAGCTGCTGTAAGACTCCACTGCTCCCCCTCCTGTTGTCTTTAGTGCAGTAAAAAAAAAAAAAGAAAAAAGAAATACCAGCATGATCAAGAGTCAAGAGGTACTTTGGCAAATATAAATTATGTATTGAGAAGGCAAGCAGACATGTTTAGCAACATAATGTGAGAGGAGACGACGGTGCAAAGGTATCAACGAGTAGCTTCCATCAGAGGCCAATAAAAAAAAGAATAAAAATCCGTAAAAATATTTTATTCTAAACAACACAGTTAAAATGGGTGGAAGAGCATCAATCTTCTTCCTTTCTCTGGTATTATTCAGACTTCATGTCCCTTACTCAACAGGTGTGTGTGTTGATGAGGAAGAGGAAGTGGGACGTGTGTGGGCGTAGTGTCAGAGTTCATGCCATTAAATACATGTAGAGATTCCATTTAAGGTCTAAGTAGAGTGTGACCCTCTTCCTGCTGCTGACTCCGGTGAATAAAACAGGTTTGGGGGGGGGGCAACTAACTAACAACAACACTTGGCAAAAACCATCTTGGGTTTGGAAATGTGGGCGAACCATGACACAAAACGCTGTGTCCTCGTCTCTGTTCAGCTTTGGGGTAGAACTCTTGGTTTACTTCTACTGGCGCAGGGCGAGAGTTTATGGAGGGGAGACAGAGCAAGACAGAGAAAGAAAGAAAAAAAACGTACAGCTGCAGAGTGGAATTAGATCAAAAACATGGCTGCTGGGCATCTGACAACAGGCTGGCAAACTGGAGACGGGTTGGCAATAACAAGGGCAGAGAGAAGAAGGAGGGGCATATGCTTGGAGAGGATATGAATTGGAGGATATAACAGAACTAGATTTCATTCTGCTCTAGAGTCTCATTTTAGAGGTATTGTTGTAGAAAGTGCAGCAGCATTATCTCGTAGTGCTCTCCAGACTCGGGGCAGCGGATACTGTGCCGCTCGTTGGGGTAGACCTGGAACATAGAAGCAGAGGAACCAGGAAACATCAGGGAGATCCATCACATTGGAAAAGTACACAGATGTGTCTAAGCAAAGCTGTAGTTGTTAAATAAAACACAGAGTCAATCTTATCGTGATATTTATACATTGAAAATTCAGATAGCCAATAGAAGTATGAAACTACAACTACAGATGCACCTCAATAAATATGAGTATCATCAAAAGGCTCATGTGTTTCAGTTTTCTAAATAAAAATGTGCAACTTGTGTGTTATATCAATGCATTACACACAACATAAAATATATCAAGCATTTATTTCAATGAACTTGTAAGATTATGGCTTTACAGCAAACCTCAATTCAGTTTATCCCACAGTTAGAATATTAACAGGAAAACAGCATTTTTCACAGAAATGTTTTGGCTTGCACATTTCACGGGGAACGCTGCTCACTTGACAGCTGGCCAGCAGTTAGTCACTGACACGGAGGGAAAAACAGTAAATGTTGTTAAAGGAGCACGCACCTCTGTACCCAGGTGTATGAGTAGAAGGAAAAAGTGTGGAACAAAAGCAGCCTTGAGAGAACTGTGTTTCCCTACCGTTCTACCAGGGGGGCACCCCGCCAACAACGCTCCCCCCCCCCTCCCCCCATTATTAGCCTTTATTAGCTTTACCAGACCGCTTCCTGAGCTATTTCTGTCTTTAGGCTCCCACATAATAAGGCGGACATGAGCCCAGGGACAGGTATGTGCATATAAACTGCTCGGCGGGAAGAAGTCTTCCCGCGCTGCCTCAAGGCAGCTGTGACTTGAAAGCACCTGCGGCGTCAGCCTCTCTGGGCCACGGACTGACAGCTGGCTGCCTGCTGTGGGAAATGTAGTTTGTTACAAGAAATGTAGCCAATTAGTGCACTCAAGTATGAAGTTTAAAATGTACACTGAGTCTGTGCAGTGCAGATAAAAAGCAGCCTGAAGCTCCTTTCCTATCCACCACAGAGTTGTTACTGTTGACCCTGTGGAAGGTCAAGGAGCAGGAGCTAGAAGCTATTATTAAGGGTATACGGATGAAGCCATATTGCAGCTGCCTTTAATGTTTCTCCTAAGCTGAGTCGTCGCTCCTTTACTGTCAGCTCAGAGTCACCTGCGTTCGCACTCAGGTAAACTCACACTTCCGTCAGGTGAGAAAGTTGTGTTGTCATCGGGAGTGCAGGACCATTGATATGATTATTTCATGTGGCGCCCTGAATACTTCAATATACTGAGAACGTTTGGATGATACAAATATGAGGATGATAACGACTGTTTAAACTCGATTATTATAAGCGTTCCCGTTAGTAAACGCCTCCATGGTCATTTTTAGAAGGCCCACAAAAATACTGTTTACTTTGATCGTCACACATCACCAAAAGTCTGTCTGGTGGAAATAAAAATCCACCTTCCTGAGTCCATCTATGAAACAAGATGGCTGCTTTATTCTTGGAACACGCATTTCTGTTGCTAGATAAGACTTCATGAAAGGATCAGAAAGAGATCCTAAATGTGATAACATTAAAATGTAATTGAGTTATACTCAAAAACATACTAAACTCTGGCAGATCTAGATTTTAAAGAGATCTTCACACAATCAAGAAGGAGGAGGCAAGTAGCCTTCAAAATATAACTATGCATTTTCCATATATCCATACAGGTTAGAGACAGAAAGATAAAAAGAGACAGAAACAGATAAATAAGAGAAAGATGGAGAGAGACACAAGCTGTATTCTGTGATATTAATGAAAAGCTAAGTGGAGGGAAATTCTTTGCGACACTTTCTTTACTGCATTAATCATCTGGAAATGTGAGACTAATTGAGAAAATAGACTTGATCTAAAGTTGTATCAAATTAAAATCTCTCTTTGTACATTAAAATAACTATTTTATTTTCTAAAAAAAAAAAAAATCCTATTTTTGCACTTAAAATAGGAAGAACTCATCTCCATCAACTTATTTCAAGTGCATTATATCTAATTATCTTATTTTAGGGGTAAAATTACTCTACTGGCATTAAAATAACTATTTTAATGTACAAAGAGATTTTTATTTGATAGTGAGATTCAGTTGACAAAACTAAACAAAAATCTCCAGAGAGGACTAAATTGGTACTGAAATTAAATTAAGATGTATCGTCAGAACGAACCTGGTCTTACATAATCTTCTGCGTTTCTGACAAACAGAATTTTAGGTTTTAATTTTCTCTAAGCAGTAATCTTCAAAATAAAAAGACAAATGCTTTCAGACACCAACCTGGAGCTGGTAGGGCTTTCCAGCTCGGATTATCTGTGACACCAGGAAATTGGTGTGGAAAAAGTGCACATTCTCGTCTAAAAAGCCGTGGAGGATCAGCAAGCGATTGGGCCTGCAAGGAAAAGACGCACACGGTTAGATTGGGATGTTTTAGAGAGCAGCAGGGCTCCACGGAGCGTGCTCACATCCAGAGGTCCTGACTGCCTGAAAGAGATGCACTGCAAAAACAGAACGAAAAATGAGATGAAATCTTCTTGAAATGAGTGTATTTGTACTTTGAGTAGGTAAATAAGATAATCTGCCAATGGAATAAGATTTTTGCACTTAAAATAGGAAGAATTCATCTCCATCAATTTATTTCAAGTGAATTATATCTATCCTATTTTAGGGGTAAAATGACTCTATTGGCAGATAATCTTATTTGCCTGCTCAAATCAAGGACAAATACACTCATTTCAAGAAAATTGTAGTTATTTTTAGTTCTGTTTTTGCAGTGTGAAATAGCTCAAATACTTTAGTTTGCTCTGACATGTTGTCTGTCAGATCACAGCTCTTCAAGGTGCAAATAAGTCTTGTTCCACCTCAGTTTGTAACTAATATTACAGAATTTAGTTAACTGATAAAATCCAGTTAATGATGAATAAAACTAAAATAACTTCCAAACCCTGAAAGCAGATTAAGATGCTAATAGTTTTTGCTGCTTTTTACAATAAGATTATCTTGTGTACAGATAGTAGTGGGTAAAGGGAAATTGTTCTAAGTAACAGGCTTTTTAAAATGAACTTGAGCATGAATTTATAAAGAAGTGCCCTGAAGTCAGGAACAAGCATGTCTAACATCTGTGCATTAGGTCAGGACAGGCAGAGGCAGAGGTATTGAGGCCTGCCGGCTGTCAGGAATGAGCGGGTGTGTACTGACTCGCTTGGCAGCTTGTCCACGTGCAGAGCCACCGATCCCTCCTCGTAGCCCTGCTGGTTGTTCTCAGGCACGTCCATGTAGCGCTCCGTGTAGCCCGTGTCATAGGCCATCCACACCGTCACCGGGGCGCCAGCAACAGCCAACTGCCAGCAGACAACAGCGGAGGACAACAGCATTAAATGCAGATGCTTCAGCTGAGGGAACGGAGCCAAAGCTGTACAGATGGGAAACTGGCTCCACAAGCTGAAATCCACCTTTTCAGCTCTAAAAACAACAGGTTATATAAAAAAAGAACTGTTCTAGTAAATTCTGCAATTTAGGCCAGTGATCACGTCACTGCCCAACACTGACACCATGTGGTTGTAAAGAGCAGCTTCAGCGCCTTGCAAAAGGATCTACACCCCCTGAACGGCTTTTTCTTTTTCCTTCTACAAACACAAACTACAAATGGCCTTTTTTATGTTACTGAGATGTGGTGTGACAGGTCAGCACAAAGCACAGCTTAATCCAGTGGATGGAAACAGATACGAGCGTTTCACAGTTTTTATTATTATTGTCTTAGACCCCGTTCACACGTTACCCCTCCATAAAATCCAGTGAAGCCAGCTCCCTTCAGAAACCACCCACACGGCTTTTCACGAATGACGTCCTGTTGGTAAATTTAGAAGAGCTCTGTGTGACTGAGCCACGGCCATTTCAGATGTGGACTAATGTTGAGCGGTGGAGGCTGAATGAGTCAAATAGTGACCAGATCTGTGCTGAATATCGCCTTAGCAGACATAATATGGCAACAATAAAACACGGCTGCGTTGGTATCTGCTGCAGTGACTCGCGATATGATGTTTGTGACCATATAAAGGGAGGTTTTTTTTACACTGATTTTCCTAAACCCCGAAAGAATGCCTAGAAAAGTTAGGAGCTTGTAAGCGGGATGGTTTTACTGTGGACAATCTGAGCAAAGATGGATATGTGCTCTCTACATTTCATCGGTGGTAACATCCCTCATCTTGGTAATCATAAACACGCCACACACTTGGGCTGAAGCAGGCTATGAAATGTGAGCTTCACTGTTGCCAAGTCCGCTCATTGGAAGCAACTTTGGGCTGGTTTTCTTCTAAGGTTGCTTGCAACCTTCACTTGTTGTTTTGGGGCTTGTTTTTGTGCGTGAAGTCGCTCATTTGGGCTTGGCTTTTTCCTGGTTGACATGCGGCGCAACACAAGCTAAAATATCCCCACAGTAAATATATTGTAGTAAATGCATGCGTTTGTAATGATTAGAAGCGGTTTGTGTATTACATTGTGGTGGTTCGCTTGCTGGGCTTTTTGGATAGAGCAGGTGGCTTGTTTCTCTCACAGGATTGGTGATCTTGTTTGTGTGTGATTACAGTGGGATGACTGACTTTAATGCTTCAGAAAAGAAGCTGTTTTAAAGTCTATTTTTTGGAATAAGCCCCGTTATAATTGGAAACATAGGCATGTGATAATATTTTTTTTCTTCTTAGTATCAGCGGTAATTCTACACGGATTCAATGGGTTTCTTCCTCGCGTTTGATCCATTGTGCGAGAAGATAGGACAGCCTCCACTACCTTTCTACTAATACTGCTTTCTTTCCTCTCATTTTGAGGCGTCTACATTTCAACCAAGGATTCTGCTGTTCTACACCGTTTCTCAATTTGAAACGGGTTGTATTCGAAGCTCCTGGGAAGTCGCCATCTTCCAAAATTATTGGTATTGCAGATGTTGGCATCCTATGTTTGTACTCTGCTTGTCCGAACATCTGGGCAACTGGTGGTGTCTCTGGGCAAATGTGACGTCATTCACGAAAAGCCCTATTAGTAAGCAAAGAAAATAAATCCAACACTGTGCATCACTCTAAACACATCATCTGCACCTTAAACAGTGGTGGCAACATCATCCTGTAGGGAAGCAGAACTGAGACCAGGGCAGAAGTTTACCTTCCAGCAGGACAGAGACCCTGAACATACAGCCAGAGCTACACTGGAATGTTTCAGTCAATGCAAATTCATGGAGTTCTAGTGGCCCAGTCAAAGTCCAGACCTAAATCCTATTGAAAAGTATACTAAACTTTTCACATTCTTTTTTTATAACAAAAAAAAAACTTCACATTATGCAATACATTATATTGTCTATGAAATAAAATCACAATTAATACAGTCAAGTCACGTTTTTTTCATTCTTTCAAAAAAGAAATAGAGTTTACAAATGGAGGCTAAACACTGATTAGTTTTAAAAAATAAAGAAAAAAGCCAAGACTCTTTCAGGAACACGATCCACTGACCTTGAAGATGTTGGGCCGCTGGATGAGGCCCATGAGAGACAGGAAACCGCCGTAGGACCAGCCATGAATGGCAACACGACTGAGGTCCACAAAGTTAAACCTGTCAGCCACGTACTGCAGACCCTCCACCTGGTCCTCTATCTCCACCTGACCCTGGACAGTCCAAGAAGAGTCATTTATTGCCATCTTTTTCAGCTCACCACATGGATCCCAGCGTGTATTATTTGGTTCAGTGTTGAGTTTCTCACTCTACCATTTTGTTTTTCAGTGCACCCTCAAACTCAAGGCCCCTCTGGCAGGAGCCCCTCCCATCAACGACGACCACGGCATAGCCGAGAGACGCCAGCGTGTTCAGACGCAGGTACTTCATCCCCTTGAAAGAGTTGTTAACCAGCTGTACCTGAACACACCCAAACACACACATTCTTCAAAATAATTCAGCTTTTCCTGACGTTGTTCATGTTGACTGGAACTGCGTCAACACACCTGAGGACCGCCGTACACGAACAGAACAGTTGGGTGCTTCCTGCCGGGCTGCAGGTTGTGGGGCTTGTACACCATCCCATACAGCTGGAAGCCCGACTTCCCTGGAAAGTCAAAAATCTCTGGCGGGTTGTAATCTCCGGGGCAACCTGGAAAACATGTCAGCACGCGTTGGTGTCAGGGCAAACATGCGCTCGCTGAAACTGCCTCGTTCCGATCAGATCCAGTTTGAGCTGACATGACAGATGTCAGTGGTTTGGAGGTGAACGGAACCTTTTCTTATTTTAAATCTAGGATCCACTCTGTTGTCATTTCTGTTGTAACATTTCTGCAGTTTAAAGCCAAAATGCCTTCTTTTAAATGACTTGATGAGGACACCCCTAATAACTGCGGTATTTCTTTCACCAATACGATCTGACTGACCTTTGGGTAACATTAGCGCTCTGAACCCACTTTTGTCACAATAGCTATAGAAGAATCTGACCTAATGAAGTTCTGAAGTGTTTACAGTCTTCTGTCCTTTAAGATGCTTTGGGTTCTGGGACAAACAGTAAAAGCAGAAATGTCTCAATTGTTTTGAGAACCAAACATCTGTGGAGTGGACATGGGAATGCTGGGACATCTTGCTTGTTTGTTTGATTCATGTTGCTGTTCCTTACTTGGAGGCTCCATCAGGCTGGCCCAGAACTCCGGGACCACTCGCAGGGGGTCGTCTTCTGAGCTGGTCAGCTTGTATAAGTGAACGCTCGGAGGCGTGCTCACGTTACTGTAGTGGCTCACGAAAAAGTCAAAGTTCTGTCAGGAGAGAGAGAGAGAGAGAGAGAGAGAGGACAGAGAGGCAGCGGCATCAGTAATGAGAAGGGTGGTCAGTACAGAGGTGACCAATGGAGTTAAAACTACTGAACATCTTTCTCCAGTAGACGTTAAAGCAAAATCTGCACCAGCTGCCTCACCAGACTTTATTTCTTCTGTGAGGTGCAGTCAAACCTGACAGAAATGACGGATGCTGACAAATAAAATGCAAGGAAATTCTCTCTATGGGAAGAGCATTGTTTCTTATTGATGTCCAGCCAGCAGAGACTTCTGTTGAAGTGAGTCTCGTCAACGCTAGACTAGTGGCAGCGGCAGAAATGGGACAGAAATGATAAAGTACCTGACTGACGGAGCAGCTGTGAGAGAATCCGGGCTTCGTTAGTCTGACCACGTCGCCGGGTGACTCGTAGCTGACTACATACAGGTGGTGCTCCAAAGGCGTGTCCCTGGTACCCTGGAAGTACACCATCTTGGTTCCCTCGTCAACCCAGATCTACGGGGAGAGAGAGAGCTTACAGCACCAGGAAATTGTGAAAATAATGAACAACTCTCTTGTTTCTAATAGCATGGGGGAGCAGCCTGTGTTGCGTCTGTTTTAGTTTAACAATTAAGTGGATGAAGGTCTTCATAAAGACCAACATACTTAGATTTAAACAGCTTTGGGAGAGAGAGAGAAACAGGAATAAATATCAAGACAAAAAAGGGCTGACAAATCTTCAATGAAGAACAGCAACCATGTGCTGATCCCGATAAGCTTGTGTTCCAAAGATATAACCTAGCACTAGATGTACAGTCAACTTAAAAAGAGATTTTTTTAAACTGTATGTAACCTCTGTTTGGGTGCATGAGTGTTTTTTCTTCCAAGAACTCTGTGAACCTATCGGCCTCACAGTGATCTGTAGAGACAACCAAACATAAACTTTAGATGGTCGACAGCCTCCTGACAGCCACTGAGTCGAGCCAGGAGCCGTGTCATGAACTACAGGGGCCCGTGTCCTGTGGCTCAGACACACCTCAGAGTCATCAGCTGTCTGCCACTGGGCTTTAGGCTTCTATGAGGGGTTTGTGTGGAGCAGCCATGTGGTCTTTTGTAGCCATGCTGACCTAATTGGTTTTCTCCGTTTAAGGGACATTGTTCAAGAAGGCTCGTGGTTTGATCAGAACTAGCTTTACAAATGTGAGCCCTGGAGCTATTTTGCTGATAGAGCAGAAGCCTCTTCCTGTCAACCCTCCCAAACAAGCCACGCTTGTTCAGTCTCCTTCAGTCATGAGCTTGATTCTACAGGTCGAGGCCTGTCAGGTCTCAGATGAAGCTTTTGGAATAGGGGTGTTTAGCGCTGCAGTCTGACATCGGGGGTGATTTTCCCAGGCTGCCCACTGCTAGACGGTCGACTGCTGTATGTTTACCAGGACACATTATTTCCTGTGCATAACAGAGGCTTCATAGCTGCTTCCCAACAGCCGTTGCTGATGTGCTTCCACTATTATCAGCACAAACCTGGATGTTCCAGACGATCATACCAGCCAATGATCAGCTATGGATGTATCTGACACCACCTGGTGGCTTATTGGAACGGTTACAGTGTGGGTGGAGCGGGCTTTTTATGCTCCACCATGCTCCACCATGGGTGATGTTGTTCATCTGAGGTTTTATTTGCAGAATTATAAAAGGTGGGAATAACAGGCTGTTCTTTATTATATGTCAGAAACCAGGAAGTAAAACCTCCAGAAGCAGAGCGCTGGCTTTGGAACTGCACAAAGGTTTCTCTACTGCCCTGTAAAACATTGTTGACCTTTAAATGTGTGACGCCTCATTCAGAGCCATCCCCGTCTTACCTTGGAACCATGTCTGGCCAGTACTTCCCATTCCCCACTGGTCAATGCTATCTCCTCCTTGATTGCACATTTAAAGTTTCCTGCAAAGAAGTCATCTATCATGACATAACTGCTGAGCATGTATTGACTTTTTCTATGATCTAATATTAAGCGAGGCAGAAACCTGCTCTCTTCTCTTACCCTCTGCATGATTGTATTCCTCTGTCCAGCGGTAGCAGCCTGGTTGTAACACCGATGTGATTTTATAGAGGTGGCTGAAGCCTGTTTTAGACTCATTTATCCAAATGAAGGTAAACTCGTCTTCTGTCGTTTGGATAAAGGGATAGAATATATCATGAACCTGCAAAAATAAAAATGTAGTCAGACCTCCATGCAGACGGACAAAAACCCGTAAGACTGTTCAACTATTCCTCTCGTTTGTCTTAATAGAACGTGTTTGTACATTTATCCAGACGTCAGTGGTCTCTTCGTAGATGATGTATGGCTGTGTGCAACTGGGCACAGCCTCCAGACTCTCCTGCCTCAGCGCAGAGTCTTCTGTGACAGGGATGAAGAGGTCTGGAGGCAGCAGGACAAGCTGCAGTTTCCTCTGGCTGCGATCCAGCAGCACTGCCCAGCCACTGGGAGGAAACAGAGCACACGGCTTTTATGCTGCTAAGAGTTGGGGAAGAAACAACCTTAAAAGTCAGCTAACCTGAACATAAAGCTAACTTTGTCCATATTTCCACCACACAAGAACAAGACTTCTCTGTATTTTACTGGACTCGTTGTGATGGAACAACAAGTAGTTCATGAATGTGAAGTGGAAAGAAAATCATTCAGTTTTCATATTTTTACAATCAGAAAAGTTAAGGATTTGCATTCAGTCACTACTTTATGAAACCTTCTTCCTTTGCGGTAACAGCTGCAGGTCTTTTGGGGTACATCTCTACCAGTCTGGACTTTGATTAGGCCAATTCTAAAACATAAATATGCTGTTATTGGGATTACAGGGTCATGTTCTGCTGGAAGATAAACTTCCACCTCACTCTTAAGTCTGCTGGATGCCTTGGGCATCATGAAGCTGTTTGTTCTCTAATGTTCTCTAACAAACCTTTAATGTCGTCACAGAAGAGTCTAGATTATAAGTCAATTACATGTCTTCTGACGGTGATGAGTGGTTGGGTGCACTGGACTTTATTCTGAAGTATCACAATTATGGGAGCCTGAATAGAAGTGTATGCCACATTGATTTTATTCTGCTTCCACTTCCCAACTATGCACTACTTTATGTTGAGCCCTCACAGAAAATCCCCAATAAAACACATAGAAGTCGGTGATTGATACGTAACAAAATGTGAAGAACTTCATGAGGCATGAATAGTTTCGCAAAGCACATTATATCGGAACACTGCACATCACATGTAGATAATTAATTTGGTCTAATGGTATTTTTCCCAGAAAACCCATCGTAAAGAGATTTACAAACCCAAACTTATTCAGAGACACTTACTATTTCCCATCTATCGTCCATCCTGCTCTGGCAATGTATTCTGTTCCAGGAAACAAGGTGCTAAATGGGACCACCAGCTCTTTCTCCTGTGTGCCAATGATCTGCTCACACACACACACACACACACACACACACACACACACACGCACACACACACATTAGGAAATAAAGTCATCAGTCCGAGGCGTTACAGCATGAACAGATGAAGAGTGACCTACTTTCCCTTGATGATCTGTCCTGATCTCTGCCAGTTTGAGCGTAGCCTGGGGATTTTTGCTACCTATACATTGGACAGAGGCAGATGTTTTTCATTTCAACGTTAAATGTCTCACAGTAAAAAAGACACAAAATAAGAGGCAAGTCTGACCTGTGCGAGGATATCGGTATGCATCTGCTTTCCTCTCCTCCAGCGCTGGAGAAGGAACGTGAATAATTTCTACTTCTGTCTCATCCACCTCCTCATATAGAAGGTGCAACGTTTTACCCCCATCAGGATCTGAAGGAAGATAGAAATAAGGAACCATAAGGATAACTATATAAACCAGCTTCCTGCACTTCCTGGACAGTTATGGTTCTAAGCACAGTTTGCTGCTCAGCGCTGACCTTCTGAGGCTGAGGGACACCACCAGTAACCAGTGAAACGGTCAAACTCCTCCTGGATGACAAACGTTGCTACACCTGCAGACTTGGGGTCCTCTTTGACGTTGTCTAAACCTGGATAGAAGGGATTACAGATAAATGCACATCCAGGTAACATTAGTGTTTAGTATTAATAGTGTTAATGTCTTATGTATTAGAAAACCGCAATAATGCAACACCCAATCATCACACAATGAGACAAAGATGATATAATCCCAATTTCTTTGCCTGCTTTATTGCTCTATTATGTAATTATTTGACCCAATCTGAACCAGATTTGGAAACAGTGTTGACAAACTATCCACCTTCAAAAGAATAAACAGGGACAACAGCAGGTACTGAGATTAAAATCTCATTCCATGTAAGCATGATGGGACAGAACATGTCGCTCATCTTTGTGTTTTAAAAACACCATGACTGTAATAAGAGGCGATGAGAAATAAAATAAAAAGCGAGACTAACTGTTGCAGATTAGGTATGAAACTCGGCCAACCTTTATGACAGTAGGTCAGTCTCCGCTCCTCGCCTGTCTTAACGTTGGCAACCCACAGGTCGTTGTTGTTAATGAAGGCGATGAAATCCGGGAGTCCAGGACAGATCTTGGGGTCCATCCGGGTGCCTGAGCACTGGCTCTTTATCTCCACAGGTTTTACCGGGGCAGACTGCTGAAAGCAACAAACAATCTTAGCCCAACGCCTGTTCCCTCACAATACCTAACTCAGTAATATTTCACCCTTTTTTTACAAACAGTTGGTAATCCCACCTGTAGCACCAATGGCACGTCAGAACCACGCAGCTTATAAACAACCTTGACTAAAGCTGAACGCACAGAGACTTTTCAAGGCTACGACAACGTTGCTTTGAGGGTTTCATTATCGCATAGAGGGGGAAATTAACTTGACAAAAGACAAGTACTCACAATGAAGCCATTGCTGCCTCCGTCTTGACAGTAGAAGAGACTATTACTGGCCTGAAAGAGGAAAAGGCCCGTCTTATCATGGTAGTCGTAGGAGGTGATACCAAACGCTCCCAAACGTTTGCGTTCTCTCAGCAGCTCCTCCTCTCGAGAGTAAGCCCCCTGGTGCGGTGTTGCCTGTGAGACACAACAGGGAAACAAGCGTAACCTCCTTTTTAATTCATTAACGAATTGTTTTGAAAGTCTGCGTCACACATAAGCAATGAGCCGTCATTTACCAAGCCTCCAAAGACCATGGCTGCTTAGTATTTTAAAGTTAGACCAGGAAAGCTCCGTCTCTGAGATCTTTAACAGTCTCCAGAGCTGCTGAGCTTCCACCATGCTTCAAGCATTCCACCGTCATCCTGGTCCCCAAGAAATGCCCCATCACAGGGTTAAATAGCAGAAAAGGGTTTGCTATTTAACATTAGACGTCAGGCCTAACAGGGTTAGGCCTGACGTCTAATGTTCAGCTAGTATTGAAGCATATGGAGGACATGACAGGGCTCAGCAGGGGTCCAGCAGGGACAGTCATGCTCCACAGCTTCAACAGCCAGATCAGCCTCCCTGTATCGGCTGGAAGAGCAGTTCATTAAATCTCATGAGAAAAATCTTGCAGTAATTCTTAATTCTAGTCTTAACCTTTAGAAACAGAGTAGTTCTGTTCAATTTTTTTCAATTCAATTTTATTTATATAGCACCAATTCATGAAACATGTCATCTCGAGGCACTTTACAAAGTCAAATTCAATCAGATTATACAGATTGGTCAAAAATGTCCTATATAAAGGGAACCAGTTGATTGCCTCAAAGTCCCGATAAGCAGCATTCCCTCCTGGAGAAGCGTAGAGCCACAGGGAGAGTCGTCTGCATTGTACATGGCTTTGCAGCAATCCCTCATACTGAGCAAGCATGAAGCAACAGCTGTGAAAAGATCCTTTGTTAAACTGAGATTTTTATCCAAAGTGAAATCATTTTTATCTTTTAATGATTTTGAACAGGTGATTCACACATTTATTAGCTCCCAACTTGATTATTGCAATTCTCTGTATGTTGGTGTAAGCCAGGCCAGCCTCTCATGACTGCAGTTGGTTCAGATCCCTGCAGCTCGCCTCTTAAAACGAGCAAAAAAGCGTGAGCATATGTCACCAGTGCTTGCTTCTCTTCACTGGCTCCCTGTTCGTTTTAGAATTGATTTTAAAGTTGTATTGTTGACCTATAAGGCTCTAAATAGGCTGGCACCTGCATATTTGTGTGATCTCCTGCAGCCTTATGTGGTCTCTAGACCCCTTAGATCTAATGTCTGTGTTTAGTGGTCCAAAGGTCCAGGCTGGTCCCCAGAGGTGATTGGGCTTTTTCTGTTGTAGCTCCTAAACTGTGGAACCATCTGCCCTTCATATTAGACAGGCCTCAACTCTTGGTGCTTTTAAACCTCTTCTTAAAACACATTTATACTCATTGGCTTTTAACATAGTGTGAGAGTTTTTCTCTAACAAATAAATGAGCCACACAAGCTATATTTACATGCACAAAATGTCACAACTGGATGTAAATGTATTTGGATTAGAAAACAAAAAATTAATCAAATTGTACCGTTTATACTGGCACACAATCAATTTGATCACAATGTGTGTTTATATGTAGCAGTCTTAATTCAGAAAAAAAACAATTCTGACATGTGTAGTTATCAAACTTCGCAAAAAAAAAAATATAAAAAAAAAATCCGATTGGCTTGCTTACAAGACGCATTTCTATACTGATTGGCCCTTTATGCCAATTACTTTTGGCCATATAAAACGTAGCTATTGTCTATTATAAAAGCAATACCATCTACTGAAACTCAAAGGTAAATCCCCATCAACAACCAACAGCGGTGTAAACTTAAGAGATTAACTCGCGGTAAGGAAGGAAGGAGATATAGCTGCCGCCTCTCACAGTGACGCAGAGACAAACAGAACTCTGTTATTATCTGAGCCCAAAAGCACCGAGGAGGCAAGCTACGTGGTCTCTGACATTTGTGCACACAACAACTGAGTCAGAAACAAAATTAGGGATCAAACTGCATTCCCACACAGCTGCAGAAGCATAACCCAGAGAAACGCAAACAACTCTTACCAAACTGTATTAAGTTGATCAAATAAGTTACACCAGGCAGCAACATCACACCCCATCAGATTCAGTCTAAGCAAAGAAGCAAGTTTTGGAATCCAACCTGAGAAATGACTTGTTTGTTACTGATGATGAATGTTGTTCTTATTTACTGGACAACTTGTTAGTTGAAGGATTGTTGTATGCTGACACTTTTGGCTAAGTCCCTCTTAGCAATAGAGATCTTTTGATCACAATGGGACACATCCCATTTGTGGATTTTATTTGCTTGCAAGTTCAAATATATACAAAAACTATTTTTTCAAAAATCCTATTGTAAATATATACATTTTGAATAGTTTTTATCATCAATTTAAATTTTATTATGAATAAAAGTCAAAATATTCCATGTTGTAATTAATATAGTATATTTATCTAAAATTGAAGCAAAATATATTTTTTTGCATTTTGTTTCATTATCTTATATTTTTATTTAATTAATTCAATTTATGGTTATTTCATATCATTCTAGCTATATGTGTGATTTAGTTTTTGAAAAAAGTTCTATACTCAAAATATTAATTAATATTTTTTAACTGTGGATTTCTCTGCTGCTCCATTAGTGCTGTAATGCTCTAATTTAGAATAATAAGACTGTATAGGCTCTATTGAAGGTAGGAATTAGCACAGCTCCTCTGCACAGCAGATGCAAAGTAAAACAGACTTGATAGAGTATGTGATGATCAGATTGTTTGGCTCTGTGGGGAATTCACCTGGAAGTGATCCAGCATCTGCTTCCAGGACAACACTAACAGGGCCTCCTTCCGGACCTTCTTGGGGATTTCTGAGTAGAGTAACGAGTTCTCTCTGCTTCCGTAAGGCATTCCTGTAAGCACACAGAAAAGCCTCAACCACAACATGCTATGCTTTTTACTGAAGTTAAAATATGAATTTATAGTGTTTTTCATGTCATATTGTGATAGTACAAAGGTCAAATATGAGAAAACACAAGGAATCAAAAATTAAACAAACATAAATTGAACTATGCAGTTGCTTCCATCAGCTTTGACCAGACTTACCAAGGTAGTACAGCCGGTGGGAGTGGGGCCCATTCTCATCTGTCTTCTGCACGAACTGGAAGTCATGGGGGGCCTTGTTGGCGATCATACCCGAGTATTTCCTGCTACAGTGGATGATGTCACGAAGGCCCTCCCAAGAGTGTTTCTCCACAAAGAACTGAGACGGCACGTCGTCCATCTCCACCACCTCTGTGCTGTCCCACAGGCCGTCAACAGCCATCCTGCTCACAGTCCCAACAACTGCATCGACAACGCAGGGAACCAATCAGTCGTGGGTGACCAGAACCACACGGAATCCTGAGAAGACTGAAATATTCTACCTTTTCCAGATGCCCTCTTTTCTGTCACAAAGCTTCACCCTCTTTTCTCTGTGCATTCACCGATCAGCACGTCAGATCCCCCAGAAATGTAACCTACGCAAAACAGAGTAGATTATTGGAGTTAAAAGACTATGATGGAAAAATGTCTAATTATTATAAGGAGATAAAACACTGAGTTTTCTTGTATTTGACAGCACAAACAGCTAGTTCACACACATCTGAGTCAGACCAGCATGACGCACAGAGCTGTGGGGGAAAAAAACCGAGGCTCCAAACCACTAAAGCTCCTGTTTTACCTTGCTTTGATAATTACTGTTGACTATGAAGCGTCCCCTTTCCTGAGAAACGCCGAGTTCACAGTGTGAGACAACCAGTGCAGCCAGATCGGGCGGGTTTTTCGGCCCAATCGGGCTTCTTTTGAACACGTTGGGCTGGAAAAAATAGCTCCAGGCAAGTCGCTTAACTTGGAGCTGCTTTCCAAAACGTTTGGTGGGATTAAAGAAAGTCTTCATAGGAAAATCATATCAAAACCGTTGCCATGGTGAGGGAGAAACATAAAAACCTACACATATGAAACGCTGTCTCCTTGCTCTCGTATCATCAGGTCATGTATTTTGAAATGTAGAGAATCTGTCCAACCTGACATCAATCAGTGACTGTCATTGGTTAAACAAGTGTCACTGTGAAGCTAATTGTAAGTGATCCCAAATGAGGTTAAGAGTTCAACTAAAGGCCTGAAGGCCTTCACTGTTAGGCTGTGCCTTGGCGTTGAGAGGTGGCGAAAATACTAAAACATGCTGCTTGTTGCAAGGTATTGTTAAAAAGAAATCAGAATTTACAATTTGATAAAACATGGAGCCACAAAAAATAAAATAGAACAAATAAATGCTAGAACAGTGCTCGATTTAAGAAAAAGCAACTGATAAGATGACTTTATTGTTTCTATATGATGTGTGTGACTCCTGGCGCCGATCGCGGTGCGCAGCTGGAAACTGGCACATCTGGCAACCCTGGTACTGATATGTCACATATGATAAGTCAGGGTCTACACCTCCACAACTGATCTGGCCAAAAACGACGTTTGATCCCCAGCTTGAGGGAGAAACCCCCCGTGTTGGTTTTAATGAGCTCTTGTTTATGTATGGAAGCAGGAGGCAGAGCATCTCTAGCGCTGATCTGCTGGAGCGTACAATTCACTATTTTAAATGGACATTAGTTTAAAAAAATACACGATCACTGGGCTGTCTTACACCAGCTAACATGCCACCCATGACGGTGATGAAAACCCCGGTGAAGCAGAACCACACCGGGGTATGTTAACAGTTAGCTAGGCTACAATGGAGCTTTGTTCTCAGATTGCAACTCTTCCAACACCGGTAACCCATAGCTGGCTCTTCGTCTTTTAGCACAGCCGCTATTTTATTTCACAGCAACAACCGAAAGCGAGAAGTGACCGAAACAGTAAATAAACAGCAGCGTTCCCCCTTCGCTACATTCTGACAGGATCTCCTTCTGTCACTTTCGTGCTCCGGTTAGCTAGCTAGCTAGCCGAGCTGGTAGCCGCCAAGAAGCGGCGGCGCTGGCTGTGAAAACGGATTCCTGGAGCAGCAGGCTCGTTTAGCCACCGGTCAAAGTTAGCGTCAGTACTCACCAGTTCGGCTACTGCTTCTTTCTCCAGCTGCTACGCCCTATTAGCTGAGTGTCAAACAGGTTCCGCGGCTGCTAAAGGCTGAATCCATGGCCGAAACAGCCACACAAGCTGCAGCTGGCTCACGGACCGGGAGGAGGGGGGGAACCTTGCTCCCGGTGGGACAGGTTCCACGTCGGTGCTGTTTCCTAGACGCACCACTCCAGAGGTTCCTCGTTCTGCGTGTTCTCCCTCGGTTTAACGTTCCAGTCTACCAGAGGGAGGCAGTCAACATTGATCGTACCACTGGTTTTAAATATTCCATCCATTCCGTGATCAGATCGGCCCAGATAACAGCCGGATGTTCACCGCCATGACTCCATCACCCTCTTCCCTACCTCCATCACCCATCAGTCCCCATGCCGTTTATTTGGAAGGCTCCTCACTGTTAGAAATCAATAATGTCCAAAACTAGAGCTGTTATATCAGCCTGTCAAATGGGATTTGGCTTAAAAAAAATGTAAACACCATTATGAAACTGAATTTAGACCCATGTTACCGCTAAAATAAAAGAACTTGACTCACCTAAGCACATAACCTGGTTAAGTTGAATACTCCTTCCCACTGCAGGTGTATTTTAGCCCCGGCATCCAGTGCCATTAGTTACCTGACTTCATAGTGCATATTGATAAGCAACCTTTGTGAAAAACTGACTATAAAAACAATAATTGTGAAAACATCTTGAAAGGGTTCACTAGAATGGCCAGCTTTCAACGTGTTCCAGACAGGCTTTCATCAAGGTAACATTAAGGCCTTTGTAGTTTTGTCAAGTGTAATAAAGAGCAAATTCCTCAGCCAGTAAAGCGAATGGATCCAATGAGCCCTGTGTTTCCCAAAAATAAAAAGTCAATGAAAGAAGGGGGGAATTAAATAAGAAAAGGTAATTCAAGACCTTAGCCAATGTGGGTTTTACAGACTTTAGCCGTGAAATGGAGATGACTTAATACGTTAAGACCCAGAGAAACCCTGAAGAACAGCCAGACACTGCAGTTGTGTGGAGAAGCCCAGTTTATTTTTTGTTTTATTCATACAAACAATACAGCCATTCTACTTCAGAGGGATGAAACGGGAAGAGTGCGTGGCTCCGATACCAGGGCGACCGTGCTTGACTGGCTTGTAGGTGATGGAGAACTCTCCCAGGTAATGACCGCACATCTCAGGCTGTGGAGAGAAAAAAAAAAAAAGAGCTGGTCAGACTGCTGGGTGTATGCACACAGCAGCACAGTGAAACCTAGAAACAGTGTAAGAAAAACAGCTGTTTCAGTCTCCACAAAGAAAAAAAGTTTAGAGGAATGAGCAGATATTTCTTGCACTGTGTTGCAGATCCTTCAAATTAACTAAAAAAGGAATAACTTTTGAATAGCACAGAATAAATCAACTCAGATTTCACTAAATGGTTCACATTTAGACAATTTGAGCCCCTTAAGCACAAAACAAGAACAGCCACAAAGATGAATCATTACATGTATAAAAATATACACATTGATTTATTTAGACATCTGGTGGAAGGAAAGCAGCTGACAGTTCATTGAGGACTTCTGTGCTGTTAAACTGTTACATTCTGAACGCAGCATTTCATAACACTTTGGTACCGTTTAACCAACAGTTATCCGTCTGCTTGCAGTTTTGACACAGCAGATGTCAACCGTCTCACCTTGATTTCAACCTGGTTGAAGGTCTTGCCGTTGTACACGCCGACCATGGAGCCGACCATCTCAGGCAGGATCACCATGTCCCTCAGGTGGGTCTTCACCACCTCGGGTTTCTCCATAGGGGGCGCCTCCTTCTTGGCCTTGCGCAGACGCTTGAGGAGGGACTGGTGTTTGCGGCGCAGGCCACGGTTCAGCCTCCTCCTCTGGCGGGCGCAGTAGAGCTGCATCAGCTGCTCGCTGCACAGGGACAACACAGGAGACAAGCTGGAGTAAAAAGCCCGCTCACTGCTGGAGTCCTTAAACTCAACACCGGCTGACACGGCACGCAGACAATAAATGCACCGTCCTTTTTAACACAGTGCCTGATATTTCAAAACGACCAAGTCTGGCATTATTTGCAGACAGACTTGTTTGGTTCGGGCTTCTTCTTCACCCAAAACTGATTCCAGCATCATTTCAAGGATGTCTCTAAAGTTTAGGATGTTTAGCCAGCATTTCTTCTTCTCCTGATAGATCTGTACATGAGGCTTACAACGGATCAAATGTTTGTGTTTCAACAGAAACTATTGTTTTGGTCCTTATTCAGGTGGCTAAAAGCCAACGTTTGGACTAAAACGCTCCAGTCTTAAGAGGTTAAACAAGGAAAGACATTTGGCTGACAATAGTTGAGAAACATTGAGATCACAGGGTGAATTCTCCAAGATATTTTAATATGAAGGCCAGGGGAGAAGTTGTTAGCCGCTGCAACAGGAAGTTTAGCTCCTGACGTGGTGAGGCATTCCAGCCCAGAGGACTGCGTAATCCCAGCCCTCCAGGACCAGCGTGGCTTTGAGTTAGGCACAGGAGCAGGTACCTCCTAACCCCAGCACCAAGTTCTACAAGAACCACCGCGTGATCCACTATTAGATCAGGCGTCTTCAACAAGGGAAGGACAGGAGCTGTCCTCCTCCAGTAAAAAAAAAAAAAAAAACAATCACAGCTTAGAGCAACCTGTGACCTGCACGCTCCTCCACCTCTGACTGGAGGATTTGCAATAAGGTGTTGCAATGAATAATTGATACGTTATTGATCTCACAATGGAGAAATTCCCTTCTGCATTTAACACATCACCTTAGGGAGCATTCTGGGGTTAAGGGTCTTGCTCAGGGACCCAGAGTGCAGGCGGTGGGGATTGAACCAGGTACTTGCATCCTTCTCAGAGCGCAAGCGCACTCCTCTAGCCACTAGGACCAGCACTCCCCCAAGAGATGCATCCCAGCAACAGACCTGGCCCTAAGCAGGGACCAGTTAAAGAAAAACTCAAAATAGAGCAGATAAGACGCACTGAAGGCCGTGCCAACACCAGACTGGCAGCGTGGCGAACACAGCGATGAAACTTCGTTTCAAACGAAGTCAGAGGAAGCAGAGAGATGCAACAGGCTACTTAAAGGGAAACTACATTCTCTACATGTCCGGGTTATCCAGGCTGCCAGAGAGAACACACAGGGAGATAGCAGGAAGTTGGAGCTTGTTACAGCAACTGTTCTCTTTTAGCTTTCGTCCAGCTGCAGAAGATGCTGGATTTAGAAATGTTGGAAAATATTAGAAATGCCTTTCTTTAGACTCATTATTAGGGTAAGATCTACATTCTGTAAGGGCCCTTCATTCCCTGTCCTCTGGTGTGGGTTACCGTGTCCAACACCTACATGGGTTTCTGCTTGAACACACTGACATCTACATCATTGACAGGACTGGAAGTGTAGATCTTTAGATCTAGTCTTCTAAGTCAGTTGCTCAGGACCAGGAACAAAAAGGAAGAAGGAACCCAAGAACACAAAGATGAACTAGTTGATCAACAGCCAGCTCTCCATGTCAGCTTGACCCATGCTGGGTCTAAATCCCACATCTTAGAGAGAAACACCAGCACACCACAACAAAGGTTTACAGCACATACATCACCTGCAGCTAAACGCCTGCATTCAGAACCAGCTTTATTGTTTCTAGACAAACGAGTTAGACTTTGGTTCCACTTTGCGCTCAATGCGCTGCCGTTTTCAACACAGTCACAAAGTGTAGCAGAACTAAGCCTTCGCTGGGACTTACTAAGACATGTCCAGAAGCTGGTCCAGGTCCACGCCTCTGTAGGTGAACTTCCTGAAGGTACGCTTCTTCTTGATCTCGGTGTCCGCCTGGAAGAGAACAGCATCACTGCGGTGACTGCGGCTAGTCGGGTTAGCATTAGCCATTCCGAGGGCATTAATAACGCACAGATGAGTTTATATTCCCCATAAAACCCTGACTGGTCTACTTCTAAACCCGCTTATATGGATTACAACACTATTCACTTTAACCTGCGCCCAAAGAGAACGCTTTATAAGTTTAGCTGAGCAAACAGACGGCCTAACCTGAGGCTTAGACATATCCCTTAAACGCAACTTTATCCGTCATTTCAAGCAACAATTTCTGTCTAAAATGTGTGCGAAATTCTCTTAAAATTAAACGATACAACCAGCCGAGCCAGTCGTTAACGTAAACGCTCAGATGGATCAGGATTGTAGTTTTATAAGCACCGCTCTAGCATGGACACCTACCATCTTGCCCGATGATCCAGTGGAAAAGAACGTTCAGAAGTCTCGCTCGCTGTGATATCGCGGGATTTGAAGCAAGACGCGTCTTCCGGTGCTATTGCCCTCTGCGAACAGCAGGTGGAGCATTTCGGCCATGAAAAAATAACAATAACAACAACAAGCATGACCACTGTCAAGAATTTACCAGTTTTGTTCTCTTTTCTGAGATACAGCGATAAAGACAGGCAGCTTTGTTCAAACATGCACTGCTTCTCTTAAAGGAAAGCCGCGTGGACTGGGACTGGAGACCAAGGCGCAGGTTCATCATCCAACAGGACAATGATCCTAAACACACAGCCAGAGCTGCAACGGAAAGGCCGAGTCAAAGTTCACCAATAAATCCCGTTGAGAATTAGTTGCAAGACTTGAACATTAATGCTGACAGATGCTTTCCACCCAGCCAGGCGAGCTTGAGCAATTTTGAAAGAAGAATAGGCTAAAAATGCAGTCTATAGATGCTGACATTTGGTAGAGACATACCCTAAAATAATTGCATCTGAAATATCAGTTAGTGCCTGCTTTGCACTTAATAATGATATCAAGGTGTGGCCAGGTGCCAAGTCCCAGTGGAAAGCAACATCAGCATTTTTGAACAGGTTTGTCAGCCAACGAGAACATGAGGTACATGGTAGACAGTCGGGCTGATCTTGGAATTGATAAAAACACAGTAGACCAACAGCAGCTAATAATAATAATAGACTTTGCTCCTTAAATCATTGCTGACTGTTGAAACTTCACACTGGACCTCAAGCAAGTGAGATTTTGTGCCTGTTTACTTTTCTTCCAGTCTCTGAGGCCTCGATTTCCTAGTGAAACACAAAACAGAAGAATAGAACTGCATACCAGCAGCAAGGTGAGATGCAAATGGAAGCACACAGATATACAAAAGGGTAAATATATAAAAACAATAACTAAGAATAAAAGACTGCACAGTAAGGGCAGATTTACAACCTGAGAAAAAAATACAGTACAGTTATTAGCAATTAAAATAGCATACTCAAGTGTGCAACTGAGGAGCTTGGTTTGTAAAGCCTGCAAAACCTCTATTTAAATTTATGCATAAGAAACACCAACAGACTATTCACAGGACTGAAAAATCTGTTACAAAAACAGCAGGAATGTAAACACTTATTGAATTTGTTGGGAGCAGTGATGGTTCTGAAGTCAAACAGCTGCTGGGAGGAAGGATCTTAGTGCACCAACTAAGTTCCTCCTGTTATTTTAATGTTCTACCCTCATCTTTAAGAAGGTTTTGCCTCTCATAGCGTCTGATATAACTCAGATAATAAACACCTTTCCTCTGTCAGTTGTTTTCCCCAACGCCCTAAAAACAACAATTATCAAACTACTGTTGAAAAGGAAGAATTTGGACCAACTACTACTGCATAACTACAGGGCCATCTCAAACCTTCCCTTTATCAGTAAGATTATTGAAAAAGCTGTGTTTCAACAATTAAACACCTTCTTAGCAATGACCAGCTGCTTGTCAAGGTGTTCAATGACATCTATATAATTGCAGACACAGTGCTGGTATTATTGGACCTCAGTGCAGCATTTGATACTGTCGATCACTCCATTCTGTTAGAGCGCCTGGAAAACTGGGTCGGCCTTCTGCTTGAAGGACAGGGACTTTTATGTGTCAGCAGATAACTTTACACCAGATACCACAAAAATCCCATATGGGGTTCCCCAAGGGACGCTCTTGGGTTGCCTGCTATTCAATATCTACATGCTCCCTCTAGCTCAGATCATAAAAAACAATAACATCAGCTTCCATAACGATGCAGATGACACACAGCACTACATCACCATGTCACCAGGTGACTATGAACCCATTCAAGCGCTGAGTAAATGCTCAGAACAAATGAATGCATGAATGTGCCAAACTTTTCTTCAGTTGAATAAAAGCAATACTGAAGTAATAATTTTTGTACAAAAAGGCCCCAGAGTACTTCAACCTAGACAACTTTGTTTCACGGCACACAAAGTTTGGACACGCGCTGGCGTGGGCTGTAATGTAGATTGTTTTTTTTTTTTAAACTTTGCTATGAGTTTGGTATTTTTTTTAATTATGTTTTGAGAAACTGGATTTAGGGTTTTTTGTTTGCTGTGAATCATAATTATTAAAAGGAAAAGAAACAAATGCTTGAAATATGTTTTCACTTTCAGATTTGAATTACAGAAATAAATAAACTTAACTATTTATCAAGATAGATAGATAGATAGATAGATAGATAGATAGATAGATAGATAGATAGATAGATAGATAGATAGATCATGCATCAGTAACATATATATATATATATATATATATATATATATATATATATATATATACATACATACGTTTGGTGGAACATAGAAATGGAGACATGGGTCATTGTGGCCTTGCCTGAATTATTGAGGATCTGGCCCACATGTCAGAGGACTGTGTATGTGAGAGGGTGCCAAGCAGCAGTGCAGAACCAAAGGTTGACTGTACTCTCAGTTTCTGTTATCTTGTATCACTTCAGGTACCTAGTTTAATTCAGAGGCCTGTAATTTGCGGAAGTCCTCAGATGACTCTGCAGTTTCAAAGGCCGGTATCGACAGACGGGAGGCTGAAACAAAACTGCCGATGCTTTTGAAAACGGAATAAGTGGTCTGTGTTTTCTGTGTTTATGGTACACTGAAAAACAGTCAAAAAATGTGTGTTGATTGTTGGCCTTTATGGTGTTTAACCCTCCTCTTCCATTAACTCAGGATGTCAGCTTTTCCAAATCTTCCATCATGCTGGAGAAGACACAGATCATTACCACGATGCGGCTGGATGGTTGGAAGAGGTGGATGAGGGACGTTTTGATCACACTATCTGATGACAGTGTTCTTGAGCAGAACAGTGAGAAACCCCACAGCCATTGATCAGAAGTTGTCTCCATGGATGGTATGAGGATGTTCCCCTGTAAGCGGCCCACAGGACCTGTGGATCTTATCAAAATGCTGTATTCCAAAGGTCTCTGCCTCATTGTGTGTGTGCAGTGAGCTTTTACCCACCTGCTGCTGCTGAGAGAGCGCTGAACTCGTGGCAACACGGTTCAGAGAGAGACGGTACCGAATGTTGCATGACACCTTTAGACAACCTGAAGCTCCTTCACTGCAGAAGAACCTCTCATCTTAAAGTGCTTCAACATACAGAAAGCTATTCTCATCACTCTGCACAAAAATAGTAACTGCAAAAAACAGAAACATCTGACAATTTGATGAAAACAATTGTTTTGTTGTTAAAATCAGCGCCAGACTAATGAATGTGGCGACGCAGGAGAAACGATGTGAAGCTGGACAGGAGGAGCAACACAGCACACACCAGAACCGCTAACAAAATATTTATCCCTAAAAACAGATTAGGCCTGTTTTTACTTTGTCCTAACACTTAAATGTTTCAGATCATTAGACATTTTAACATGTGTACAGGCTGCACAGTGTCACAGCTGGTAGAACTGTTGCCTCACAGCCAGAAGGTCCTGGGTTCCAATCCCAGCTTGGGTTCTTTCTCTGTGGAGTTTGTGTGTTCTTCCTCTGCATGGATGGGTTCTCTCCAAAAGCACGACTCATAATCGGTCTCTCTAAAAGTGCCCGTAGGTGTGTGTCTCTGTGTTGCTGTGACAGGGTGGACCCCGACCCTCACCCAATGAAGGTTAAGTGGTTATGGATGAAACACATACATTTCTGTAAAATAACCCGAGGCTTTCTAAACCAACTCTGAGCAATGAAAAATGACCACTTAAATCTGATGTGAGAACCTTGACAGCAACAACTGCTTACAAAAACTTGCAATGAACCTGTTGTCAGAACTGTGAAGCAATATTAGCCCACTCTTCTGCACACAAAGTCCTGACTTTGATTAGGCTACTCGTTTATTTTTGTCATTCAGAGGTTGTCCTGCTGCAGAAGCCAAATGTCACAAAAACACACGGGATGTTCTTCAGGATCTTGTGCTTGAAAACTGAATTCATTGTTCCTTGAATGACAGCAAGCTATGATAACCCTGTTTGACCTTCAGGATGTTCTTTTTCTGAAATGCTTTAATTTTACACCAGATGCACACACCCCTTCCACTTCTGCCTCATCGGTTCATATATTTTAGTCTTAGGGATTTTTATTTTGTTTTGTAAAGCTGAGAATGACCTTTGTGTTGTTTATGGCCAGCAGTGGTTCTCATCTTGGAAATATTTTTTGTCCTGTCCCTTCCAGTTCAATCAAACTCAGACCTTGACTGAGGCAAGAGAGGCCTGCACTTTTTCCGGAAACGTACTGCAAAACTGTTTACAATGCAACTGTCTATTGTTAAATCACTGCTGCACCTTACTGCATAATTGTTTACATTGCTTACATTGTTTTTACATTTCAATCTGCCTACTGCTCACTGCTGCACTTTATCCGAAAGTTAAATTGAAAGTTATCCTGTATTTGACTGTGATTTACCACTGCATTTTTCTTATCCTGTACTGTAAATTCACTGCAAGGTATCCTGTAGAGTTACTGCAATCTTTCTGAGCTGTATGAAAAAACGAAATTTCGTTCTGTATGCACTCTGTGCTACAAAATGACAATAAAGAAAGTCTAAGTCTAAGTCTAAGTCTTTAGATGGTTTTAGTTCTTTTGTGACCTCCAGGATGAGCTGATGGGATTTCAGACAAATATTTGAGGTCTGGTCACTCCTGAGAAGCTTTGCCACAGCTCCATCTGTTGATAAACGCTCTGACTGGTTCCATGTCGTCCCAAAGCAAATAATGTTTTGCTTTTTGAAATTTAATAAAAAGCAGGATCCACAGTCATGTTTTGTTTCAGTATTTTTCAAAGCCACATACCTTGGTGTTCAGCTGGCCATCAGCGTCAATGTTACAAAGAAACTGAAGTGAAACAAAGATGACATCTTTGCTTGCCAGATAGCTCTGGTACAAAGAGGTTGTACTGATGTCTAGAAACAAACATCAGGCCCACAATAACGGAAATATCAACTAGAGCAGGGCTCACCAACCTTTTTCAAACCGAGAACTACTTCACTGGTACTGTGTGATACGAAGGGCTACCTTTGAACTAGAAGAGTCAGAGCTCACCTTAACCTTATATAATATAAACACGTTTTTCATGCTTTTGTCATTTTAAATCTATATAAATACAACTATGATCAAAACAGGAGAGCAACTGGAGGGTTGTGCTATTTTTTGAACAGGCTTGAGGTGGGCCTGCAGGCACCATGTTGGTGACCCCTGGAATAGAGGGTTCTGAGGCTGTGCTGAAAAGAAACTGACAGATGTCATTGCAGGCTTCCTTATAAAAGGCAAAAATATAGAGTCACTAAAAACGAACAGCTACTGTATACATTTTATTAAACCACTTTCACATGTTCAGTTTTTCCTTATGGGCAACATTATTGCAGAGGAAAAACAAAATTCAACAACCATTGTTCAGACTCAGCATAAATAGCATCAGAAACGATCAATACATGATGGAAGGATTGTTCGCATATCAACCATTGTTCACAAAATATTCACTAAAACTCACTGAACAAAGATCCAGTATTCATGCTTGGAATGTTTGTAACTCCTATGCTGCCTCTGGTCCAAAGAAAACAAACCTATCTCCAGATGGAATGGTTAAGCAAACAAAGAAACCATTTCCTCCACTAAAGATAAGAAAGGAAGAAGCTTGTATGAGAAGAAAAAAAATGTTTTGTTCTGACTAAATCTGGATTTTATCCCTCATGTGAAAAACTAACTTGGCTAAGGTCAATGACCAATACTGAAGGACTAGAGATACTGACAGTATAACGCAGAAATGTACAGTCTTATTCACAGGGAGGAACGTCTATATGCTAATCTAGAAACTACAGATATAAACAGCATTTTCTTTCCACAAAAAATACATATTATAGTATTCTTAAACTACCCAAAATCAGTCTCATGTTGAAAACCAGGGGTTCTCCCTTCATTTAACGAAACGAGTCAGCAAAAAAAAAAAAAAAAAAAAAGCTTTCAGGACATAAAATTTCTGTAACTTTGGCACAAATAGTTCCAGTAATAAACAAGCTAAATCAAACAGATGGTTTAAGCAAATTACTAAATATTTTACGTATAAAAAAGAGGAATCACAGAAATACAGCTCATGATGATATGTGTATTAATTGGGGCTAAGGACACATTTATACAATACTAAAAAGGATGGGACCCAAAATGACGGTGCAACATCCTATGGATAAAAAAATAAACCATCTGCCTGGCTCCAGGCTTTCTAACACAGCGTGCCACTTTGTTCCCAATGCCCTCACTCTCCATCCGTTTAATAATCTGTCCCGTCATCATGGTATACCCGCTCCTCTTCTTGGTAACCCTGGTAACCTTCATCGTTGTAGTCGTGGAAGTACTCTCGGCCACTGCCAGCTCCATTCTGATCGTTGGGGACTTCTCCAGCTTTGGGGCAGTACTTGGAATCGTAGATCTGCCGTCCCAGCCCAAAGTTCTGCCCACTCTGGTTGGCTCCCTGACTGTAGCCCATCTGCAGGGACATGGTGCTGTTGTCGCACTTGTCTGTGCCCAGTTTCTGGTCATAAATTGCCCGCCTGGTCCCAGGAGCAGTCATCCCAGCCTGTAGGAAAAACACTGCATTCATTTCATTTTCTCCATGCAACACTACAAAACGACTACTCAACCAGACCCATTTAAAGAACCCACGTGATCAAGTGTTATTTAAAAAAAAAAACAAAAAAAAAAACAGTGTGGCTAATCCGGTTTGTTGCCTTGTACACTAGAGCCGTTACGGCAGCAGGACCAGAAATGCACAGAATCAACTCCTCAGAGCTGATTTCCCCTGAGGCCCTAGAAGAGTGAAATAATGATGGGTTTAGAAGCACTACCTGACTCGCTCCCTTGTTGGTTCCCATCTGCAGACTGATGGTTGTGTTGTCCATGGGGGGCTGGATTTGAACTTTAGGATCATATAAATGCCTCCTGGTGCCATATGCATTCATACCGGCCTGGCTGGCACACTTGTTGGTCCCCATCTTTAGACAGAAAGGTTAAAAGACTTCATTTAACAGGCAGATTGTGAACGCGTGTAGATGGTACTTGCAGAACGTGACATGGGTAAATTATTGCTCACTGCAGCATTTTAAAGTGTTCCACAATGTGTGGCTTGTTTATGCCACAAGGCCAGCAGTCGACTAATGACTGAAAGCTTCAGTCAGCGCTTTGCTACAGTGACACTAGTCTTAAATATGCAGCAAGCAACAAGTTTTATATCAGGTTTTCCCAGTCTTCAGGTAACGTCTACATGACATGTTCCTTAGCAACAAGGCAAACAAAAGCAGTAACAGAACAAAGAGTAACTCAGCTACTGAAACGGGGTCAATGTGAAATCAGACCAGTTTCAAACGTTACAGCAGGGAATGATCACAGCAGCTAAAACAGAACCCTGAAACTCTTTTCCCACAAAAACAGCAGAGAAAATCTGGACACGGACCGGCTTGTTTCCCCCTTGTTTCCTACTGACAGTGTAACACGTACTGCAAACCAACAGGGACTTCAGTCATGGGAAACAGCAGGTGTAAATAAGGGAGAGTTGTTCCCTGCTTCCCAGTCCCTCATGCACATGAGACCAAGGTAAAAGGTACCTGTAAGCCGATGACACACTGTCCAGCCTTCATCTTCTCCTCATCGAACATCCGCTGCTGCTTGTCTGCATACTTTATGCCGATGTCCACCCGCGACTGGCAACCCTTGGTCTTAGCCTGGCAGAGGGGATATAAAAAGGAATCGTTATTCTCATTCCAGAGTAGAGCGGCTAAAAAGGAGAAAAAATATCTTTTTTCAACTACATCAAAAAAAGGACAAACATAACGGAGGAGAAATCTTAAGCCAGAACAGGCCACACTGAACTGCTAGCAGCTTGTGATTGCTGTGATGGTGTCTCCAGTCACACAGATGACAACCGACCCACCTGATACATCCATTATAGAAATAGGTCTTAATAACAACCATGCCGTGAAAACGTTAATCATTCGTAGCCTATAGCTAAAAAAAGAAAAAAGAAAGTGTAACCAAGTACCGCTGATGGGATTTCTATAAATTCCAGGAGGTTAAATCCAGGAATTAGTTTTTCACAGAAGTTATCTAATTTTAATCCCATTTACACACCAGCCTACACAGCAACACTCATATCGGTTACCGACAAGTTTAAGCCAACTATTTCCTAAATCCTGTTTTCAGTAACCTTTATGCTGTTAAACACAGGCGGGACGTAGCTCAGCTAAAGTTTGATTTCAGTCCACCACAAACCAAAACAATTGTTTCATGAGCTGTTTTTACTGGTTTGTGTACACGGCTGGATGTTGGGCAGTAAACTGGTTCCTACAGGGCAGTCTGCTGCCCTGCACAGCGAGTCTTTTGGTTTCGTCACCGCGTTATAGCAAGCAGCTCCATTCTCCAGCTACAACAGAAGGTTGATGTCTTCAAAAAGGTTAAAGTACACTTACAATTTCCAATGATTTCAAGTCTTTAAGGCCTAAAACTTAAATGACTAAATGCCAACTTAAAGACCCAGCACTAAACAAAGACATCAACCAAAACAAGATAGGACCTTCGTTTTATCTAAGCTGTAAGATATAACAGGAAATAGGAATTTTGAATCTGTTGTGTTAAAAAAAAAAAAAAAAAAATCCATTATTGTGCAGAGTTCAGCTTTTCACTGACGACAATTTAAAAACCCTTAGTCTAGCCAGAAAGCATAAAGTTGGTGGTAGAGAGCTGCGGGAGCTGCTAGTGGGTTGTAGACTCACCATGCTAGCCAGGGCGAGCAGCGTGGTCTGGACCTGCGTCATGTTGCCGTTCTCAAACAGGTCGTTGGCTTCAAAGATGTCGTGAGGCTTCAAGCCGTAATTTGTGATGGCTTTGATGAAGTTCGTCAGGTTCTCCAGCTAGGGCCACACCAAATTCAATAGTTAAAATTTACCCCATTTGCATGACCGTTTTCTTTTAAAGCAGAGCTCACAGATGCTTAAACAGAAAAACAGCCCATCACGTTATTAGCAGGAAGCATCATGTCAAGGCATGATGTAGAACAGCTTAAGCCTTTTAACTCTACCCTCTGTTAACAATGCGTGGAACAAACAGCCGTCTGTTCCATGAAGGAACCACACCTTGAAGGTTAGTCGCCAGCTAACTCACCTGATGCCAGTTCAGCGCCGACTGGTTGATCTTTTTCACAGAGCCTGGCTGCAGTTTGTTAATGAGCCTGGAGGAAGAACAGCAGAAAGTCACCAAGCCACTCTACAGGCTAGAAAAGACGCTATCAAACCGTTTTGGTTCAGCATGGCGGGCTCGTGTCGTCTGCTTACTCGCACAGAATAATTCCGTTCTTCAGGCCTTTTTGGAAGTCGGGGCCGATGGGGCAGCCGGTGATGTCCTCAATCCAGATCCTGAGTTCTTCTTCCTTTTGAGGGTCATACTTCTGCGCAATCTGGTTGGACAGGAAGGTCAGAGGTCAGGCCACACGTGCTTCATACAGGCCAAGCTTTTTGAACAGTAAACGCATTCAGAATTATCCATAGATCTGTTTTTGTAAGGATGGTAAAAGGCATTGATTTCCCCCATGAGCTCGGCCATGTTTAACGGGTTGCTACATGCGCTGGTGTGGGTCACAAAGCTGCTCGCTGCAGCCAGTGCTGAATAACACACTGAGAAGGCTGCACAAAGTAAAGCTTCATTGGCACCAGGGAGTTGCAGTTGTGCCTCAGTGACCATAAAGGGGGTTTTGTCTTGGGCTTAGTTTTCACAAATAAAAGGCAGACGCAACACACAGATTTCCTGTTTGTTAAACTGCTTCGTTTTCCTGAGAAGTACACAGAGCCTATTGCTAAAAAGGGGGCGGGAGTGTGAAGTTCACACTGTTTAAGTGTTACTGATTACTAAGATTTTCATTTGTCACCAGGGAAGTAAGCAAGAAAAACAAAGAGATTGTTTGGCCGGAAAGCGGGCCTAAAGGATGTGGATAGTGAACACAAACACTGGTTAGGGCCGTAGTGACAGGACCAGTGGAAAGGGGAGAACCCCACAGCAAAAACAGATCCACACTTCTGCTCTCCGGTGAAGGTGTTGAATGATGTGCGTGCAGACTCTTCAGACCCAACGACACCGCAGAGCAACCTTCTTTATACATGGAAAGCTGGCTGTACTCCTAAGGAACATCTACTTTCTAATTAAACTCCCTGCGTTCAGTTAGCCACCTATTAAAGACAACAGTGGCAATCTGAATTGCCCACAAAGAATCTGAAAGATGTAATTTACAATGACAAGCTGAACACGAGGAATTTAGCCCACAGCGTTGGAGTAAAAAACAGAAAAGGCTGAATGAGACAACAAGGAGCAGGACTGAGCGTGCTGACCCAGTAGAAAGAGGACATTCTGCACCAGCGAGCAGAAACTGCTGGACAAAGTCAGAGTAAACTTCTCAGAACAGGTACTCTGTGTGTTTAAAGAGCTTCCAAACAAAAACAAGTCTGTGGGAATCTTTGAAGGTCTGAGCACCACTGAGATCCATTAAAAAGTTCATGCTGATTTTCATACCCTGGTCCAGGACGTGGGAAATAAGTATTTTTAATCCATAAACTCACTAGGTTTACTCCAAAAACACGGGAAAGAGTCAATAAGGTCCTACATACCTATAATCCTAAATTAAAATAGAACATCAGACTGGCTTCCTTTACATTTAGCCAGGTTTTACCAATATGCCAATAATCTCATCGATCTCAGTTTAAAGGTGCGTTCACATCGAACGCTAATGGCGTCACAATGTTGCCACTTTTAATTATCCCGGCTGTTTGCACAGCAGACAGTCACAAATACGGCAGCACATTGGCGCCACCTACTGACGCTTTCACTGAACTGCCACTCCAGCCTCCTCACTCACTTTTCTCCAGGCTTGGTCCGTTCTGGACTTGTCTGGTTAGTAATAATCGGTTGAGTCATACAACTCAGGCTGACCGCAGACCGCCACCATCAGCCAGTGTGCCATGTTGAATGAAAACAGCTTCGTCTCCGCTGCATACCTTCCCCCCACGTTCAGCTTTTTCAACTCCAACAACTGTCGCTTTGCATCCATCGCAGGTGTCGTGTCGATCTGGCTTTGCTTTAATCGCCAAGATCGCACGTTTTGTGTCGCTAGAATTACCTCTGGGGCTTCACGTAGTGTCACGTCTTTGCTGTGTAGCACCCGTGCATAGGGATATCATGTAAGTCTGTGGCTCAGGCTGCTACATTCGCGTTCCATGCCAACGCACCTTAGCACTTAAGCCTGGATTCTGCTCGAAGCATCCATAACGTCCGCAGGCCACATTACATAATCCTGGCTACCACGCCCCTCTGCAAGGCTAAAAGATTCTGCAACGCACACCTAAGAGGATTCCTAACTACGCACAGTCCAGCGAGGAAAAACATGGCGGATGAGCAAGAGCTCCTTCTGGCGAAGGTTTGTAAATATAGACATCTTTATGATTTGGCCCATAAAGATCACTGGGATGAACAATTTGTTAACAATTCCTGGACAAAAATCACCGTCAAGGAAGAGACTTTAAAATGTTGGAAACAACCGTTTTCTACTTTCTCATGTAGTGGGGAGAAGTAGCTTGGGGTAGGAGCACAATGCTGCCCTCTAGAGTCTAGGAGGATAGTGCTACTTCAGGGGAGCATAAATGCTGCAGACGTGTCCGGACATCTCATTTCCACGCACATCGTACGCATGTGTGTCAACCATAAACCAGCCTTAACTACATGGAGAGCCCCATGCAGAAAAATATGGCAGACAGGCAACTTATCAGCAGTGGCCATGATAAGTACTGTCTGAATAGTCCAGGCAATAAGGAAGGAGGTAGGAAAAGAAGCCTGTATGCTTCCTCCCGCAGCAAGTTTAGCATAGAGACTTTGTGACGTCCCTTACCGGCGCTAAATTCCTATAAGGAATCCCACAATCCTTTGTGTGGCATGACATGAGCACAGCTTCCCCACAACAGAGTTCTTACTGTTGACCCCATGAAAGCTCAAGGGGCAGCAGCTAGGAGCTAGAGTTAAGGGTATTCAGATGGAGCCAGGCTGTGCAGAGCTCTGCTAAAGAGCTCATACTGGAGTCAGGTGTTTTGACGCAGAGACATCTAGAAGTTGCAGGACACTGGCGCTCGAGGACTTAAGTTTGAGACCTCTGATCTAGAGTCTAGGAGAGTAGTGCTACTGTGGGGGGAAAGCCGCACGGAGCACAAGTCCTGCAGACACTGTGTCCGCACGCCTCATTTCCGCATGGAACGCAAGTGCGTCAAGCTGGTTTATTGAGGCTGGGCGATATATATCAATATTTTTAGGCTGAATGCCAATATACAAGATTTATGTCTATAAGTTCTTCTTTTCCTAAATTAAAAAACAGCTGTAGATAAATCTGAGAAACCGCAGAATAATAGCCTACTGGAATATATAAAAGTATAATTCTAGCACAACACAGACCATCTGGATATAAATTATAAAGTCTCATCTTATATTTTCTTTTTTTCAATATTTTTTTAAATCTCAATATATTGCCCAGTCCTAGTTTTATTGGAACAAAAATCACTTGGTATCCCTTAATGTGCGAATCTGTGAAAACGTAGGCGGTGCGTCTCCTTTTAAATGGCTGACATTTGACCGAGCAATGGAAGGAAATACCACTCCAGCGAGCGAGGAGAGGAGCAGCAGGAGTTAAGAGGGAACTCCACATAGCTCTGCTGAAGACAGAGGGAGGGGGAGGCTGGGACCCCGTCTCTCCCAAACAAGGACACGTCCCAAAGAACGCAGATGGAAAAAACATCTGAAGGATGTGGAGGCGAGTTCTAGTCTTTGGGAGGAGACAAAACTTTAACTGATGATCTTCGCAACAATGCGTGCCATCTGAACGTCATCTCCCGATTTAGCCCTTAAAAAAAAGACGAAAAGATATGGACAGCCAAAAACACACTGATATGTGCAACTATAAATGGCTTATTTTCATCTGCTGTGTTAAGAGAGAGTTCTCATGATATGCAGCCTGGCACGATAACAAGCGTTATCAGATCCCCAACTGAGAAAAGGTCACTGAACTTAGACCCACAGAGATTTATATCCAGTGCGTGAAACTAAAAAGTCAAATTCCAGGTGTGGACACAATAAAGCTGATTCTGGTCATTTAATAAGAGCCAACTGGCCAAAATGGGGATTAAAACCAAACCAAGAGAAAATAAGAGTAAACAACACTTTCAGGTTATATAAAGCAGACAGTTGACTAATTCAGCTCAGATTTGAAATAAAAATGCAGTTTTCACGCGGGACCCGGTCCTGCGTGTCTGTGCAGACTCGTCCCAAACACTTCTGATCGTTTTGAGTGTTTTAGATTTTAGAGCTGATCAGAGGTGCTCCGGGTTCTTCAAAGGCAGCGGACTAGAACTTAGTACCGAACCCAACTTCAGCCTCTTCCAGACGAAGGTGATTCCCCTCAGGAGGCCACTAAACTTCCTCATTACCAACAGGACGGCTCATTTGGCAGAGCACATTTTCCAGAGGTTAGGGGAGGACTCGGCCGGGTCAGATGCCCGCAGGCCGGAGGAGAAGTGACAGGACACCCGGCGGCAGACGGAGCGGAGCGGAGCGGCGAGAAAGCAGCCCAGCCGGAGCGAAGTCAGGCTTTCACGCAGAATGCCGGCCGCTCATAGCTGGGACTGCTTCAGGAGTGACATTAGCTGCTAATGCCGGTCACACAGCGGGGAAGAAAGTGCTGGAAGCGGGACAACTTTTTTTTTTTTTTTTTTGCCACAACGACATAGTTTGGTTACCAAGATGGGCAACGCCCATGAGTTTTAAAACTTATTCCAGAACACCGAGAAGCGAGAAATTTCAACTTGAACACGTTAACGCCAGGTTCTTTAAACACTTTAAATGTTTAGTTTCTCCCAGCGAAGAAGGGAAAGGGGCTAAATTAACTTTTACATCAGGCTTTTGTTTCCCGTCCACCTTTAAACCTGACGGCGCGTGGCAAAATGGAGGCCAGGTGACTCCGAGTCTCGCGCTCCCCCAAAAGGCCACACGTGTACAGTGCGTGAAGAAAACTTTTTTTTACGGGTTGCTTTTTAATTATTGCATATATATTTATAAAACACACTTACTTTGTTCTTCACCTCTGCTGATAACCCGTAGGCAGGACCTTTGTTGAAGGAAGCCATGGCCGAACTGTCGTCACTTCTTTTCTTTAATGAATAAAAACAACAACACGCCAACTTCTGAACACAAAACGGCACTTAATGATCGTTGACGGTGTCTGCCAATGAAACCCTGAAGAGAACAAACTACTTCCTCTGTTTCTACGGCCGCCAATTAGAGCGCTCCCACGGTCTCGCAGTCAAAGAGAAAGGTCGAGATGGTTCCCTGCTCCTGCCTTTGGCTCACACAGAACACTAGACTTTATTGGGTGGAGCCTGAAAAAAGTTGTTCTTTCTTCCTTTTATAGAAAGCCCCTATTAACATGATATACGTCAAGAGCACTAGATTACACAATTAGATAAGGCTGGCTGTTGAAAAAGAATTCTATCCGTGAACCCAGCAGGCAAATTCTATAATCAATCAAAGCATGGTTTATTATATGTCATAAAACATATGTTATTCAGAATGGTTCCTATTACACTTTCTTCTGTTAGGGTGAATTTAGATCAGGGTAGTCTATCAGGAGGTTGTTGCAGATTAGGGCAAAATTATTGCAGACCTGACCAAATTTTCCTATTGAAAATATTTGGTATGACAAAAAGTATGTGTCTTTTGATAACCACGATTTTCTTTAATTTCATAATAAATAGAACATTTATCCAACAACTTTCAATTAAATGCAGACTTTGGTGCACCAAAATCTTCTTTTAATTCATTTATTAAAATTGGCTAAATACATCAAGCGTTTTCGAAAACTGGGTGGCAATCTTTCATAAGGGCAAATGTACAAAACCCTTTTTGAGTTTCAGACCAATAATTTCCACATCCCTCTGCTACAGAAAGTCTGACCAATTTGTTTCATAAAAATTATTTTAAATATATTTCATGGTCTTTGTTGAGCATGTAATATAAAAAAAATCACAATATAATTTTGGAGTATTTTTAATTTTTATTATTCTTATTGGCTCTCAAATACTTTTGACTGGACAATTTTGGCCCATGTGACAAACAGTTTTGGACACCCCTGCCTTAGAGCCTGTGGCTGATTTTCCTAGGGAAGCTGTTTGTGTAATATTCATAATTATATTCTTAATATCAAATATCAGTCACACTTTTTGTCTATGTTTTACAACTACACTGCAGTAGTTCAACATTTACTCTAAATACTAACATAGTACACTTTAATATAGCTCCCAATTCTTTAATACAATACACTCTTACTTACTAGTAACACTTTGTTGCACTTATGTCCAGGTAGGAGCAGAAATCAGCACACCATAATGATGCTTTGGTAGCATAAAAGTTCCAATTAGCAGGCTTTTTGATGCACCAACAGGAGCAAGCTAATCAGTTACTGTGTCAGACTACCCCAATATGTATTCAACAGAATTTTGGCTCACTAGTTCACTAATTACCCATTAATGTGCATATTAGTTTGCAACATGTTGGAAATTCTGCTTTTGCCCAGCCTACCCTCTGCTCCCTTTTACACATCTACTGTCCATTATTCTGGTAGGTTGACCTCAAGTTCTTCAACTCTGTGTAGCTCCACAGTACCACATGTCTTTTCCTGGTTCGCACACATAAAAGTGCAAATGCCTACTAAATTATTACAAATCTTCTGTTTGTAATAATCAATCCTGCCAGCTCAAATGAACCATCTGATTCCGAGGCCAATGGCTGCATAGTTTTTCTGTGTGTGTTCTTGTTTTACACTCTGCTTAAGTAATGCCACAGTTTGCAGACATTTCATTTGGGTATTTTAATCCAGATTAAAAGTAAAAAGTAGATAACAGGTTATTATAACATGTGAACGACACTAATACACGTTTGTCAAATTTCAATCAACTTTAAAATGTTATTACTTGGCAAATTTTCAGTTTTTTTGTCCATCTGATTATCTCTATTGGTTTTTTATCAAGGCAAGAAACATGAACAAATTTTTAGTTTTTTTTTTTTTTTTGGTCCATCTGGTTATCTCTGTTGGTTTTTAATCAAAGCAAGAAACATGAGTGAAGTAGTAAAAACAAGCTGATTCTAAACTTTGGAAATTCTTCTATCCAGGAGGCAGGTGAACCTTTTCCTTGACAACCACAGGTGTTCATTAGCAACGCCTGCCTTCCTCAGGGTTAAGGAGCTCTGTTCGCCATCCCTGATTCCAGGCGAATCATGGTGGATTCTTATTTACTCAGAAGTCAGGTTTTCACAGTTCCCAATGGGAAGTGCAAAAACAAGCCCAAGCCATTTGGACTTTTGACTGGGCAAGTCAAGAGTCTGTTAAGAAATCCAGAGTCTAGGTTTATGTTAAAATATCCTTCTGTGAGAATTATAAAGGAGATCACAGCTAAAGTTTCCACATCAAACAGCGGAATGTCCACACAACAGACCAAGAAAGGAATCCTCTTGCTGCCTTCTGTACTCTTTGCTGTAACTTTGTTAATCGATCCTTGGCTCCGCCTCCTTCCTCTCTTCCTCTAGTCGCGATTTATATCGAAAAGTCCTTATATGGAATGAAACTTCCCAAATTCCTGAATGGGGGAGTGATCCATCGGCCCGCCCTGCATACCAGACGTGCAGCGGACGAGACGGATTGTCGCACTTTTCTGAGTCACAGGGGGAAAAAGATTTTTTTTTTTTTAAAGCAGTTGCTGAGGTGACGTAATGTCGGTGTGGGTTCATCGCGTCCAGCTTCAACTGGCACGTCGGGATTTGTAGAAGTTTGTAGTGAAGGCCATGAACTCACTTCTTTTGAGGTCATGGGTCAGAGGGGAGGCCTTCTTATTATGGAAACAGGGAAAAAAAAGAAAAAAAAAACTAAACTTGGAGCAGAACAAAACTAAAGCACATTCCTCCTCACTTCATGGAAAAGTTACAATCTTGGACGATCTTAGGCTGAATCCCTACTCCAGTAACGCAAGATGACGTCTTGTTTCACCAGTAGTGAAATAATTCTAAACCTGCGTTCCGATCAGATTATTTCACTTTTAAACAAGGATTAAAAACTTAGCAAAAACTCGCCCGTGCTTTCCACAGACTTTAACCCCGTATGATGTGCGTCTGCAGCAGTGGCAGCTGGTGTCTGAGCTCACAGCAGATGGAGCTTCTCTGTGTCTGAGTCCGGTCATGGCCAGCTGTGCTCCTTCCTGGTGACGTCATCCAGGTGTTCTTGCAGCTGACTCAGTCTGAGAAAGAGAATAAACTGGAAGGGAGGCTCATCACACACCCTGTGAAACATGTGTCACATAGCTGAGTTGTGAGAAGGAGGGAAACTAAGCAGCTAAAACAGAGACTCAGGGCCAGTAGTGGTCATAAAGAAGTCACCGGCACACACAGCAAACTCTGCCGGGGGGTTAGGACCCGTTTTGTATCTCATATAAGGTCTTGATACTTTTCAGATTAGCTTTACCCACTAAACTCACACCACACTAAGCAATAATCTCTTACATAACACACTGATGAAGTAAATAAACAACTGGGCCGTTAGCTCCCCCTTATGGACATACCGGGTAAGTACGACACATCACAAAAAATAACCCAAGTCTTAGGGCCATAAATTGTGAGACTGACATGTTGCTTTGCACAAACTTTTTGCTTCAGTCTTACTGTGAAGAGTTAATAAATGGATTTCAGTTGCAGAAAAAATGTATGAAAACTGATTTTATTACTAAAAAACCTGATTTGCACTGTTTGACCCCTCCCCATGAAATGACCTGCGAGCTTCGTTTCATCGATCCTGCTCAGGAATCCCAGAAGAATACCTCATTCTAAATGCCTTTTTTTAAACTCAGTAACGCAAACTCGACTTATTGTCAAAAGGTCTTTTTAGAGAATTTATTATTGGCTCTTCAACTAAATACACAGTGTGCAAATGAAAAGGCTTCAGTGGCTCCTGAGGCTCGATGGGAACCCAAATCTAAAACTAGGACTGAGATTCAACCCTGGGCCAGCCCTGTTACTGGGCACTGAGCAGCTGAAATTACTCTGGCATTCTGCTGAAACTAGAGGAGAATGGTAGCTTTAAAAACGAGTGGAACTTAAAATCATTCTTGTTTTCTCAACCAAAGAAAGCGGTTATCACCACTGTTCATGGCCAGGATGTTGGATCCAAAACCAACCATGTATTCAGTCAACAACTTCAAGGAGGGAGCTTCAGCTGATGTGAAGAAAACTTCAGGCCACCTAAGACAGTCCAGCTTCAGCTTCTGAAGAGGATTCGCTTAAGGTATGGGTTCCCAAGGTGAGGGTCGCGAGATTATTCCATGCTGATGTGCTACAAAGATTTTGTATTTCCTTCTTTGTCAAACCGATACCAAAGTTTAACTTTGACTTACAAGATGATCCACATTCCTCATTTTAACTCAGGCGGAAGGCTGTAAGTTTTTGTGAGAAATCTTATAAAAATACTTTCTCATAAAAAAAATGCCCCACATCAAAAGGGGGCCACCAGTCTCTAGCACTGATATTTTGGGGCTTGCAGGCTGAAATGTTAGGGAACCCCTGGTTAAGGGTTCAGGCTTCTCACCATTGCTCAGGAGCTACTTTACCCAAGCAATGTTGTCATCATCAGTGTTTATTCCAGAATGGAAGAGCACCTAATCAAGATGTATAAAGGATGACTGCACTTGCGTCTCAAACTAGGATTTCATCAGTTATTCAAAAACACACATTTATTCCTGTTTAACGTCATGATTATGGCTGACAGCTTAAGAAAAACCAGAGCTTGTAAAACCACAATATTAAAGTAGACCAAATAAAAAATATTTTAATTAATTATTTTATGGCCATTTCAGTCTGGACTGTTGTCTAGTAGACACCATCAAAGGAGAGTAGGCCACAAGAAGGTCATTGCTGAAGAAGCTGGTTCCTAACAAAGTGCCATACGCAAGCATATCAGTGGAAAGTTGAGTGGAAGAAAAACATTTGGTAGAAAAGGGTGTGGACTGCAGCAGGGGTGCTTTAAAACCCACCATCCACGGACGCATCTACATGCAAATGGCTAGAGCTGTGTATCAAGAGGAAGATGACACAGCAGGCAACAATGCAGAGAAGCTGAAGGAAAAGCAACCTGCACCTTTGTAACATTATTAGCAGACGCAAAGGCTGTTTCACTGATGCAGGAACAAAAAAAATAGAGCCCAAAAACAAACATTTACCGCATATACTGCACGGTACAAGGACAAGCTTTTATTCATCGCTCTTACATTGTAACTTTCTGAAACACTAAAACTGTTAGGTTGTTAAAATTAGTGCCTGAAATAAATCAGTGTAATGAATTTTTATAATAAAATCCCATCTCATTGATTCTCCAGGTCACATGAGCCCCACCTGTAACTGGCTCTGGAAACTGCCCAGATCTTAGCTGCTTGTAGACACAGCCAGCAGCTTCCTCTCTTTTAAATGTCTCACATTAAAGTTTACCAGAGAAGCATGTGAAACACACATCAAAACCCGCGGCCATGACCGGACATTGAAAAATAAACGCTTTGACGGAAAACTGCCCTGCAAAGGATCCACAAATCAGGTGAGAAAACTGGAGGATTTAGATCTTTTATTTTTTTCAAACAATTTAGAGATGTTAAACACTGAACAAATAAAGACGCCCCAGTCAACACTCCAGAAAAAAGATCCTTAACCTGTTGTCGCATTCGTCCTTTATTGCCAGCTGTGTTGTTGTGCAGTTCACCGTTACCTGCGCCCCCCCGCAGAGCGCTGCGTACAAAAGGAACAGACATCTGTGCATATACCAGGCGCGCATCGATTGTGGGATTTGGAGTTGTCACGCATTAACTCACAGACAGACGCCTTTAATGCGGAAGCAAATCCAGATTTAGAATTTACCAAGGCACGTTGGTGGGGAAGAAAAAACCAAACCCAAAGAATGAACAGAGGCTACACACGGGCCCATCTGCACTCCAATCACGTGAGAGCGGCAGCGAGCGGCGCTAAGAACCGGAACCAGATCCAACACTGTCGCTCACTGGATGGGAAATGCCACGACGTTTGATCCTCATGGCGCTTACACATGGAAGCAAAACAAACCCTACCTCCAGATCTGCACATAACCTTTTGGGCCCATCATATGGGTGACCGTACATTCACTCAGAAACACTGAGACAGAACTTCAGAAGGCAACCAAAGTCTTCCAGGGTAACTAAACGAGCTTCGCCGTTCACACAAGTCCTTCCTTTTGACTCTGGCATGCGATGACCTACCTGAGGAGCGTTACTGGACATGTTTCAACCCCCGCTGACCGGCTCTAAGTGACAAATGAGCACTTCTGGAGGCGTCCAAAAGCGCGTGCCCTGGCACTGAATGGACCTTTAGGAGCTTTATGGTGAGACAGAAAGAGTTGGAGTTGGTGAACGGTCGACTTGGAATGTTAACCAGAAATATTTCTCCAATCTCAAAGAAAAGCTACACAAACGTTTGGGAGATTCATGATGACAACACTGTAATTTAAAACAGAAAAAGGAGAAGAAAAAAAAACATTTTTTTTGAGAAGCTTTTTTCTTTAGAGCATCCCATAATTGAACTGGTCAAAAATAAATAGATGTATACATAAGAAATTTATAATTTACTTTTCATATTTCACATAAAGCCTCTTGTAACTGCCAAACATGTTCCAGTATGTGACATTCTGGACACGTTCAGCTTGGACTGTGCCTAGGTAAGGTCAGCACGCCGGTCCGGACAGAGCAGCCAAACCCAGGACCTCCCTCTACGTTTAACCCCAGGATCCTGCAGACCCTCGCCAGGAACGAGGAGAGAAAAAGAAAACAGGATCACGGCTCTGCGCCTGAAACAGCAGCGCCGCTCTGACCTTCACAGGTCAACACGGCGCTGACGTTACAGGTGGGCAGAAATAAAGCTGCCCTCTCCTCTGTGCCTCCGCTGCCAGCATCAGTTCTCTGAAACACGGACCTCGTCTCTTTCACTTTCAGAAACAAAACAGAAACAGCCCTTGATATTATAAACTTAACTTTGCTTTCAATCATTATGCTTTTAATACCAAAGTCTCAAGAGATTTTCACAGAAAGAGCCATGGGGAGGGAAGTTTAGTAGGTCTGGTTCTTGCCAAACTCACAGTGGACAAACGAAACCCAAAAAAAAAAATAAATCAAACTATCTGGTCTCGGTCGAGACAAAGAACTTAGAGAAGAAACAGCAGCCTCCCCGAACCTCTCAGTCTAGGCAAACATATGGCAGGATGTTCAATTTGCTTTCATCCCCGTGAGGGTCCAGTGATATGCACTCTGTCCAGTCATACCAGGCGCCCTTGGTGTCATAACAACCGTTAACACCGGGCCAGTTCCGCGTGTGTATCCTGTCCAAGTCCTCCGCCGACAGCTCTCGACTCACCCCCGGCAAATCGCCCACCGAGCCGTCCGTCTGCAACACGTGCGTTTTCCTCAGCTCCTTGGTCTCCTGCTCTTCCCTTTTCAGATATTCAGACATGAAGAAGTGTGCGCTGGGGGCCTGGACCCCTGAGGAGGTGAGCACGTTGCTCTGAAGGTTCAAGTAGGACTGGATGATTTCGTTCCTGGACAGCTCCTTCCAGTTAGTCTGGCGGAAGGGGTTGGGGCCGGGGCCGGGGGCGGGGCCGGGCGTGGAGGTGGTGGCAGTGGGCTGGGGGGGGACGCTCTCAGTTCTCTGCCGGGACTCTGCGGGGTCTGGAGTGGGGACGTCCTCTGCCTGAGAGGGTTCTTTATGCACCAGAGGTTTGATCTGGCCCGTGACCGGGTCGAACGTTATCCTGCGCTCTTTTAACCTCACAGGCTTCGTTGTGTCCTCTACTTTTTGACCGTCTAAGTTCACAGAGAAGTCTCTCGGCCTGTACTTTCTCCTTTTATGGTCCAGGCTGGGTGCCGTCGTGCCGTCCGCGTCCTCACCCACCGTCGTGCCTCCCTCGAACGTCGATCTGTGCAGGTCGGAGTTCTGCTGAGGAGCAAGCAGGGAGGGGGAGAGCGACGGGGACTCCAGCGCTGCGGCGATGTCGTGGGGTGGGCAGTGAGACGGGGTTTCTGACGTACTGGCTGACTGCAGGGGAGCCCTGTGAGAAGAATGTGGCAGTTTCTTAGCGTAAGGCGCCTGGCCTGGGGAGGACACAGAGTGAGAAAAAGGCAAGGGAGAGTCTCTGGAAGATGGGCTTGGGATCGGCGTCCCTTTAGCTGCGAATGCTGCTGAGCGCTTGGACACAGAGTCTTGCTTTCCGCTCCTCGGACTGGACGCGACGCTACGGGGACTCCTGGCCTGGAAACCGCCACCGCCTTCATCCAACCTAGCCTGCTGCTGCATCACGGCCACTTTGATCAAGGAGGAAGCGCTGAGCGGCTTGGCCGCTCCGGGAGAGCTGGGCCGAGGCTTGACGGCGTTTATGGGAATCCTGTTAACTTTGTCGTTTTCAGGGTGGTCCACCCGGGATCTGTCCGGAGACGGGACCGCCTCCTGGTCGAGCAGCGTGACGGGGCTGCCAGCGATCCCATTGGTGGGCGGTGAAACAGAATTGTCGTACGTCGTCGTCATCCTGGCGATTTTCTCGGGCAAGTACACCCCGCCGTCTCTGGGCTCCGCCCGTCGCTTCCGGCTGCTTGATTTCTCAGCTTTGGGCGAATACGTGTTGTGGACATCGTTTCTGGTCTTGACCTCAGGGACGCCTTTCCCCGACACGGAGAGGTCCGCAGGGGAGGAATCCGTCCTGCAGGGATGAGAGCTGCCGTTGGTGGATCCAGGGACACTGGCAGCCCCGGCCGGCCCAGGTTCTATCAGATTCTGCCATTTTCTTAACAGTTTCTTGGCTCGCTTCGCTAGGTCTTCATCCCTGGCCTTCTTCCTCACATCGTTGATCAGTTTTCCAAGCCGAGTTTCCTGGAAAAAAAAAAAAAAAAAAGATGTTGTGACTTCAACATCCACGCTGCTAAACTACTGTCTGAACAGCTTGTTCGTGGAATATAAAATCTTACCTCAAGTGCTTCTTTGGTAATTGGATACTTCTCAAGACAGGCAATTACTTCCAGTACAACCGCCATATCACATATCTGTATCGGGGACAAGTAAACAGTGTATATGACAAACTACAGGAGGAAATAAAAACAAAAGGCAGAGATGGTCCACGAAACAGGCTGGTAGCAGGAATCAGGCTAATTTCAGCTTGACCAGCTCCAGAATCTGATCGTTTTCTTAACGCTCCAAAACTAGGTGCATTCCAAAAGAACCAAACAGAAGCACATCCGCTTTTAAACTCTTATTCAGGGTCGCTACAACCGGCTCTAGAGGCTGCAGGTCGTTTCGCTTTCTCCCTGTCCAGCTTTCATACATGAGACTTTAAGGTACACAAAGGGACACATATTTGTACAAATTTGGAGGAAATTCTGTCAAAATAGTGTAGGAGCAAATTAACTGGAAGCTGACTTGAACACAAACGAGGAAGTCTGAACTTTAATGTCTGGCTGCTCTGTTTTATTCCTCTGAGGGTTTAACTTAGTCTCTGAGAACACGCCGAGTCTGCCTGCTGGTTATTAATGCTAACCATGTCACTCATTTCAAGGTAAGATGCTAAAGAGTCAAAAATGACAACTCTATATTACTTAGTTTAGTATTAGTACTTTTTTTTTAATTAGTAACTAATTAAAACTGCTCTCTGCCTTACAAGGCGTCTCATCAGCTCTGCTCCTCGTAGAAATCACTGACTGTTCACTGCAGCAAAGCTAAGTAATTATTCTTAACGAGTTCTTCATTTTACCCACACTTCTTAATTATCCAACAGAATAATCCTAACAGGCTAAAATTCTACTGGCCGATCAGAGACTGGCCTGATATGTGATGGATGCATTGGTGTCAGTGACAGAGTCTAGTCTCCCTAAGCCCAGAACAAAGCCGGTCCATAAGGGGACAGGAGACCCTCGGTGTCTGGGCTGCCCTAAGCGCTACGGAGTGGTGTGTAATGGCATAACTTACACCGGGGCACCATTAGCAGAGCTGTTTGCTTCAGAGACAGACCGACGTTACAAAGCAAAGATAGCCGTGACAGCTCCTAATCCTGCCGTGTTTCAAACCGTCCACGCTAAGGCACAGCGTGAGAGTGGACCACGCACGGGTGGAAAACATTTCTAACCTTTCTAAGGGCTTTGCGCTGGTGGACATACCTGCATTAGGCGACCAGGCTACGGCTAGCATTCAACTTGGTGTAGAGGGAAGGACCCGACTATTTCCTAAAAGCTGCCTTTAGCATCATGAGCTAATTTCTAGTTCCGACCTCCCGTACTTACGCAGTGGCGGCTCACACGACGTACCGGTCATGTAGCAGGAATTATAGCTAATGTTGGGGTGAAATGAGCGTGTGTCGATACAGTGAGCGGCTGGTATTGCTTTCATGCCGCCGTGTGTTCGGAAAGCTGCCGTGGTATTACGGCTAGGCTAGCAGTTAGCATGCTAACGGTATGTAACGGGAGATGTCTAATCAAGGCAGCGCTGTTGCTAAATTAGCTTTAAAGCTAGCTGTCAACTCAGACGCGTCTGTGTCGTCCTGTCTCTGAAACATCAGGTGTGTCGGTATCGGCTACGCCGTTGAGCAGTTTATTTTTTAAAAAACAACAACAAATCAACCATCTTAAAGCCACTAGGCAAACTGCCGTGTCGCGTTAGCCACAGTCCAGATAAACAAGCTAAAGCTAGCTTTAGCATTCCTCACATTGCTCTGACTGTCAATGGCCAGCAGCAGCCGGTCCTTCATCTGCTGCGGGGTTGCTGAGACCGTTGTCATTGCCTGTTCGCTGCGATCCGGGGGATGGAGGGAGGAATCCTCCAAAATGAGAGCCGGCTGACAACGAAGACTCAAAGTTCACTCGCAGAACACAGCGGGCGCCCGAACAGCATATTTTCTGTAGCCTGCGAGGTAAACGGCTCAGTTTATCTCACATGGAGGAGGAAATGTGTGGGCTCTGCTGGCCGTTGGCTCCTGCCTGCTTCGGCGCTCTTCCAACTACCAGCTGCTGGATCTCTCAACGGCCTCCTGCTGCATGCTGGGATACGAAGTCTGCGTCGTGACGTCTTGACGTAGTCAAGTAAACATCCAAAGAACTATCAACAGCCATGGAGCTTTTTTTTTTTAAATAATGAACTCAAAGGAATCAAATAAAGTAAATTAAAACGACATCCGTGTTGAATGCGTCACAGTTGCTACGAGGTGTAACATTTGTGTACAGTAGAATTCTAAAGTGAATTAGAAAGTATAAATGTTGACCTTAACTACTGAAAGAGATTTCAGTTAAAATAAACCCGTGAAAATAAAAGTGTGACATTATATTTTGGTACATTAACATTCTGCCACAAAGTCATAATTTGTTGTTATTTGTGTGTTTGAGTCTTCACAAAAAGAACCACAACAAAAGGTACCCAGTTTTGTAGGGCAAATATGGGTAAGAAATGGGCCCCGGGAAGGGTTGTCAGTAGGTTAATAGCCCCACATTTATTACCTATATAGGTTTGATGCACAACAACATTGGGTAAAATTGAGACATTTATGAGTTTTATGTGTATTAGCCAATTTTCACTTTTAAAAAATCCATTCAAGACCCACCTAAGGCCTGCAACGGGGTCCGGACTGGTTTTACTAATGTGGTTTCTATTTAGTCAACCAATTTACATCCCACACATGAAGCCTATTGTGACCCCAGGCCCAATAGTACACTTCCAGCCTGAGCAAAACTCACATGTGATCCACATGTTGGCTGTGTGTTTTCCAAGTACTGTCATAGTAGGACATCTGTAAACAGCTGGAAAACAGGAGTTGGACTTTTGTTGGTTTAATTCATACGCCAGAGAAAAGAATAGAAAGAAAAACATATCAAGTTACACTGCGTGATTAGTTGAAAGATTTACTTATGCTTTCCATTTTTACTTAGAAGTTAAAATTTAAATTTTTTAAGTTGGACAAATGATCACAAGAGTCCCTGAATACAGAATCAAGTGGGAATGTTGCACAGTTCTCACCAGTTGTGATCCCAAAATCCCATATGGCAGCCTTGTGTATAAAGTTCATGATCTAAACTATGCTTTAACTTTTTCTGGCTTGTGTTAGATGCATTTTTAATGCTTTAATTATTCTAAGATAAGTTATATTATTTCACAAAGGAAACCCATCCAAAATGGGCAGGTATAATGATCGGGTGACAAAGCCGCCAATGTCCGTTGCGTAACATTGGCATACCTTCAGAGAGCATGGAGAAATGTTGTTCAATATCAATTTTAAAACAGCACGAAGTGTTGGCTTAATTCAAGATATATTAAACGATTTTTCAGGTCAACATTCAGCACTTGAAGCTAAAGGATGCTCAGTGCAGGCTGCCCTTCTCAAAAACTCACCTATGTAACTTGCGTCATGTCACCTAATTAAAGTGCCGCGGCAGTCTGAGCTCGCCTTAAACACAAGAGCTAACTTTATGAGCTACTACTTTTCTCATCCTCAAGTCAAAGTTTCTCATAGTCATGGTTATTATTACAAATACAGTAAATACAGTTCTCAACCTTGTATGTCAGCTTTTCCCCTATGCTGAAGTTCCTTTAGCCTCTCATAATCAGTTGATTAAGCCCGTTGTCTGCCCCGTAGACATTATATACATGGACACCTCATTACGTGCTGGAGCGCATTTTACCTCACCACTATATTGGATGGGGCTCTCCTACTCAAGGCTGGCATAGGAACCGATGGGAATAGACACAGAGAGAGCAGCCTTGCTCGTATTTTCTGCTGTTTCCTGTTACGGTACGATAACTGAAAGTAGATTACGTGGTTTAGATCACCGTTTTGAGCTGAGATTGGTTCTGAAGATGAGTTTTACTTGGTGAGAACAAGGCAGAAATCCAACAGATGGGCCATAATTTTATGCTTTTAAATTTTTTATCGCTGTATTTCACAAACTAAGGCTGAATCACATTGCCACATTAAGTTTCCTGGAGTTACGGAGTGCCAGCACATGCAAGAAGCTGTACAAAACAATTATTTTTCAAGGGCCCCAGCCCTAGTTACAAGGCCAGTGTAAGGACACTGGAATGATCTAGAAATTTAAAAGAACACATTTCCAGGCCTTTAAAAAAACTGTGTGTATAAAGTGTGAATGCACAGCACGCAAAAATATTAAGAAATTATTGTTGGTGACTTGGAGTATAGGGAAGGCTTAGGACTGTACATGGGAAGTGAAATAAACTTAAATGAACAATCCAACTTGATTCTTTATTAAAATGAACAATTTCTTAATTTTTACATAATACCACAAGACTCATTGTTTAAGAGCATAAAACAGTATTTCAGCATAAAAGCACGTATTTATTTCCATATTTAATAATATACCATAATATGTTTGTATTTGTTAAATAGCATAAAACAAAGTATTTCAGTATGAAATCCGTACATTACTTTGCCATATGTCTGTCAGTTAAAGACCAGAAATGTATGAAATGCGTTGTTTAAACAACATATTTCAGCATTATAACGTGTTGTTTCATGTGTAACAGCATCCTGTATCCTAACTGCATCTCTGCCATTTGTACCAAACTAAACCGTGTGAAAATCTGGTTAAAATATAGGTAGTTATGATTTATTTAAGTTGGCCAAATAGCTTCCTCAGTACAAATAAATGCACTCGGGTCACGTGAGAGACCCATCCAAGATGGCGGTCTTGCTGAAACGTCAGCGCCAGTTGGCAGCACCAGTACATGGTCCGTCTACCTATATCTATCTCCTCCTTTTTGTGTTCCAATTTACCGCCGTCGGACAGTAGTTAAAAATAGGAACGCTCACACTGTTAAAACAATAACAACGACAATAACGTTGTTCTAGGCGGTATTTTGTGCAAATAAACAGAGCTGAAACATCCTGTCTGATGACCACTGAAAGGTAGCACCTGTACGACTGACTAAATGTTACATAAATAATAGAGAGCTGCTACAAACAGTCAAAGTATCAGCTTTGACTCAATGTTGCTGCAAGTAGCAGCCATCAGGAATGCTGATGTCGGGTACCACCCTGTTGCACCAACTTTCCAACTTGTAATACCGGCGTTAAGGGCCATTTCAGATAAACTTTCCGACCCAGAGGTTGAGAATCTCGACAACAGAGGACAAATGGAACGCACTATATGTTCTGCCCCATCTTCCTCTGACACGGCTCTGGAACTCCCGCTCCCTGGCTCTGCCGAGTACAATCTAGGGGGGTGAATGTGGCCTTGTCTTTACTAGTAACTCCATGACTTCTCAATCTGTTGGTCCACACTGGTCTGCTATCAGAATCCAAATCACGGAGACTGTTCATTTTGCACAGTGGCCTTCAGCGGCGGTATACCTAAAAGCCACAGTTCTAGTGTCCCCTAGTGGCTAAATGTTACACAGTGCTGCTTTAAGTTAACAGAAATCTTGGAAGCAAAATACAAAAAATAAGAGATGTGAATTAAGAGTCTTATATATCCACTAGTGAGTCTTTTAAATAATTTATTTTTGTATTACATCAACTGAATTTGAGCAATCAATACAGTGCAGCAACAAATAAAATGAACATATTATGACATCAACGCAATAATTATTAATGAAAACTTTATGCTTGGCAGCGTTTTACCAGCAGATGGCGTCCTGGAGGTTTTAGTGCATAACCCTTAATCAGCTCATCCTAGCAGTATGTGTTAATTCAAGAATAAAAAAAACTTTTTAGACTGTTTAGTAAGGGTTTTACTCTAGAGACAATCTAAATGTAAGACATTTTTAACACAGCTGATATATTACTATCAACATTCCACTCTTTTCCCCAGTTAACCAATTTTAGTTGTAAAATAGCTCCTGCAGTTATTATTACTGAGGCTTTAAGGAACACATGGCCGAATGGTGCGATCATTATTTTTCATTTTTCTTTTTTTTTTGCCCAGTTCCAGTGCAAAAAGAAGCCAAGGTTCACATTTTGTTTTAGATCTGTATTTGTGAGATGATCTATCTATCTATCATTTAGCATTTCTATCATATATCATGTTTCCTGTCTTGCCATGCGTGTTTTCATCTGAAGAAACATGTTTTATGACTAAACATAAATAAACATTTTGTGAAACATCAAGTCATGTAACATCTATGAAGTTGTGTTGTTCCTGTTGCAGAATATTTAGAGAGAAAACACACAAAAACATCTGGTTTTACTTATATAACATGAGAAAGTAACAAAAATAGGCATCTTCTCCTAACGCCCAGCCAGCCCTTGGTGGAATTACCATTTTGTTTTGGGTCACGGTCACATTGCAGGTTCCTTTTCTGCTTCAGTTTACCTCATTTTTTGGAATTTGCTTGGAAGGCCAGTAGTTTTGAATGTCCTCCACTTTGTAGACTCTTTCCCATACAATGGATTGGTGGATTTCAAATTCTTTCAAGACCTTCAAATAGATTACCAGACTCATAAGATAATAAAGTCTATGGTGGTCACTCTCAGTTTGAATGCCAGGAGTAAACCAGACTACATCAGGGCAAATTGCCCTCAAAATGATGAGTAACAATGTTCTAATCATCTGCACCGATAGCGACACACCCATAAGATTTATCTCTGATCTGAAAATGATCTTGCAAAAAAGACAGAGATACCTGAAAACTCTTTGTATTGTCAGATATATTTATTTATATTAAATTTACAAAAAATGAAACAGATATGAAGACAGAAGCCATCTCACAAGAAAAAATACATCAGGTAATGTTTGAATAGAAGTGTTTTTCATCTTCAGTGCAGCTCACATTACAGCTAACTTCAATTATTTTGGTCCAACTTAACTTAACAGTTAGGATAGAAAACACACAATTTGAGGAACAAGGTGTGAACAAGTAATTCTTAAAGGGTTTGCTGGAAAAAAAATATGAAATCACCAAGCTGTGTTGCAGAATGCTAGAATTTGCATATTATATGAGAATAACGTTTGCTGTTGAAGTGAGAACACTCCTGGAGCACAGTGCAGCTCTTTACGGCAGTAAACTGCATTTTAGGGTTTGGGAAAGTAACACTGTGCTCCAAAACAAAACACTATATATATATAGATATATATATAGATATATATCTATATATATAGTTAGAAGATTTTAGCTGCCATTGTAGGAGGCTTAAACCAGCACTGGGCTGTCCTCTAAATGCACATTAAGGATTCAGTTGCTGCAGGTAACACATTGGGTGACCATACATGAGTATGAGTCCCTTTCACCATTCAGGTTTCACTTGTGTTTTTACACATTCTGTCAATACGCACAAACACATTTTAAAGCATCTGTTTCCGGTATTTCATATTATATCTCTAAGTCTATTTAAATAAGATGTACATAAGATACTATTTCACTGACTGTTGTTTTAATATAGGACAATGAATGCTTAATTCAAAGTAAAATACATGTTGACATACCTTCATGCACAAATAAAAAGTACTGCTCTGAAATGTAGACATTGCAGTATATATATATATATATATATATATATATATATATATATATATATATATATATATATATATATATATATATATATATATATATATGAAATAGCTCAAATCATCCCTAAGAAAAAAAAGATCAGCCAGTTTGATGGCTAAAACGATACAATACTCTCTTGCTTATGGTTGTTTTGAATTTTGATCCAAATGTTGATTTGCTACTAAAATAAAAAAGTTAAGAAACTGAGTAAAGCTCATGCAGGTTTACTGTAAAACAAATTCCTGTTAAATATCTATGGGTGCATCTTACTACATTAGAATATCATCAAAAAGTTGATTTATCTTAGTAATTAAATTCAAAAAGTAAAACTTCCGTAGAGTCATTCCACTCCGAGTGATACATGTCAGTTATCTATTTCTGTTCATTCTGATGATTCAGGCTTACATCTAAAGAAAATCGAAAACGCAACTTCTCAGAGAAATAGATTTTTCACCCCCCCCGCCCCACCCAAACATATGTTGGGGAAATGTGGTGGCATACAAAATTGGAAAAGAAAAATGCTGACTTGTCAGATATCTTGAAGACAGTCATTATCATCCTCCACGAGGGGGATAAGCCCCCAATTAACATTGTTAAAGAAGCTGGCTGTTCACAGACTGGCACATTAACGGAAAGTTGAATGGAAGGAAAAAGTGTGGTAAAAATGGTAAACAATCAACGGGAATAACTTCTGCCTTGAGTTGATTGTGAAGCAACAGCCATTTAAGAGTTTGGTGGAGATTCCACCAAACTGCAGATTCAGAGCTTCTAGAAACGCCACACGCAGACAGATCCAGGACATGGGCTTTGTGTTAAACCACTCCTGAACCGTAGACGTCAGTAGTGTCTTAGCTGCGCCAAGCAGAAAAAGAACTGGACAGTTGCTCATTGGTTCCAAGTTCTCTTTTCAGATAAAAGTACAATTTGATATACCTATACCACCAAGGCACCAAAAGCTGCTTTAACAACAACGGCGGCACCGCACTGGCTTGGCCAGTAAACCGGCCTAATCTGAAGACCTGTTGTCAAAACGAAGATGAGAGACAACAAAGTCGACAATGAAGTCGAGCTGAAGGCGGTTATTAAAGCAACCCGGACCTGATGAACATCTGGGAACCAGGGGTTGATCTTCTCCACGCCAAGCTGCATCGTTCCAGTAATTCATGTTACACTTTTTGAATTCAACTATTGAAATAAATGAACTTTTTATGATATTCAGATTTATTCAGATGCAGATGTTTTAGAAATCTATGTTATTACACATCTGGCTATAGCAAGTACAAAGGAATGAAAACTCCAACCAAACAACAGTACTTTCAGGACATGAAATACACGAGGATGGTGTGTAAAACAAATTTCTATTCACTAACCTTGCAGAATACAATCTACCATTTTTTTTGATTGATACAAAGCTTATTTCCCCAGTGTTGAAATGATTGAACTGATTGACTGTTCAACGACCCTTTTCCTAATCTACAGTGCAGTTGCTCATTAGTCCAGATCAGGGTTGAAACTTAGATGAAGGCTTTGGCAAACAAACTTTGCTCTGTTGTAAACCATTGTCCCTGTAAACACTGGTGCTTTACCAACAGATACCTGAACGCCCATGTAAAAAGAAGTGACAAACACAGACAACACATTAGCTGCAGAAAGTTAAAGGAAAAAGCGAAAGAAACAGGGCAACAATATATCAGGCTCACTGTAGAGTCCGGAAATCCAGCAGAGAGATCCAGAAGTACTTCTCAGTGCATTTTCCCCATTTGACATCATCTCACAGTAAGCACAAAAAAAAAAAAACATTGTTCCTACAGTACAGCAATATACACAACTATTCTACAGGTACTTTGACTTAATCAAAACTCTGCGGGTGTTGCACAGAAAATAAACACGTACTGTATACTGCAGTGTAAAACACAGTACCAAACAACAGCGTCCACGTGTGCATAAAAGGCTCATCACCGTACATTTTTAGGCTTCACTTACATACACATGACACAAGTTGAACATGACAACACAGTTTTAGCAAAAAACAAACTTAAATATTTAAACTGAATGTCTTTGACATTCAGAGGAAACAACCACCAACAAAAGCAGAAACCATGTTTGAAATTTCATGCAGTTACTAGGAAAAGAAAAGTCATACATTTCTCCTTTAGACTGTGTTACAGTAAAGGTAAAACACGCAGAGTCCTTAGAACATATGAAAGTAGGAATCGTTGCAGCTACAGAATAATTGTTTTCTCAGTGACTAATAGTGATGCAAACTTAGTGTCCAAGAAAAGTGCCTGTTCTTAATTTCATATAAATTTCACCTGCTCTGATTCTCTGGCTGAGATTGTGACTGACTTCAGGAACTGAATTGATTGCATTCAGCACAGTGTAGTCACACGTCCTGCAACCGTCAAATCCTTTCCGCATCACAACTCAGCTTCAGCAACGCACAACATCCTGTTGCTCTTGATTTTTATTTCCAATGCCAGTACAAAAATACGATCATTCCACTTTTAGCTGTGCTCGCTTTAGTGTACCTCAGGTGCTGGGACAATCTATTTAAAAAGCTTGATTTTCTGTCTAGATGTTCAACAATTTTATGCCAAACTGAAGACGTCCTATTTTAACATAGAGGATAATTCTAAAATGGCCAAAAGCAGTCTCGGCTAAAGTCAAAATGCAGGTTTATACTAGAGATGCACCAAGAAAACTATATTTTTTAGCTTAAAAACATAAAGAGGAAATATTCTGCTGGAAACAAAAAGACATTCAGATTGCATTGCTTCTCAGAGGAAACCTTAAAGCTACATCCTGAAAGTGAGATTAAAATTATTTCTAATTTCTGATGGAATCTGGACCTTCTGCAGGTTAATTTTGCATCCGCTCATCTATTAAATCAGTTACACAGATAGACACAAACTAATAGACATTGAGGTCGGATAAAAGAAACCTCCACATTTTCAGGTAAAATTAAACCTAGTTCTATTGAAGCAAAGGTCTGCAATCAGATACGAGGGGAAAAAACAGCAGTTATAATCTGCATGTGCTTATTCTTTGTTAGCCTCGGAAATTTACCACACACAATATCAAATAAAAAGCTGTTGTTTTTTTTTTAGCCAGCAGATTTATCAATGATGATATTGGGGCAAAAATGTCAGTATTGTACCCAATTATGTCAACAGAAACCATTAAAATCATACTGGCAGCTCAACGCTTTAAGAAACCGGCCAGAACACACAGATTGGTGCATCCCTTGTTTAAACCAAGTTTTCAGACCTAGAGATGACATAATATTAATGTGAATCCCTAACTGTATTTACCATGCACATTTCGTTCCATCATTGGGGTTTGATTGTTTTTTTTTTTCTTCAACATTTTTCCATTACTCAGACCCAGGATCTGCTGCAGTGACAAAATATTCAAACACAAGAATCCTAAAATATGACCTAGTTAAGTAAAACACATCTGGTATAAATTACCCTGATATATATTTTTTCAAAAATAATTTTAATTTAGCTTTTTTGTGTTTTTCCTTTTTTTCTATTTCTGTACAAGAAGGCAAGTTTGAACAAAGACGGGGCAAACAGGTCCAGTTCACCTTAACAGTCACTGGGATGGGGCGTTCAATATACAAACTCTCATTAATCAGTGTCTTTTAAATGAAAGCATAAAGTGCAAAAAAATGGAACACAGCTGTGAATGAAGTGAAGGTAACCGCTCACTTGAACGCACATCGAGACAACATCGAGACATATCTCAACACCAAAATAATGAATTAAAGACGAAAACCACAAAAGCATGACGATGCTATGACCAAATTCAAACATAAAGCACAAAGAGGACAGGCAGAGCTGCTTAAAGTAACAGGTGAAAGGTATTTGGCTGTACAGGTAGTAAAAAAATAGAAAAAGGAGGGAATGAGGATGACAAAATAACAGCAACACAACCACACGGATGTAAACTAAGTACATTCTCATTGCATCAAAAGTGCCGTTCTAGAGGCAGTTCAGCTGACTGGAAAATAGGTTTCACCTACTGAGGTCCCATCTTTGGGAGAAATCCATGAGTCTCCAGCGACTGCCGAGCTTACTCTTTTTTTCTTCTGTATTAAACCTTAAAAAAGAAAGAAAAGTCTTTTGAAAGACATCATCGTGCATTCCAGAGGATCCTCCACATTGCCTTAAGTTTCACATAACGGCTTCACACGTTTCAGTCCTCCTGGCCACAGTAGTTTTGCATAGATATCATTACGCAAAATCTAACCACATTCTGTACATGTAGAGCAAAACAAGCCTGTAAACATCGTTTTCATCACAAGGACTGAACGGATCCCCGTTTAGGTTTGGACAGATGAGGCAGTAGTGACAACGCAACGGTAAGTTATGTAGGCAGAGCAACTCGCAACTCAGTAAAAATGACTTCTTAACTTTTATCCTGTTTTTTTTCTTTTTTCTTTTTGCATGAAAACCAAAACGTCAAGCTTTTAAGGCAAAACAAGTATCCACAGTGATTTATGATTTCATGCATAACTGATGAATCTTATTCCCTTTGATAAAATCTAGATTCAGAAAGGTCCTAAAAATAAAGTAATGACTCAGCGCCTCTTGGGGCATATATTACAAACTGTCGAGAAGGTAAAAGCACAAAAACCACAGCCAGACTAAGAGGACTCGACCTCAAAACACTGTGTGTGAACAGGAAGCTGGATTGGAACATGTCAAGGGGCTTTCTCTGCAGATATGTTACTGTGGTTGGTCACTGATGCAGACCGGGACACCAGGTTGTCTCTGCTGTCATCGAGCTTCCTCAAACAGTTAACCAGGCGTTGAAAACAGATCCATACGGTGAATGTGGAGACTGAGCCATCTACCGCATTCATCCCATAACTTATCCTGCCGTGTAAAATGGAAACTAGCAGCAGTCCTCGGGAACATTTCCATGCAATTCCCTAACAGAGGACTTTTTTTTTTTTTTTTCCTAAACTCACTGTCAGGGGGTTTGATTGAGTGAAATTGCTAGTTCTGCTCAGGCAGAAGAGCTGAACGGCTCAGTTCAGGTACCATTTCCAAAGCAACCAAAAGCACGTAGAGCGAGACTTAGAGGCGGTCGAGGCGAAACGCATCCTCTGTGGCAGGGTCAGTGAGGATCATGTCGGGGTCATTCAGCATGTGCAGGCCGTCCAGCGTCAGAGGGTCGATTCTTAAATCATCCAGTGGGAACTGGGAGTCCACATCGAAGCTGATGTCTGTGGAGAGCGAGCTGGTCAGGTCCTTGGGGAGGCTTGGAGGAGACTCTCCACTCACTGAAGTAAAACAGGACATTTTATTTCAAAAAACTGAATGAACATTTTTTATGAAGTGTTTGCAGCAGAAAGGAAAGCTTCCATTGCAAAAATTAAGATAAACTATCAAGTTAAAGGGAAACAAACAATGCCTTGCAAATTTATTCATGTCCTTGAACTTATACTTAGTACAACACTGAAAATACAATATTTCCAGGCCTAGACAAAAAATTACCTCAAATGAACCCAAAATGGAATGGGAATGCTGAAAAAGCAAAGGTCAGATACATTTTATAACAAGATAAGATAGCAATTCCTTCATTGTCCCGCAATGGGGAAATTAGGCTGTGCCAGTGGCAAACACACAGTTATACACAATTATTAGCAATGAAAAGAAGAAGAAAAGAACAAACTAGTCTAATCTAAAATTAGCTCTAAAGAAACACCAAGAGTAGAAGCTAAAAAGTAAATACCAGAGTAAATGTTGCACAGTGGAGTATTATGAGAGAGCAGATGTGATCATTTATTTTGTAATTTATGTTTACAGCGTCTGCATTTTTTCCTGGAACCTTGATAGGAACGGCTCCCAAGGGCCCCCTATTGACAAGCGGCCACTGCTGCTGGTCCCCTTGTATTCTCCCACTGAGAGAAAATAAAGGAAATGTCTATTCTATTCAAAATTCTCCAGAGACAAGACTAATAGATCATTCTTCAGTTGTCCAATTACACAAATGTAAGTTATCTGCAAATAGTTCTTTAAGATTCACCATGTTGGCGCTGAATTTAATGTTTTCTCTGCCGAACATTGTTACCTTTGGCACTTTCAATGGTTATAAAAAAAGCATTTCAGACAAATTAGCTGAAGAAAACTGGAAGCAAAAGGGCTAAATGCATATCAAATTACTTCTATGGTACGTCTTGTCAAAATAGTGATTCTTTATCAAGCTCATCATGAGCTAGATGTGTTTTAGGTGCCTTGGGAATGATCAGCTGTATGGAGTGAATGGACAACTGTTTAATGAGGCTAAAGATTGCTCAAACCCTCTTTAAAAGCACACTAGCAGCTGGCTCACTAGAAGCAAATCACGCATAAATTACGAGTGAGTCTATAATTTTGCACGATACTTGAGATTACTGCATGAGCAAGTCAAAATAAAGCGTTGAAGCAGCACCTGTGAGGATGATGTTGGGAATGTTGCCATGGCTGCTGTAGCCGAGCTGCTGTGAGTCTTGAAGGTTGCAGTGGCCGGTCAAACCCATCATCAGCGCCTGGGAATAGTTGAGGGTTGATGTCTGGCTGTACAGGCTGTCAGAGCTGATGGGGGTCTCCATCATGTTGAACTGTGCCAACTAGAAATAACAGGAAACATACCCTACTCCAGCTAAATGTATATTTGTTTGTGAAGCAGCAGCATAATGGTGACACACACGCAGACACACAGCCTGACCTGTTGTGAGAGAGCGCTGGCCTGAATGGATGGCAGCTGCTGGTCATAGAAGTCTGCAAACACACTGCCCAGTATGGAATTGTGCTGCAACAGACAAACATGTCAGATCAGGTCGTTTAGACTTCCGTCCAAACTCTTTAAAGACCGTTAATACGAATGATGATGAGGAAGAGATGGTGTAAACATGTTAACAGAAGCAGTGGTGTATGGACAGAACACACTCAAAGCAGCAGTACCACCGCGTACCAACAGGATGCTTGGTGTTGCCTTACAGCATAAGAAAACACATTTCTTCAGCAACTTGGGCATGTTTGTCAAACACTACTGCACTGATTCTTACATGGGTTCAGTACAATTATTTAGCAAAAATCATATCAGTTTCAATAAACATAATCATTTTTTAATCAAAATCCATATGTCTCCAGGGTATCCTTTCCTTTTCAGCAATCCAGCCCCAGACTCTAGGCAAATATTGAAAGTGAATGTTCAGTTTATCTTCAGCTGCTTGAAGATTAATCTTTACCATAATGGCTTTCATTGTCTCTCTCTCTCTCTCTCTCTCTCTCTCTCTGAAAGGTAATTCAAGGGTTTTCACACAATTTGGATTCTAAATACCTGTCTTAACTTTGAAGAAAGCTTGGGGAAGAATGAGGAATTCAAACCACTGAGTTACACCAGCATTGGATTTCCCTTTGGAATGAATAAAGTATTTTTGAATTGAATTGGATTTGAAAACAGAAAGGCTATAAGGTCCAGCAAGTCCTGATGGCAGAAAACAGCCCAATCATAATCAGGAGGATCCAGTTGGGGAAATGCCATTTCCTTTCTCAGGGCTCTCTCTCTCAGCAGGAAGGATCGTCAGCCTCAGCTTACAAATACTTTCTGTCCAGACTCTGATGGTGTTGGATGTTTGTCCGTTTAGCCTGTTTTTGAAATTCATCGTGAAGTTTAGGAATAAAAAAAATCTATATCTTGTTGGAAAATGAAAGAACATTACAGTGAACAAAACTAATATTAACCAAGTTGATCCAGGCTTGGCTAACCTGATTGGCCATAAGTTTCCGTCAGCCGCCCTCTCTTCATGCTTCACACTTTGCACGGACTCAGAACTAAGAGCTCAGAAAAGGCAGAGGAGTGTTTTGCCGTATCTACTTGAATGACCATTAGAAAAAAAATTATTTTACCATTTTAACACATTTACTTTTGAGAGGAAAGTGCTTCAGAGATATCACTAGCTAGACAATATAATATGTCTGTACAAGACGACTCAACGTCTACTAGCATGCGTAAGAAGAGATGCAGAAGGAAGCTTTAAATACCAGACTTAGATCACCAAAGAGCTTAATATGAAGATTTATTGGCATGCATCCAAATTCATAATTTTTAATAAAAGCCTGAAAATCTTTGCATATGGGCAACCTCAAGAGCTCACTCTGTGGAATAGAAAGCTGTAACTTTTAAGTACAATACTGTCACCTGTTGTCAGTATAGTGAATTGTGTGCATCTGCATATGGATAAATATGTTCAAGGTCAGTTTCTTAGTGTTATCCATTAAATGTATGTATGTAATGCATTAACATACTGTACACTGATGTACCAATATTTGGAACAGTGAGTAGTTCAGTCCATAAAAAATGTAAAACTAAAGACAATTTCATGTTATAGAGATGGTAAAATAGAGCTGAAAAGCATATCTCTTCAAAGTAAAAAAGGAACCTTCTATACAAAAATTGTTGCAATGACTCAGAAAAAAGTTGCTTCCATAACAACATCAATGATGTGAAACCATTCAAGGACACCTTGAAAGCCAACGACTGAAGATTTTGCAGGTGAATCAACATTTTATTGGTGGTCGACTATTGTTCTGCGACAATGCTCCCCATTCATCATATGTAGCTCACATACATGCCCCAGACAAATATTTCATATGCTGGATATTTTTTGGTAGAGTTGGTAAATTAGGTGTCAGTTAGAGCTATGTACAGTGGAGGATACTGGGTAAAGAAACAGCAGCTTGATAAGGAAAGGATGGTCAATAGGGAATCAGATAACTGCAGTATCTGGCTGAACTTTGGCAGGAATAGCCATCCATTTCCGTTAGAGCATATAGTGAAAACATGAATATGCCATATGTGGTTTACTGGAATTGTCTTGTATTATAGTGTGAAATAACCAAGACGATGACTGAACAAATCTAGGGATCAATATCTGATGAGTTTAGGTTTAGGCCTGAACAAAAAGTGGTGGAGCATGTTCATATACCTATGATAAATTATTGTAAAGGTAAGGATTTCATTACTCCTGACAACGGGAGCAGCACGAGACAAAGTGAACATAAAGGTCAGGTGATGCTAAAATAATACAGATTAAACCTTACTTTGGAACATGCAGTAGTCAAATAAAACCATGTAAAAAAAAGCTATTACAGCAGTTTAAAGCACCACTGTTTAATTTTGCGACAGTGGCTTTCAGGGGCGCTAAACCTGGAGGTTACAGGTTTAGCGTCTCTATTGGCTAAAAGCTACACGGTGCTATACGGACTATAAAGCGCACTTAAAATCCATTAATTTTCTCAAAAATTGACAGTGCACCTTATAATCTGGTGCGCCTTATATATGATTACCATTGTGGTTAGTGACCAATTTTATGTGGTACAAAAATCTGTATCCCAAAATAAGAGTCGTCGAAAGTAAAGTGCCATGGATGATGTAGTTGTGACAAGCTAAAATCTGACATTTCGAATCAGATATGGTCAAGACACGGACTTTTATGTGATCAAAACATATATTACTGGTAATTTAATACCTTACCCATACATTACTGGTAATTTGTTTTTCTCTGAAATCGGGGGCCTCTGGTCACCCTACCGGAGGGGAGGAGTGATATTACACACTTGGGAAGAATATGTAGTGCGCCTTATATTCCGGTGCGTCTTATATATGGACAAAAACACACATAGACACGTAAATCTGAAAAATATGGTACATCTTACTCTGATCAGAGTGTTTCACACAAGATGATTAGTGGGGGCCACAAGGTTCTACATCCATTTCCCATGTAAACAATCATCGGCTTCTGGGTAAATAACAGATGGGTGGGTGGGTGAATGGCTATTAGATTTTTGAAATTGGAAATGTTTTATGACAGTAAAAGTGGTTTTGGCTCTTCTCAGACTAGAAGTTAGAGCCTCAGGCTCCGAAGCAAGTATAGGCCTACATGTACACTGTCTGTTTAACAGTCAGGAGCACCAAACTACATTTTTTGTTACATTTTATATACGATTTTAAAAGTTAATTCTTCAGTATTTATTGTTCATTTATAAAACTTGTATGTAAAAGTACTGTGAAAAGTTTTTTTTAAAACATCTCCAAATGTGTCAAACTCACATAGGGGACTAATTTTGGGGGGCATTTTAGCTATAAGAAAAACACAAGTAGGAATGGGCTGGTTTCTAAAACCAACCTATCCCAAGAATTTTAAAAGCTAAATTTTTTTCTCCCTAGAAGTTGGGTCTAGCCTTTTTCTTTGGCTGCCAGTGCCTGCAGTAATCCAGCAATGTCTGTCCTCCACCTCGGTGCTCCTGCACTGTTTCCTTTCTGACAAGCAAGCCAAATCTGTCTGTTTGGAAATACATTATATTGCTAAAAGTATTCAGTCACCATTACTGACTCGCATGTGAATTCATTCTTAATCCATAGGGTTCAGTATGAGGTTGGTTCACCATTTACAGCTAGAACATCTTCAACTCTGAGCATTCCTCCAGAAGCGAACTTGTTAATGTCATACGCTGATGTCGGACTCTGTGCAGGCCAATCAACGTCTCTCCAAACCGTTCTCACAAAGCTGTGAGCATGAAGTTTCTGCTCTAGAGTCCAGTGGTGGTGTGCTGTACACCACTGCATCTGATGCTTTGCATCACATTTGGTGATGTGTGGCTTGGATGTAGCTGCTCGGCCATGGAAGCTCATTCCATGAAGCTCTCCACGCTCTGTTCTCCAGCTGATCTGAAGACCAAAGGAAGTTTAGAGGTCTGCAGAGTTGACCCCTACAGACTGACTGCAGAAAGTCGGTGACCTCTGAGCACTATGCGCCCCAGCATTCGCTGCCGTCAGTTTACAGGGTCTACCCATTTGTGGATGATTGGACTTGTTGCACAGGTGACATCTTATCACAGAACCACGTTAGGATCTGCTGAGCTCCTGAGAGCGATCCATTCTTTCACAAATATTTGTAGAAATGGTCTGTATGCCTAGACGCTTTATTTTCTACACCTGTGGCCATGGAAGTTATTGGAACACCTGATTTCCATTATTTGGATGACTGAGCAAATACGTTTTGCCAATATAGTGTATTTCCATACACAAAAGACACAGAAAGTCATGTTGTGGAAACTGAAGGAACCCAGCCATCACTTTGTAAAAACTAGTTTCACAGTGCTACTTGTGCCTGCGGACAGATTTTGACCCGCTAATACCACCCTATTCTGCTTTTGATGCTCTCTAAAGAAAAGACAAGCAACAAGGTTTAAACTTCTGAACGCTTAAAGCGTAACCCAACCCCAGACGCATTTTGTAAAAAGGCCTACTAAGAGTGCAGTTCCAGGATGAGCGGTGTGGGTTTTAAGCAGTGCTAGTTGCCGTGGCAGTCAGGGCGACATCTAGTGGTTTTTGCCACGGAAAGGTCTTTTTTTCCTCCTCCCAAACGCAGGCAGGGCTATGGTGACGAAAGAGTGTACCGTTGGAAAATTCAACTGCAATCGCCACCGTTCAACCCTAAGAGGGCAGCACTGAGACAGTTTTAAGACAAATAACTACACAGGTACACATAAAATGTAAAAAAAACAGCACAATAACATTAAAAGCCGTAGTAAAATAGTTTATACAGTTTATTTAAACAAAAAAAGTTGATTTTGGGGTGGGTTACACTTTAAAAGCTAATCCAAAATGTAGCAGGAATTTGTTTAATGTTTTAGGAATAGTCGTTGCTTTTTTAAATCAAAATGAATAGATTTTATTTGATATTCTTGTTTGAAATTAAAGTGCAACTAGAGTGATGCGGTGAAAGCATGGTATGTCTGCCAATAATCATACAGTGAGAATCCCATACTATACTGATCCGTGCATAGACACACTTGGAAAGAGAAATCAATCGAGATTTGTTGTTGTAGAACAGTTTTAACTTGCATGGAAACTACAAGAAGCCACAGAGGTGAGCAGGTTTTCCTTTGTGTTAATGAACTAAATAGATGAAACTAAAACAAAGAGATAAATGAACAATTAATTGATTGCCTGTATATCAATAAAATCAACAGAAATCATGCAATCAATACTAGGTTCTATACTCTCTTATAGGTCTCTGTGCAGAACTGACTGTTGCATAAAGACCGGGTATGACTCAACATACCGTTATGATAAAGTGGAGGGGAGTTTCCCCCACACTTCGTCCTCCTGCTGTGATTTGGCCTTGATGTTTTAATTAACACAAACCCAGTGGGATATAAAACACGCAGAATAAAGAGAATGACTAAAGAATATAGACCCCTTCATGACTTCAGACTTCTCGCGCATGCTTAACTCTAGACAGTTAGAAATTCTCTTTTAGATGTCCTCGTATGATCAGCCACAGAACCTCTCCTGTTTCAGCATGACCTCATGAGTAATTGGATCATATCCTCAGTCATCTTAGTCTGAAACCACATTATCAGTGTTTGCTGCAGATGTCCCCACAGAGCAGAGCAGGACAACGGGGCACACGAAACAGCAGTTGTGTTTTTGCCAGTGAATGACCTCGGGATTACAGAGGAGTCCCTGCAGCACAAAGACAGACCAGAGGGGGCCGAGCAAACAGCAGGACACACATGTGGACACACACACACACACACACACACACACACACACACACACACACACACACACACACACTGAGAGACTCACCTCGCCCAGGTCCCTCACCGCTGTTGTTTCTGTATCCTTTTTCATCTCAAGCAAACAAAATCCATCTTTAATGCAATCAAAGCAAATCCTCCTTCACATTGCAGTTATTGCATTCTTTGTCCTGAGGTCCTCTGGTCTTTTTGTGAACTGTGCCTCATAAAAAATCTTCAGCGCTCTCATTTGATCGGTTTGGTTTAACTTGAAGCTATTCTCTGTGCGCTAGGTTTTGTTTCTTGTGATCTTCCCATGTCACTAATAGAGATACAGTGATCACAGATTTGCAGCCAATTAACAATTTGAGATTTTTGTAAATGTAAGCCTTTACAAATAATTTTAGACTTAGACCTTAAGTGTGATTTAGACTTAAAGTACGCTGTTAATTTTACTGACATAACTGGAAGTAATAGAAATTTTATGAAGTGTCCTGACATGACCCTGAGAGAGAATCTGTGGGAGACGACTAAATATTAGGGTGATGGTTAGGAGGCTGTCCAGCCTCCAAGAAAGGGAGCACAACACCAAAGCTAAATCCTCAGAATACCATGGAAAACATACAAGAAGCTGCTTAGTAATTATAACATGGGTTATAATCTAAATTTTGAGAAAGTAATTTCATCATAAAATGTTCTTAAAAAGCTGTCTATTTTACACACAATAGATACTGCTTTTACATCTTTTGAGAGATACCTGTCTAATTTTAACCAGAAGCAAACTTTCTTGGTTGAATGAGAATAACTTTAAATTAAAATCTACCAAGGGTATTAATAACTTTGGGCTTAACTGTGTATATTACAAAGACACAATTAAGAGAATGTAGAACCTTCCTAAAGGTGCATAAGTTAATTATTATTTATTTTCTTTCTCTTTAGCCCCAGTTCCACCGACCCTACTCTGTTTAGCTCGCCTGCCTCGGCTCCTCCCTTCTCGGTTTATCTTCGTGTGATTTTTGTTTCACCTGACCTAGAAATGCCTGGAAGAAGGAAATGCCTCCATGGGGAGGCAAAGTATACGGTGAGAGCAGTGGAGCTACAATGAACGGTTGAAACTGAAGCTCCCTGGGTACATAAACACAAGAAGTGCCCATGTGAAGCTAGCAAGTGGAAACTAAGAAGGAACGAGCATGCACACTGACGTTATGTGAGGGCGTCACATTGATTGGCATGTCAGACAACCAATAGATAAGGTGATCCCCGGAACACGAAGCCGAAAATGACTGCCCACATTACATTTAAACTAACAACAAAATAAGGCACAGCTCCCCACCAGGCAGACAGTCTCAACGGTTCTCAGTGTGTGCATGAGAGACGAAAGCAGAGAGAGGCTCCAGTTTGACTCACGTAGTTAGAATTTACAGCGTTATGAGATTTTTTTGCCTCAGCCATGGCGGGAGTGACGAGCACAAAAGATCGGCAATAAAATAATTTTTACAGGTCTCATTTCTCCTTGCCCCTCAGCCATTCACTGAAAAACAGTGTGTTCAGGTCAAAACTCCTCTGGAGTCCACTCGGTTAGACCGTGCTCTTGAGTAGGTCCAGAGAAACTCGAGCTGACCGTGAAAAAAAAAACTATTCCTGAGACCCTTTGTAAGCGGGCAGAGCAGACGGGTGTGCGGCCAAACCGAGCCGGTGGAACTGGGGCTACAATTACAATTGCCTAACATGTAAAATTAGTTTTCCTCTATTTACCACAGTTGCTTCTCCAGAGGCTCCGTTAGTCAGTTTAGGGGCGTTCGCCTGGGTGTTACACACTGAGTCTCCACCACCAATAACGCATTAGCGAGAGAACGCGGGCTAACTTCAATATTTATAGCTATTTTACTTCAGAAGACATGACGGCTCTAAACAAAAGAGCCGCGCAAGAGCTGTCTTCTCCTATGCTCTTACATAACACTGGCGTCATTTCAACTTGTCGCCAGAGGGGGGCAGATGACTACAAAAATTGTGGAACTTGCGCTATGCTTCTTTAACTCTGAAATTTCTAAAAGACTGTTAATGTTTTCTAGTTCAATTAGTCATATTCCATGACAAATTGATAAAAGCTTAAAGGGATAAAGCAAAGCAACCTAGCTGGATCACATGTTGCCTTCATGTTATTTGCTTTAACACTCTCTTTCTCCAGCAGCCTAAATGGACTGCAGAAATATCGCAATGTATTATAGAAAATTTTAGTTTGAAATACATTGGAACATCTCTAGGTATCTTTGTGCTTAATTTTTTAAACCAATGCTGAAAATAGCCAACTTTGAGCCCTCTATGCTCAGTCATACAAAAGAGTGTTGATGTTAGCCCTTTCTGCTTGACAATGGTGAAGTCACTAGTCAGAAAAAGATAGGATTTATTTAAGGTTTCTCACCAGCAATTTTTATTTTTGCACTGTCTGTGATCAAATAGAAATGAAAATGTGTTGCCCTGATCTGCAGTACTACTGAACCAACAGAAACAAGCTGGATTGAGGGAGGGGTGGGTTGAGGGTTTCAGCAACACAGACCCCTACGCGCCAAAAACAACCACAGAACTACATTGCAAGGGACGGTGATGTCAACACAAAGTGAGCCCTCAGCTCGTCGGCTCACGCGCCCTTACTTGAGGTGAGCCTCCGGGTGAGAAGCCTTGATTGGAGACGGGAGAGGTTGGAGACTGATTGGCAGAGGATCCAACCCTGTGGCGGTACTGTTGCAGGGAGGCAGTCTGACACGAGAGGATACATCCATGTTATTCAGACAGGAGCGCATCCTTTCTCCAGTCAGTGGATTTGTTATGTGCCGTTCCTCTCACACTGCATATGACGCTTTCCTGAACACATTGTTGCTTCAACTGGTGTCATTTGCAACCCAGGATACGAGCATCACCTCACATTTACAGTCTTTGTAAAGTATTCAAACGCTCTGCAACACATTTTGTCATGTTACAACCGCACACTTCCAGGTATCTTATTGGGATTGAATGTGCCAGACCAACAGAAATGATCTTGTAATTGCTGAATGATGAGAAATAATAGCACAATACTATGGTTTTCAAGTATTTTTTAACAAATACAAATCTCTATTTGTAAAGGGTGGCATGCATTTTTATTTAGCCCCTTTGACACCAATAAAAAACAGTGTAATACATTGTCTTCAGACTAAGTAGTGTAATTTTAACCTGAGTGAATATCTAGCTGTTCTGTGAGGGCGTTAGTGGTTTCTTAGAGAACGTTGCTGAACAAACAGCATCATGAAAATAGATCAATGAGAAAGTTGTGGAGACGTTTAAAGGAGCGTTAGGTTCTAAAACGACATCCACGGATTTGAACATCCCATAGAGTTCCATCACCTGAACATGGAAAAAAGACCGCAAGACTGCCGTCCTTCTAAACCGACAGGCTGGGCAGGGACAACATTAAACAGAGAAGAATGAATCGTCTTCTTACTGAAAAGTGCTCCCTAAAGAAATTTCACTTGCATTGCCTTGTTAATGTGGGTTTAACCCCTGAGCAGCACACTGATATGTCAATAGGTGTATGAATGTGAGTGTAGTTGCCGGAATGAAACCTTTTGTGTAAAAAGCTTTTTGAGAGTTCAGGCTAGACTAGAAAAGAACTACACATGGTCATTTACCATTTAGGTATGCAAAATATTGAAAACCATGTATCATGCTCCTTCCACTTTACATTTATGCATTACTTTATGTTGGCAAGTCACATAAGATCACAAAAAAATATGTTTAGATTTGTTGCTAAACCAAGATAAAATGTGAAAAAGTTGAAAAGGGTTTGAACATTTTTGCCAAGCACTGTCAAGGAATGAACGTGCCAAATACTGCATGTCACTTCAGTGCATAACTAAAGCTGGCCGGGATGAGGAAGAAAAAGGAAGAACGTCAGGGAACGAATGAAAACCAGAAAGAACCCAAAATTCAACCATGGCAAAAGAATATTATAAAACTAAGGATAATCAGCTGCATCACTTTGGGTTTTTAGTACCAATCCAACAGAAATCAAACATGTAAATTTTATAGTTCACATAACTCATAGGTCCCCAATAAAACAAAATATAGGAATTTTAACTTAAAACTCAACAGGCTATCCCATAATATTGCAGACAATATCTAAAACAGGCTCAGAGAGGGACAAAAGAATCAATGCCAGAAAGTGTTTAAAAGTGCTGGAAAGAAGAATAGCAGCTCTACAAACAGATAACGATTTTGAATGTCTGGTAGGGCAGTTATAATAATAATAATAATGATGACAGGACATAATACAGCATATCTTCAGAATAAAAAGCATACGTTAGCTTCACCTTAATGCTTTCCTCTCACCACATACTGCAAAGCCTTCACATTAGATGAGTTGGATATGAACCACTTATGTTCAACAATTCCCATTCCTACTTTCATACTGCAGTCATAAAGCAGCAAAATCAAATATGTTAACAGAAAACTGTAAAACAACAAAACACTGTAAATCTGCAATGCTTTAATTTGTAAATAAGCTGAGTATGGTGCAGATTGTAAAGAACACATGTTCTAGGAATTTTAAATAAAAAAAAAAAAAAACACACTGTACAACCAGGGTCCGAAATTAACACTCGCCAGTCGTCAAATTTCCCGTTTGGCGAGTGAATTCCAGAGGGCTAGCTGCCACATGGCGAGTAAATGTTTGTACCAAATAAATTACAAAACCCATTTGGGCTGCGGATGACCCGTTCACAGCTCTGTCCATCCTGAGCTCAGCCTAAATTCCTCCTTCTGCAGAGCAGGAGGCATGGGGGGAGAGCGGCTCCCAGATAAATCCTTCATTCAGAACCAGTCATGGCTGCACGCTGGATCAGAAAACAGTTCTGCTAGCCAGATTCAGTCTAAAACGGCTATTAGTCTGTTTATAAGTTTCTTTCTTATTTATTCTGCATTTTTTTAACTACGTGCTGGGCTTGATGAAACTCTGCCTTATTCACAAATGAGACCAACATGGATAGAATAATCGTAATCTGTAGTGCTTTTTATTGGCTGGATGTGAATCTGATAATTCGTATTGTGCCTTTTATAATAAACTTAATATTTTCCTATCAAAGGTAGGAAACAAAGATTTCTCTTCCGGGGTCCAGTCAGCCAGCCCCCACACCACTAAATTAACATGATCTCACTCTTAATTTTTGGTAAAAATTGAGAGGTCTGGTGAGGATTAATATTTTGGCAGGTAAAAAATATGCCTGGCCGGTTGATTTTTACATCTACCGGCCAACTTGGCCGGTGAATCAGGAAGTTAATTTCGGACACTGTGTACAACTGTGTGTTCCTTTCAGAGGAAGACTTAAGACACAAAGTATCACAGCTAAAAATCTACCGATTGATGCCATCTGACTAAAACTCCTCAGAAAGAACAGGAACCAGCCAACGTACCACTTATAACGTATACGGACACACAATGTATGGGCTGTGCACTGCTCACCGTGTTCATGTCGATTGTCATGTTAGTTTGTGCAGAAGTCTGGTTGTCTGACGAAGAGCAGGAGTTCACAGAGGACGGCAGCTGGACTAGTCCCGTCTGCTGGAGAGCATGCAGTAAAATCACAATAAATAACAATTTCTCATAATGCAACAGAGAGAGACAAATAAAAGCTAAATAAATGCTAAATACACAACGTAATGCTAAGCTGAAAATTGATAGAAGGACCACAAAACTCACTATTCTACTCTCTACAGAAGCGTATGAGACAGAGCTGCTTTTCTACCCCATAGCAGCAGCGCTACTGATGTCAGTTTCTCCAAGTGACATCGCAAAACCTTTTGAACCAATAGCAACACTGATTCGAAATTCAATGCCTGACACCCGTTAAACCTAAGGAGTGCGGCAAACTGATGGCTTTAGACACAAAAGCAAGATCTGTACAAATATGTAGTAATCGGTCAAAATAATCACCAGGATATGTAGACAGCCCTTTGAGAGAATCATGTTAACAGTTTATTAGCAAATTAAGATCATTTGGGGGTGAGTTAGCCTTTAAGTCAAACATTAATGTACCATGTACAAACGCCCTCACCGCCTGCTGGAAACAACCACATCACGCAGGCCTAAACACATTTCTGAAGTGTTTGATCAACAAGAACGATGGGGCTACACATTACTGAGTCACATTTTAGTGCTGGTTGAGGGGTTATGAGTATTATTGCTCACGTTTCTACGTCAGCCAATTTGAAGTTTTTGGTTATGATCCAGCACTAAGAAATGCAAATCCCGGTCTCAACATGTTATTCAGGAGTGTAAGTGGGATGAGGTTAACAGATGTTTTGAGTAACAGCTGGCTTTGGACAGAAACTCACTTGCTGGTTCTGGTGTGTCTGGGGGATTGACTGCTGGCTGATGAAAGAATACTGGGACAATTGTTGCTCGAGATCCATAGCACTGATGGCCACCTGGGGAGAACACAACAAGAATGCAACCCATTTATCAACAAGTCATATCCAAACAGAGAGGAAACATGCAAATGCTAGCCAGGCACTTCAGTAAACTCAATTAAAACATTGTCATTAGGAGCAAGATGCTAGATTCTTGAAGGCTGTAACTGGATGTATGGAGTTAAAAATATCTTTACGAACAAATGATAAAGCTAAACAAGTTTCAGATAAGACATCATTAGAACATCACAGTTTCCCTAACCCAGTTCCATGTTGGAGCAGCAAACTGGGGCAACTCTGACTGGAACAAAATACTGTAGCTATATGTGGCTGTAAGAAAAAAACACCTACATGTAGGAGCGACTGCAGTGTCCAGAACGTCTTTGGTAAGTAAAAATACTGATAATGACGCAACACTAATGTAAAGCACTTCACGACATCTTGCCACTTGGAATATTGGAAAATTATGTTTTATTTTATTGTTTTTGCATTTTAATTTATTGCTGTGAGACAGGCTGAATAAAGATGGAAGAACTGAGTTTTGCAGATAAGAATGCAGATGTCCTCTATATATCAATAAGATGTTTAGATGTCTGTTTAAGGCATTGTGCCATTTCTGACTGGAAATGACATAGATCTGTTTGTTATCACGGCCACAATGTGAATCCTGGACAAGTGGGTCAGAGCATCTCCAAATTTGACAATGACCTGGGACATCAATCACAGGTTAGAAAATCAGTTCTATTCCAGCTGTGAAAGGACTTTATCATTTTCATCAGCACCCTGCATGTCTGCTGCAATACAATCCCTTCATATAAAGCATACACCTGATGTTCAGAAACATTTTTCTTCAGGGAATCCTGTTTGATGCTCTTATACACACTGTGTTTGCTGCTACTTTCACTCTTCTTCTGTAATAAAAACACAACCCCAAACCCACTCATACGGATCACTTTTGCCTTTCACATCATTCAAGTTGAGCTGGCAAGATGACTGGCCGTGTGTTTGTTAAATGCAGATGGAGTTGCTGAACCAAAAGGGAGTGGCCTACCTGAACATCTCAAAAGATCAGAACATTGTGTAAAACCAAGCCACAAAGAGGTCATTGCTGAAGAAGCTGGTTGTTCAGAGAGCTCTGTATCCAAGCATATTGACAGAAAATTGAGTGGAAGGAAGAAATGTGGTAGGAAAAGGTGCACTAGCAACAGCGAGAACCGCAGCCATGAGAGGATTGTTAAGTGAAATCCATTCAAGAATTCTTTTGGGGGGGGGGGGGGCTTCACAAGGAATGGACTGAGGCTGGAGTCAGTGCTACTACACCCAGACAAATACTTTACGTGGGCTACAAATGTCCCATTCCCGTGTCAAACCACTCCTGAACCACAGATAATGTCAGAAGCATCTTATCTGGGCTAAGGAGCGAAGGAACTAGTCTATTGTTAAATGGTTCAAAGTCCTGTTTTCAGCTCAAAGTAAATTCTGCATTTCATTTGGAAATCAAGGTTGCAGAGTCTAGAGGAGGAGTGGAGAGGCACAGAATCCATGTTGCTTAAAGTCCAGACTGAAGTTTCCATGTCATCTGCTGCATTTGGCTCATGCCAAATTCGTCCAAATAATTCAATTTTAGTCTCATCTTTCCAAGCTAATTATTCCTGAGGCTCTAGGGCCACAGTGTGTACAGCATAGAAGCTGGGTGCATGCTGCCGCACATTCCCACTGCAGCTCTATGACTTGGTTTGTACCTTTCTAGTGATACAGACCAATTTGGCAACACCTGCAACAAAACTGTTAATGACGTGAAAACTGTATTTTTACACTCCAGAGAGATGATGAACAATTAATTTATTTAATGCTATTGTTATCAGTATCAGGAATAGTAGTATTTGGTAGTATTTCAACGTGTGCATTTAGAGAGGATTTTCTGGGCCAAGATGAAGACTGTCTCGTCGGCCACAAGGCGTTTACAGCCATGTGCACAGTGGCAAGGAGCTCTGCATTCGTGTTTCTGTCCAGCTGTTGGGCCTGTTGGGTTTCCTATGTGAGCCTTTTAAAGGGCTCTAGCTGACCGATTAGAACCATAGCAGCTAAATCTGAAATTAGCCATGCAGATTTGTGCAATTAGATCATCTACATCAGCCAAGCTCATCACTTTCACTTTAAATGGAGCTGAACAGGCCAACATTACAGGGTGGTGTGCAGCAAAAGCCGGTTTTCCTGCAGTTACTGAAGCGATCAACTGCACATATATTGCCATAAAAGCAGGATCACAGGAGGTAGCTAGCAGTCCATATCCTTACTGCAAGGCGTCTCTGTGTGCCTTGGGCTCCCCAGTGTCAGCCATTGTGGCCAATTTGTACATGGAGGAGGTGAAGAGCAGAGCGCCGCAGTGCTTACAAGGGAACACCACTAACTCACTGGTTTAGATATGTGGATGACACTTGGGTTAAAAAACCCAACAATCATTCACCCATCCATCCATTTTCTAACATGTCTATCCCTTCTGGGGTCGCGAAAGGTGCTGGTGCCTATCTCAGCTATCATTGTGCGAGAGGCGGAGTACACCCTGGACAGGTCACCAGTCCATCACAGACCCAATAATAAACTGAACATAAATATAGTGTTTGATAACTAGGGTCAATTGGGATGAATGCACTTGATTTGGAATGTACTTTTTTTAATTGTAAAGTGCCTCAAGGCAACATTTTCCTGACTGCTCTTGCCAGACAGGCAGGGGCAGTCAACGGCGGTTGGAAATACACCCGATCAGACAGCTCCATCGAGGTCAATGGTGTGGGACCTCACTAGGGTCCAGGAGTCCCCCCAACCCACAGCCCGCCCAAAACATGCCTGTTAATCATTGGCTGCCAGCCAGGATTCCACCAAGCTGCTCATGGTCCGAGTGCCCACAACAAAACCACCACACAGCAGGGTTCCCACCACCACAGCAAAACCTGTATGTAAGGGTTCCTGTTACCACAAAACATCTGGGATGTTTTGAAATGGACAAAACTAAAATAAATCCAACAAATCATCCATAACATTCTCACGTTCCAGGATTCCAAACAGAGAGTACCTGGGAAAGAGGGAGTGGTGGAGACATTTGGGAGAGCTGCAGGTTCTGCTGCTGGTGTGAGTCTCCTGCATTTAGGATGAGAGGAACCATGTTGTCCTGGCCAGACTGGATTTCCATGTTTACTGCAGGCTGAGAGCTGTTCACTCCTACCCAGTACACAAAAACAGCAAGGAGAAAATCTTCTTAAAAGCACTCACATTAAATTGCCACTAATTAGGTTCAAACTGTTGAAATGAACAGCCCTGGCGGTTCTGTGGATGTATCTTTCAAAATCAGGACTGAGAACTAAACGATAACTTTTTAACGAGCCCATGGCAGCATCTGAGGAATACCTTGACTGCTACCCAGATTCTGTGTACTGCTGGGAGAGCCGAAGGAGGGGGCAGCTGCATCGTCTGAGTCAAGCGGGGTGGGCAGAGGAGGAGGAAACTGGATGTTGGTGAGGTCAGGAAGAGATCCACCGCTGTTGTGGGCTGCTGGTTTCAGCGAAGTGGACAGCTGCTGCTCCATGGTGGGGAAGATGCTGCAGAAAACAGCCGCCGTGAATCTGACAGCAGTGGGCAGATAAACCCAGCACAATCACAAACACTCAACAGTTTATGCAGATTACTCGGTGCACATTCATTTCCAAGAAAAACAACTCTAGAGTTGTTTGGACTTCACTCATCTTTTGGCTTTCATTACTTTGGCAGGAAAGTCAAAAAAGAAGTGTTTCAATTCCCATCAGATGGCTTTAATTAAAAGTAAATACCTTATTTATACTTTTTAATTATCTGTGAATGGAGTTATAAAGTACACCATCTTTCTATAGTTCAACACCTTTTTAAAAGCATGCAGCCTGGATGCTTTCAGATTTTCTGCTTTCATATTCGGACAGGCCCTGTGCTGGACTGGCGACCTGTCCATCCTTGTTTCTCTCCCAAAAACCACAGAGGATAAGCACCAGCCATCACTCATCCCTGCGAGGATAAGCCCGTATAGATAATGGATGGATGGATATTCAAATAAGGCTGAGGTCACCTCATTTGGAGCTGAAGAACTTAAAAAGAACCTGCTTAACCACTTAATTGTTTTTAATGGTGTTAACCTAATATCGTTGGACAAGATTCGGGAGCCTTCTTTATCAGGATTGTCCTTCAACTCCTCATACCTGACTGTCCTGAATGCCTGTGAGAATACTTCAGCTTTTTTTGTGTCTTAGCGTGTCATTAATCACCTGTAGTGATGCTTTAACTTCGAAAGCTGAGATAAATGCCTCTTTTTTTTGCTATCTTCTCTTTATTTATGTACCAGAGAGGTCACTGAAGCTATAAATTAAATAGGGTTGTGGTATGTAAATCACAATTGTTTCCAGCAGTCACATTTTGCTGATTGGGCTTGACTGGTATACACACGGTTTAATGCACAGAACTTGTCCAACAATCACACATATCTGCACCCGGTTTTAAATCCCGGAATGTACTCACTGGATCCCAGGAACTTCACAGAGCTCGGACTGTGTCACGTTCTGAAGGGAGAGAAAATGACAGCCAAAGTAGTGAGAGGGCCGCAAAGAAATGTGAAATACTCATATCCAGCAGCTTCTACCTTTTTACAGTCCCAGGTCTGCTTTTGTCCATCGTCCTCAACCTCCTGTTTAATGACTCCAGAGCCTGGTACAGTCAGTAAGAGAACTGGAGAGACGGAGACAGAAAACATTCTTTTCAGTCTTTTTGGTGCGCAAACATCAATTCTATTAGCTCTCATAGAAACCAGAGCACATACGCCATTGTTAATTGTGTTGAATTCATTTTAACATGAAAAAGAAAGTAGATCAGGGACAGCATAAAAGTAAAACTGAATCAAAATGAGGGATAAAGTTACAAAAAGATGATGAATACAGTTTCAACCCAAGCATCTAAATTTAAAAAACAGCCATTAGCAAGAGCATTCATCAGCTACCACATGTTCTCGCCAATCAATTTTCCTTCTACGCCTTCAAAGCAACATTCAGACCCTTTCATCGTGCACTGGAGGGCACTCGACTGAGCCATCAAGAGAGAGGAGCAAAATACCACCGAGATAAACAAGATTACTACAAAACAGCCCATCCACTACCATCCACTTCAGATTACACACAAACGCCTCATTAGGAGCACAAACTAATTATTTCAAAGCAGAGCTAACAAACAACTTGAGTTAAACCAATTTAGGACAGCAAAACTTTCCTTTATTTACTGTGTATCAAGACAAAGTAGGATTACAATCACGATGTCCTATACCTCGTTTTGGCTGAAGTTCCTGGGAGCCTCCGGTGAAGGAGGCTTGCTGTGCAGGAGTCAGTGTGCTTTGATGCAGGGCCGAGTCCGAATTTGTCCTGCAGTGCACAAGTCATACAGTGAAATGTATAAAACATTGTAGACAACAAGCAGAGCCTGTGGAGATGTTATCCACCGTGTTGCTGTGCATGTACACCGTTTAAAAGAACTAGAACAACGCTCAATGCAAACCCTAATTCAAGTTGAGTTGAGCTAATTATAACGAGGAAAAATGCGCCTGACGGAACAATAGCAATAAGAAATATCCCCTCCCCCCTGCAGTGCCTGTAAGCCGAGATTCAGACCCACTGGGACTGAAACATGCTTCTACAGGTTGCGTGTATTGCTTGGTGTGTTACTGAATATCACCGTAAGAGTTTGAAGTCTTCAGTATTAAGCCCCGAACCTCAGCTTGATGTTGTCAAGTTTGGAGGAAGTGAGAAGACCGCCACCAAAGATAGTTGGCATAGTCTGTATATCACTGATGCGTAAAATACAAACATATATTTACTTTTTGATGATTTTAAAATGTACAATGATTTGAATGTATAAGAGCCCTTAGAAGATTTCTATACTTATCCCAGACAGAGTTCTTCTATTCAGAAATGTCTGGTACGTGAATTTCTGTTAAGATCAATATGGCTTTCCATCCAGGGCGGCACAACCATGGGGATCTTAAAAGGTTAAAAAAGTTCCTGACAGTTGTGCAGGAAGGATTTTTCCAGTTGCATGTTCAGCCAATTTGAATGCATGCAATAGTGACTGATTACACTTAAGCTGATGTCTAATTTACAGTGAATACTTTATTTCTATCCATATACAGTCAGATTCAATAAATTAGAATATACGGAGGCTAGATTGTCACATTAAAAGCACATTTTGAAAAAGAAAAAAAAACTTTTAAGCTGGTATTAAACATACGTTTCATTAAGCCCCCATTTGTGCATGAAAAATTTTGTTTTTTTGTTGGCCTGATGCCAAATTCTAATCTTAAATGCTGTGTTTTCATTAGCTGGAGTTAGGGGGGGGGAAAAATCATAATTAACAGAAATAAAGCTTTTAAAACATACCCGATTTGTGTTAATCTATATATAGTGTTTCCCTTAGTGAAATGAGTTACTGAAATAAATGAACTTTTAAACAACGTTCTAATTTATTGAATATAACTGTATATCTGTCTATCTAGAGCAAGTAATATAAGATTACAATTAGAAAGATTTTTATTCCAATTCTTTATGTTTCTTATGTACACACGGTACTAACAAGGATTTATGTAAAAACGCCCAGCTATTTCCATAGTACATGCCTTCAGGCCAGCTTCTGTTCAGAAATTGAAAATCCAAAACAGAAAAAGATATTCATTTCAGTTTAGCTAGCATAGAAAGTTAATGTTAAATCTGTGAATGGCCGTGCCACTATGTACATAAACGTCTTTATGTATGATTGTATGCATAACGATGACAAGTACTTTAAAACATGCACTGTTTCAACAAGTCTAGCCTTGAATGCAGGCATAAACTACAGTTACCACCACATTTTCCTCTCAGGTTGAAACGTTTTTTTAAGATCACGGAGCATCAACACTGCTCCACCCACACACTTGGCACAATCTTTGGTGCTGCAAGAGCTTCTAATTAAACAGAGTCGAACTCTGTGAGCATTAGTTACCGTTTTTAAATGTGCTTGATTTTTATTTTACCTGATTAAAACGAGGCAACAGTCAGACTTCATGACGGATTTTTTAAAGAATATCTAGTAGTTTTGGAATATATTTGTCATAGCATGCAGGTGTAATACACTAAACAAACAATAATCAGTTATTTCTCAAAGTCAGTAAAAAAGTGTTCCAGTTCTACTTTAAGAATCAAGAATGAATTATCTTTACTGTCATTATGTAACCACACACACAAAACAAAACATAACATTCAAGTCGAACGCACCTAAAACACCTCTGAGAAGCTAAAGGGTGTGCAAATAGTCCTTAGTGTCTGATAAGATGTAAATGTTCAAGTCAAAAAACACAGATAGCAGTGACTTTACACAACGATGGAAATTACTGTGAACTATTGTGCAATTGCATGAATGTGTCAGACAAATTCTCTCAGAGAAGCTAAAAAGTGTGCAAATAGTCCTTAGCAGAAATTGAATGTTGAAGTTAATGGATGCTCAAGTCAAAAAGGCAGATAGTCAGGTTACAGGATGATCTAAAACACTGTGCGATTGCATGAATCTATTAGACAAACATTCCTGCAGAGGTGGAAAGTGTGCAAATAGTCTCATTATCATCAGTTTTGTTCCTAAAACCGTTTCACAAGAGAGGAAGATACGGTATATATGAGGCACAGAGTGAAACAGAACTATGTGGAACTGAGCAGGAGGCTGTGTTGGGGCCACACAGTCTTACCTTCTCCAACTGGTATCAGGAGGCGGTGACAGATACACTGAGCCATATGGACAGCTGTCAATGTTAGACTTCAGGTCAAGAAAATCATCTGAAGACAGACTTGGCGTGTTTCAAACAGTGTTTCATGAAGACAGAATGAAAATGGATATCTGCTAACAGTTCCTTACTACGCACACTTTAACTTCCTCTATAACTTCTAATCCAAAACATAAACCGTAAAATGTAAGTACACCCAACTCTCTTTATTTATCGGAACAGAAAAAGAAAGAATCCGATCAGGGTTTTTTTTAGCTCGAAGAAGAAGAAGAACACACAAGATACAGCGCAGAGCAGCAGAATGTGCAACATTCAACAGTAGTCTTTTCTGGACAAAATACTTTTTGTAGTTTGTTCAGTTGCAGCTTTGCAAACTAAAATACTGCTGCCATGTTCATTTGCAACAGACCAAACCTGATTGAATACAGTTGAGCCTAAATTATTCACATTTCCTAATTTTTTTTATTTAAAATTAATTTTAATTTAACCAGGTTTCTGATAGCAAATGAGACTAGCCTCTTTCAGGAGCAAAAATAATGTAGAAGGTGAATCAATAAAAAAATAAAACAGTGTTTTTATAATTACAGTTTGATTAAAAAAATGGCCTGTTAAAGGTTATTTATACCCATTTAAATAATCAATTTCATAATTTCTCTAGGCATTACACCAATCAAACCTTTCTATAATAGGTGACAAGCTTTTGGATTTTTTTATTCAAATTAAACTCTGGACTCTGCTGGGTCAATCTAAAATATTAATATTACTTCTGTCCGTAAAAAAACTGTTAACCTTGCCTGTTAATGTGTAACAGTGCTACACATTATCAGTCTGGCTGGCCAGGTTAGAAACATGTTGTTCAAATTAAAAGATTACTTCAAACTTAAAAAAAGCAAAACATTTGGACTCAATTGTACTGAACTGGATCTGGTCTGAACTGAGTGTCAATATTTAGCTATCTGGGGCCTGCAGTGTCAGATATAGCTCTTAGTTTTTCTTTTTGTTTTTTTTGGTGCAGTTTCTCAGATCATTGCCTAGTAGTTTAACATGAACCAACTCGTTGAGACGAGCACGCCCCACAACACTGCTTACTTTCTTTGGTTCTTTCAACTGAGGAAAAAAAAACGCTTTGTCTGCGCGGCGTGAAGTACCTGTATCCTAAATTGTTTAGAAATGGCTTTCATACCATTCCTAAACTGACAAGTACCAACAGTTCTTTTCTGTGATCACTGCTGACATCCTTCCATCTGGCCACTGCAGACAGTATACTTTCAGCTGGATACTCGTACAATTGTCTTCTCTAGCGTCATGCCTTATGATAGTCACTTGTGCTGTAAATCTTTAAAATAAAACAGAACCAGATGATATATCTGAATCTCACTTAATAGTACCAGGAAACTTTAATGAGTGACAAAAAACAGTGCTTTATTTAATATAATGACATATATCGATATCGATTTGAAAAATATTGTGATAGAATTTTTTTCATATCACACAGCCCTACTCATGCCTACCTAAACCTAACATGACACTTAATCTTAACCCTGTGACCAATCACTAATAACATTGATAACAATTTCTAAATTATTATTATTTCTCAAATTTTGTTAGATGTGTCCAGATCTAGTTGTTGTCTAGTTTGATTTAAAAATTAAACCTATCCCCATTTTTTTTATTTAAAAAACAGAAATGCATTATTATGTTTTACAACAGCATCAATTTTTGGTAAGATTTCCAACCTATTCCTGCTGCTTTGTGTTATGAGGTACGCTGCACTGGGTAGATTCTGAGTTCAGGAAAGAGAAAGCAAAGCTTCTGTGAATTATAAACATGTCGACTCTAAAGTCCAGTATCACAGGCTTGAGACAGTTTCAAAGGATATCTGGCGTCCATGTTTGTCTATAGAGAGGGGTTTCCGATTGGGCGATGTGATGCGACTCCGGTCACGGTAGACTCTGTCTACCAATCCGTGGTGCCGCGTAGATCTATTAGTGTCAAGCCCTGAATTCTGAGAGATGATGACAGAACATTAGCGATTAAAAATCCCAACTGAATCAGTTACTGTATGCACATTATCCTCTCCTCCTAAGAGACTTGCATGGATAATGAAGTAGCAAGGAGTTACTGTGTAAATGAATGAAAGCTTTCCCTAAACCATGAAGTCATGAGTTTACAAAAGCATTGTGTTGGCCGAGGTAAGGTGTGTTTGGCCCACGTTCTACTGATCTTTGCCAACAGAAATGAAATAAGGCCTCTGAGCACATACTGGCTGTAGAAGAAGTGGAGAAGATAATGTGACTCATGGCAAAAATATATATGCAAAGAAATTTAAATGAATTATAAAATAAAAGAAAAAGCAAAAAGTACCTTGAAACTAGATCCATCAGTTGAATACCAGAGGTTTATCAGAGAAACGTTGTTGATTTTTTTTTTTTGGATGCTTGTGTGATTTGTTTAGTTCAAAATGTTCTATATGTTGAGCGAGCCATTCTTAAAATGTGGGTGAAAGAGAGACATGTTATCCATTCTTTCATAAAGAGAGAAGGATGTTATGTAGTACTGTTCTATGGTAAAAGTTCATCTAACCAATTTCTTAGCAGCTTTTCTTGCTTGTTGGTTTCAGAGAAAAGGAAAATCTCAATTCTCTTTAAAGCTCACAGTTCCAATGAGAATTGTATACCCATTCATCATGACCATGAATATCTTTAATTTGAGGCTTTTAATTATTTATTTACACTTCCTGGCCAAAAATAAAGTCGCCACCTGAAAAAAAAGGTCACACTTTTTAATATTTTGTCAGACCGCCTTTAGCTTTGATTACGGCAGGAATTCGCTGTGGCATTGTTTCGATAAGCTACTGCCATGTTGCAAGACTTATTTCCACCCAGTGGTGCATTCATTTTTCACCAAGATCTTGCATTGATGACGGTAGAGTCTGCCTGCTGCACAGAGCCTTCTCCAGCACATGCCAAAGATTCTCAATGGGGTTAAGGTCTGGATTCTGTGGTGGCCAAAGCCATGTGTGAAAATGATGTCTCACGCGCCCTGAACCACTCCTTCACAATCCGAGCCCAATGAATCCTGCCATTGTCATCTTGGAGTACGCCCGTACCATCAGGGAGGACAAAAATCCATTGATGGAATAACCTGCTCATTCAGTATATTCAGGTTGTCAAGGCAAGGTAAAGCAAATGTATTTCTATAGCACATTTCAGTACAGAGACAATGCAAAGTGCTTTAAATGATTAAAATACAGGAAAAACAAACAAACAATAAAAGCAAGGTAGTCAGCTGACCTCATTCTTTGAGCTCATGCTGTTGCTGAACCTGTACCTGACCAACTGCAGCAACCCCAGATCATAGCACTGCCCCCACAGGCATGTACAGCAGGCGCTAGGCATGATGGGAGCATCACTTCACCTGCCTCTCTTCTTACCCTGATGCACCATCACTCTGGAACAGGGTAAATCTGGACTCATCAGACCAAATGACCTTCTTCCATTGCTCCAGAGGCCAGTCTTTACGCTCTTTAGCAAATTGAAACTGATTAGTGGTTTTCTTAAGGCCAAACAGCTGTTCTGTCCCAATCCCTTGTGGAAATGTTCTTGCTTTCACTAACAAAGCCCGGAATTCTACTGTTGTCTTTCTTCAATTTGACTTCATCAAACATTTAAGTGATCGCCGATCGCGATCACTCAGGATTTTATTTTCTGCCACATTCTTTCCTCGAAGACGATGGGTCCCCACTATCCTTCCAGTTTTTAACAATGCGTTGGGCAGTTCTTCACCCAATTTTGGTAGTTTCTGCTACCTCCTTAGATGTTTACTCTGCTTGATGAATGCCAATGATTTGATCCTTCTGAGACAGACTGACATCTTTTCCATGACCATGAAATGTGTCGTTCCACATGTTTGTTTAAGGAATGAGAAGCAACTCATTGCACCAGTCGGGGTTAAACAACTTGCTGCCAGTGGAAACATAATCACCCATGCCGTAATTATCCAATGGGAGGCTTGTAACTATTTGTTTAGTTAAATCCAGGTGGTGACTTTTTTTGGCCAAGCAGTGTAAATTTTTCATACAACATAAAACTTTAAGGTTTGAATAAAAAAGCAATAACGGTTTGCTATTATAAGTTTGATATTATTGTACATTTCCTCTTATCCAAACAGATGGAACATTATACAAATGGGCTCAGAAATATACACAAATCCCCAGATAAGGACTTGGCTTACCTCTCCGTATTCATGCAAGCTACGTCTTTGATCCTTGTTGACAAGGCCATGCTCCTATTCTAGGTAATTTTAGCCAAGCCGCACAATCATGTTCTACTTAGAAACATATTTTTTTCTCCCACTACAGTCTTTTCAATTACTTTTACTTTTATACTTTAAGTAGTTGTGAAACTTGCACTTTTATACTATAGTATATACTATAGCTGAGTTAAAAAGCTTGACTTGATACTTCAACTTCTACTGGAGTGTTCTTAAACCCTGGTATCTATACTTCTATCTAAGTAGTAAAAGTGACACGTCTGAAAACGACAGGAGAGGAAGAAAAGAACTACTCAAGAGCAAATAGATTTCCCACCAGAATATTAAGTCATTTTGTATCCTTGTTGCACCTGTGAGACGAATTATCCACAGTCAGGAAAACACCAGATGTCTCTTCACTATATGTCCTTAAAACCTTTGTTGTTTTGATCTGAGTGGTTGTTTTCTTGATCTTCTGTGTTTGGAGTCCCTTTATGATAAGGAGTATTTTTGATTTCAACTTCAAGGTGTGGATATGATTATTACATTCATTTTGTGCAAAGAACCCATACATGCTCCCAGGCATTTTGCTATCAGCACCTTGCTTGACAGATGGTAGAGTGTTCTCAAGTTTAAAACCCTCACTTTCGTCCCCGTTGAGCCCCTCTGTAGGTGCTGCTGGCTGTTCAGAAGCCTCCAATCAATCTCAAAATATTCCAACAATATGAGTGCCTTCATGAATTGAGCCTGTTTAGTAGAACCACTGGAGGTGAGGTGATAAACTTGACTAGGTCAATGTTGAGGGCTGTGCAAATAAATATGCGTTGGGCATCTTATTCTAAAGGTTAAAACATATGTGTGTGTGTGTGGGGGGGGGGGGGGGGGTGTTAGCCAGGCTCACATCCATTGTGGACACATCTCTCACCCACTGCACTGGACTGTAGAGGAGCTCACCAGCTCCTTTAGTGGCCAACTGAGGCACCCTCTGTGCAGGAAGGAGCGCTACCATAGGTCTTTCATCCTCACTGCTGTTAGATTGTTCAATTCTACTTACAATGATTGCCATTCTAGCATGTTCACCTCCTGTCCACATACATATACACAGACATGTATGTCTGTGTATATGTATGTGTGTATGTGTCTGCATGTACATATTAAGTTGTTGTTGTTTTGTTTTGTTGTTGCTTTGAGTTATCTTATCCATACATCTCTGCTTCTTGGTTCTATATTTCTTAACTATTGACAAGAGCTGATGTAACGGATGAATTTTGCCATTGTGAGTTTATCGTAATTAGGTCCTATCTTATCTTAGTTCAGCGATGTGTTGAGCACATAAAACAATTATTTGCATTTCTGCTCAATTCATTGTGTCCCACCTAATGTGTGTTAAGGGAAATGATTGGGGGACATCAAATGACACTTTGCACAAGGTTGTGGTGTAGTCATTGCTACATCTAACCATTAGGCCTCAGAGCCAGTCGACGCTAAAAGGAGTGAACATTAATGGCACTGCCAATGCCTCACTTTGGTGACTCGAAGGTGTAATGGCAGCAGATTAAGTCTAAACATCCTATGCCCACTGAGATGGCCAAAAGAAGGCATGAACTTTCTAGCATGAACCATTTGCTAAATGGGCTCATATGTCGTCTGACCAGAAAAAGGTTCTCAGTAGGCATTTGGCTGACAAATGTCAGTCAACTTCGAAGGTGTCAGTTTTAAAGAAAGGACTGCCTTGATCAGGATCCTCTCTCCACTGTAGACAATGACACTGGTATTACTGGAGTTTCCAGTTCATGGAAGGCTTAACACTTAATAATCACTGGGTTCTGTTGAAAGGTTCCCATCAAGTTCCTTTGAGGTAAATACTTTGGCTCTACTTCTAGACCTGGCCTAAGTGGTAAAACATGACCTGATGGTTTCATCCAATTCTTGGAATCTACAGTTAGTTAGAAAAGACTTTCCCAACGTTAACAATTTACAGTTACCTGTCTATGAGTTTTTATTATGTTCTGTGGACCCTGCCATTGATCTGTGTTGATTAACTTATATTATGTCTGTATGTATAATCTTTACCCTATAGCTGCATCTACAAATGACTCCCCCTGACATGCATTACTAAAGCTCCAAATTTAACCGGCCATTCATACCTATGATGATTGTGTATAAACCTCTGTCCAAAGTGTATTTTGAAACTGCCCAGAAAAGTTTGCTTCAATGTCTCTTTGAGTTTCTTTCTACGTGCACACAACATGATACACAAAGACAGACATTAGCTAAAATTAATTTCATCTTTAAAATCCACTAAAATTTATTCCAAGTGTATTTTGTTAAATATCCACACAAAGCTTTGGCTTCTTCACCCAACTACAGCCTGTTCATCTCTACTTTAGAACAACAGATGTAACCACATAGGGGCGAAGTCTTGTGTCAGTAATACACTTAGTCCAAAAATCCCTTTTTTAAGACTGTCTTACTACTGGGAGAGGCTCTGACAGCACAGAGTATACTGTAATTTTGTATAGTTAGGTTTATTCTAAATAAAACCTCTTTTTGTTTGCAGACAGCTTAAAGACTTGCTCAGGATAAGTCAGGATAAGGCTAACTTGCCCTGAGCAAGTCTTAGGAAAACCATAACCAGTAGATCTATTGAAAATGTTTTGACAGGAAAAAGTCTGTTCATTCAATTTAGTTAACGAAGTGAACAAACGTCTTATGTTTAAGAGCAATATATAGAACATTTTTGGGTTTAATAAAGTAAGAAAGATGGCAATAAAATGCTATTAAATGACATAAACACTGGAAAACCACAGCTATCATCTGTCAACAGAAGGAAAGTACTATAAAGCCATGAATTTACAGGATTACTTGTGAATTCAAGTTCCGTTTGGGATTGTTTTATCTCACAAAGCTAATACACTTCCTACCCCTGTCCCTCACCTCAAGGCATGGGCCGCTATGAGTTCCTACTGGTTAGATAACCAAGAGTAAAAATGCCCCAGTTTCACTTTATTAACACACAAACATTACACCAAGATGTATACAATTCCCAACTTTGTTTTCATCTATTTAAACAGTCCATCCATAGATATGTAAAATGTAGGTATATACCAGTAAAGTCTTACCTGAAAAGACACGTCAGCAGAGCAGTTTCCAACCTGATTCACATTTGGCAGAGACCCTCCATAGTACTGCCCACGGCTCGACCCCATCTGCAAATACTTTGTGTCCTGCAGCTGTAGCTGCAAACAGAAAGAACAACATCGGATAAGTAAGAAAGTTTTACAAAGTGTTTTTAGATTTTCACACCCATCAGGCTTGTGTGCTTTTGTATTAGGTCCCTCGTGGTCATTATTTTATTCCCAAAACAGCAAATGTGGGGAAGAATCAACTTGTTTTTAATTAAACCCTTGTTTAGATGGAAATAATAAATACTTTTTCCAGTAGCAGGACATTTTCTGGTGTTCATTTTTTCTACTAACCCCTCCAGTCTGTCTGTTTTTATATTTAAGTCCCCTAGGCCAATACTCTAAGAGTCACCTTTCACTGTTATTCCAGCTACAGTTCTTTTGGGGTGCTTTACCCACTCTTCTTTGGCAGTATCTTGTTTTCCATCAGTCGGACATAGAGGGGCTGTGAACATCTATTTTTAAGTCTTGGTGAGCCTTTAAAATACAGAAAGCGGGAAAATATCAGCATAAGCTAATATTTTACCTGCTGCTTTCTTTACTCTTCTTGCCAATGTTGTAAAATAATTGTCTGTTTGTGTTTTTATGTTTTTCACCTGGTTGCAAGAAAAATGTCCCCTATGGGGCCGAGAAAAATGTGATACAGACAGTATGCTGTACTACTGGATTTAGGTGTGGACTTTGATGGGACCGTTTGAACACCTCAATATGCTCTGATCCTAAATACCGGTTCTCAGTCCGTTCCCTGTAGCCACATGACTGTCCTATTAAATTAATTGGAGATTAACAGACTCCTGTAACATTTGATTGCATGCTGAGGAGGTAATAAAAATCATCAGGCATGTTTTAGATGGGTCTTTGCTAGAGCACAGACCCATCTAAAACATGAATGACATTGGCCCTATAGGACCCGGAGAATCACTGATCTAAACCAGTCCATTGTAGCTCTGGCTAGGTGAACTTCTTCTACAAGACCCCATATTCAAACAGATTCTCAGAGTCCTTTCAGAGCTCCTAACTTAATCTAAAAATTCCTACGTAGGAGTTTTAGCTTCAGAGTGATTCAGATCGCTGCTGAGAGCGACTGTGAGTAAGGAGACGACAGAAAGTTTTATCTTAGAGAGGAGGTGTGGTTGACCCCGTTACTAGGTGTGGTTGACCCTGTTGCTAGGTGTGACGCTCTCTTCAGGAGCTGTGATTGGTTAATAGTACAAGAAACAAGCACCAACAAAATGTGCTCCCAGTAATCAAAGGAGACAAATGGACCGATTAGACTGGATTGAGAAATCTGACATAATGAAGAAACTCAGCTAAATTAAATAATTGTCACATCGCATCAAAATGTTGGAACGCACCTTATTTACATCTTCATCGTCATTTTGATTTGCTTGACCATACTGGTCATTTTACTACTTCTTCTATTATACTATTCCAGGGGTCACCAACATGGTGCCCACAGGCACCAAGTAGCCCCCAAGGACCACTTGTGGTGTCCTCAAGCCTGTTATAAAAATAGTACAACCCACCAGTGAGATGCATTTAAATGCTATTTTAATCTGTTGCTCTTCTCTTTTAATCATACTTGTATTTACATAGATTTAAAAGCATTAAAAACATGTTGATATGTCATGAAGTTAAGGTGAGCTCTGACTCTTTAGTTCAAAGGTCAGTACAGGTAGCCCTTCATATGACACAGTACCAATTAAGTAGTTCTCATTTTCAAAAAGGTTGGTGATCCCTGATCTATTCGATTTTGACGTGCTACCAACTGTCAGCATTTTACTGGGATTGCCTGCTTGTATAAAGCGGCTGGATTTGGCAAAAACGACCGACATGAAATGGGGAAAGATAAGGTGGAGAAAACCAAACTAGACAAAGGAGCAGTGTCTCTGTCCACACAGCATTGGGAGGAGAATAGAGGAGCGTTGAAAGGTAAACTGGTCCCAGGAGCACAGTGCAAATATACAGACTTTGCAGGGATAAGAATACTTTTGTAAGGCGCTGTATGTAATTTCTACATTACTTCTCAGAGCAAAGTTCAATTCATCACCTGAAAATAGAAAGAGTTTGGCAAAGCTGCAAACTAGGTCTGCGTCATATTAGGAGAACCTGCAATATGCAATAATGTTGACTTACAGTAGACTAACTAATAAATATAAAGTGTTAAGGTCTTCCTGCAAACACACATACCAGTAAATGAATAGTTGATGGAGCTAATGGTGGAGGAAAACAAATCATAATTTTCATCTGAACAACAACTGGATTTAATTTAAAGAGTTGCAAAGTTCTGGCCCACATCTGCTGTTTTGGGAATGAAACAACTTAGTTGTAGTGTCTTGTTGAATTATTTGTAAAATCCTTTACTTTAAAGTTTTCAGATATTGTATATTCACAAATTTTGGGAGTGCTTTTCAAAGTAGTACATAAATGTCTTCCTATTTGTATTCAAAATCTATTTAAATTAAGAAAAGGACAATATCATTTAAGAGGATTACTTATTAAAGTAAGGACTAATATAAAAAAATAGATGTGTTTCTTTTTCTGGTGTGAAGTTATGAAATGGCCTTAATGAAATGATGTACATCGCTGTCACAGTTTAAGAAAATGTTAAAATGCAAATTAATAAATGTTTATTTTTTTGCCAGGTGATTTAAATGTAATATAATTAAGATGTTCATGTTCATAAACTAATTGTGATATTTATCTATTTTCTTTTTTAGTAATGATATTCTTGGTTATTCCTTTTTTATGGTATAGGCGTCAACAAGCCGAGTGCTTCAGCCTATTCCTTCTTCAGATACTAATTGTAAAATTTTCTGTCTATGGTGATATTGTGTATTCTTCAGAGGTGTACTTATGTATGTATCTGAAACAAACTTCATTCATTTATGCCAAACGTAACCACTCTTTATTTAAAAGGGACCTCCCTTTCCGTTTTCCATTGGAGAACCCATCCCCAGTCAATTAACTTAGCTCATGGAAGCAGAAAATCTAATAATAACAATTACTACGCCTGAATCAAGAGTGTATTTTAATAAGCCTCTGACCTCAGAGTGTATCTCTCTGTCTCTGAACACCTCCAGTACTCTGTGGTCGAGGATCGCATGCTCCAAAGGAGGCCAAGAGGCCGATCTGAATCTTTTATATCACAGCATAACAGGCACAGAGAGGGAAAGCAATGAGAGCCGTGTCCCCTGGTCTTTTACCTGACCTGCTGCAGCCTCATGATATTTGTAGCAGCGGTCAGGACCCTGCTTCCACTCAGCCGCTGCAGCCCAGCCTCTCTCCGCCGGATTTGTTCTGAAAGCCTGTGCTGTGAGGCTTAAATTTCGCATAATCTCACGGCTTTCATATTTTGCGTTACATGGCACTCATGTATCAGAGTACACAGGCCCGAGGAAACCGCCAGACTAGACAAGTTCGCTAAGCCGCGTCCATGCGCACACACAGCCAATGTCTCTGGCATCCATGCAGGCGATGGGGCAAAACCCAAATCCTTTACTTCAGTAAACATATTCATTTAGATTTCACTAAGTATGTATTTGTGCTCAGACAGCAAGACCCGAGGAGGACAGCAGCGCCTGGACGCGCGCTGTCAGATAGGCGCACGCCCCTCAGCTTTGCGCTCCCGCAAAGCTGAATCCATACAATAAGTTTTCTTTAGACTGGAGCCCCTACAATCCACATGAGCCCTGCGGGACGGGGATCTCCCGCCTGCCCCGTCTGCAGCGAGCGGAGGGAGAGCGAGGCTCCAGCTGCTCTGAATGTCGTTTGTTATTGTTTACCATGGCTGGCCAGGCTGCCTGCTTGCTTCCTGCTGCCGCCGCGCTCTGCAGCCCACCTCCAGCTGACAGCTCCCCCTCAACAAAGCGCACAGAGCCAGGAGAAAAGCAGTGTCCTCACCCTGGCTGCCCGCGTAATGCTCAGGTCCTTCATCACCTCCTCAAACGCCGCCGTCTCCTCTGCCTGCTTCTGGTTATGTAAAGCGATTTTCTCGCTGAATTTCCGCGGATTGTTCGAAGTCGCCATGTTTCGCTCTTCTGCTCCGTTTTTTCCCCTACAGTGGTCAAGTTACACGGAGTGCAGGCGGCCAGCTTCCGGTCAGAGCTTTAAACCAAACCAAAACAACCAAGCACGTTCTATTTTTTTATTTTTTTTTATTTCACAATACCATACTATATCATACTCTGTATGAGTGCCGTTTAGCATATTAAGAGCTGTGTGTAGTTAGTATAGTTAGCTCCATACAGTGTATGATTTACTAGAACGCTATCCAATTATTCTATTGACTATGAAAAATTGTTGGAAGATATAAAATAAAACAATGGTGTCCAGTTAAATCATACTAAACTATACTATAGTGCTTTATACTTTCTCCATCTGCTGTACACAGCATTGTATACAATGGCATAATATGTTTGCATTGCCTACCATGATTGGATTATTGGGTATACTGTACACTAAATTGTATAATACTAGTAAACCACAAAATTCATATAATTAAGTAACATAGTACTGTACATTTTTAGCATAGTACAAGTGTTGAGTTGAACAGAAGAAAATTCACTGTATAGTATAGTATAGTATAGTATAGTATAGTATAGTATAGTATAGTATAGTATAGTTACTATACTATACTATACAATACTATACTATAGGATTGCTGTATACATTGTGACATGATACTATATCAAATTAGACACAAACACAAAGTGATCACCTTATGTAGAGTAACATCTTATTGCATATTTATTACTATAATAATACGATTGATACTATATAAATACTGGAATATAATAATACTATTAATATAATAATGAAACTGCAGTGTGCCAACAATTAGCTGTCATGTTTGCTAGAACATAGTTACATGTTTATATAATGAGCTTTTTAATCAACTTAAATGCAATTTAAGTGAAATCGTTTACCCCAGTAATTGTGAGTATAGGTTCATGACTTAAAAAAGTAAAGGAATTTAAAAAAAACAATGAATTAAGAAAATACCTGACAGAATCACTGACATAAAGTACATACTGAAATAAATGCAGTCAGAACTGCAAATCAAAGCTCCAATGCTCTGCCTTGTATTCCACGGGAAGTTGCGTTCATGCATTCTTTTGAACAGATGTGTCGATTGTGTAGAATTCACGCAGACTGTGGGAGTTTGTTAAATAAATCCATTTGGAGGGAGAGCTTTTATTGCGACTGCTGGGGCTGCCTGGTTTCCAGGCTGTTTGTGGCTGACTTGACACGTCTCCTCTTGCAGAAGCTCTGCATGTTCACGTTGCTGCGTGGGGGTGTTGTGGAGGCGCACATCTGGACTGCGGAACAACTTAAGACAGGATTTTGTGCGTGATCTTTATGGAATTCCTGTTGCCACGCCACAGCATACCTACAGATTATTATTATTATTATTATTATTATTATTATTATTATTATTATTATTATTATTGTTGTTGTTGTTGTTGTTGTTGTTAGCATGATTTTTATCCTTTTTCAGTCATTTCCCACCCAACACCATGCTGTATAAGCTACTGTATATGCACTGACTGTAGTTACTTCATTGGTAGTGTCGATGCCAGCTGATTCGATGATACCAAGAAGCTCTGCGTTTATCTGGGATGATGTAAAAAGTTGTGTGCAGAAAGCCTCCCTGCTTGTTCCCATCATTAGTGAACAGAAAACACCTCTGGCCTGTGTTGTGTTGCCTATATTAATAGTTGTATTTTTTCAGCCACTGAAAGCAAAGTGGAGCTGTTTCACCTGTCAATAAGAAGCTGTGTGATTTGGTTGTAAAGTTACCATGGTAACACAACAATGGAAGCAGGTTCAGGGGGAGGTGGAACACCCCTACTGTTGTACTGATGAACGAGCCTCAAGTGGTAAACAATGACGACTGAGACTGTTTGTGAAGTCCCATAAAGGAGGAAAAGCTCTTGCCAGGGAGGATTTCTGTATCCAGCTGTCTCTAGTCTGGTAGTGTCCATAGCCTTCCAAAGCATTATAAAAGCTTTCTCCGACCGCTTAAAAACTATTATGTTTTTATCATTGCATAGTAGTGGAGCATTAACATAGAAAAAGCCCAAGAGGGAAAGATACCAGCAATGTTCTTAGAAAAGAGATTGCTAAAAAAATGGGTTTATAATTTAGGTTTACTTTGTAGATTATTTGGAAAGCTTCCAGTTATTGAGTCGTCACAGAACTCTGCATACAAACTATTCTAGAGCAGGAGTTCTCAACCCTGGTGCTCGGGACCCATTGTCCTGCACGTTTTAGGTGTTACCCTGTGTCTGCACATAGACTTAGACTTAGACAAACTTTATTGTCATTTCAAACTATATTGAAATATAGAGTTTAGTAATGTAATTTCTAAGCTCTTATTTATCATATTTTGTTTTTTTAAATGATTTCGCTCTAAATAATAGTGTTAGATGAGCAGATGATAATGGCAAGCACTGGATTGTCATCTGGGCTGCACAGTGGTGCAGTGGGTAGCACTGTTGCCTTGCAGCAAGAAGGTGCTGTGTTCAAGTCCTACCTGGGTCTTTCTGCATGGAGTTTGCATGTTCTCCCTGTGCATGCGTGGGTTCTCTCTGGGTACTCGGTTTCCTGCCAGAGTCCAAAAACATGGCTGTTAGATACTGTTAGGTTTATTGGCCTCTTCATTCTCTGTGTGAATGGTTGTTTGTCTCTGTGTTGTGCCTGTTATTTTTATAATGATCCTCAACACAGCTGCAAATCTGCAACAGGTTGGCTGAAAAACGGAATAATAAAATATTTTGGTCAATAAAGTATAATACTTTGATCAGTTATTGAATAAACATTTTTTTATTTAGTTTCATTTAAACATACTTTAATTCATTTATTAAACTAGTGGTTTGGCAGCTCTTCATTAATAGCTTTTCATTAAAGCTATTCATTTATTTCTGAATTAATTTCTAGTTATGGCAGGATCGGTCCTCCAATGCTGCCAGAGTCTTGTTAATACCCAGACCTTGGTCTGATTGAAAGACAGCAGTGAGAGCTGTATGCAAGAAATGTCTACAAACCTACCTGAACTGAAGCAATGCTGTAAGGGGAAAAAGTAGGAGTACATTTTTGTGCAACAGGTGGCTTTCCAAGGCAAGACTGGTTCATTGAAAATATAACCGTTCATACATAAGGCGACCCAAAGGGCATTATACAAAATCAAAGGAGAAACATGTAAAAAAATAATTAAAAAAAACCTTGCCAAAAAAAACCCCATTAAAGTAGGAAAAGATTATTTGAAAAATATTTCATTTGAATAAACAAATGTTAAATTGTAATACAATGTTAAATCTCATCATGGATCTGACTGTTAGTAAAACTAACAGTGAAGTGCTGAAGTAAGCAATAATTATGGTTTCCTGATGTAAAGCAATCATAAATATACATCTGTCAGAAACTAAAGAAAAAATAGAGATGTTGACAAATATAACAAGAATACGGGTGCAGAGAAAAATTATACGTTTATAAATCCTTAGCTGTTTTTGATAAACAGCTAAGGATTGAAATTGAAATATCAACTTATAGCCGACATTTTGATCAGTTATTGAATAAATCTTGTCTTTTTTATTTTCTCGCATTTATTGCTACATTCATTCATTTATTAAACAATTTATGTCCTTTTGAATTGTTTTTAATCCTAACAGGAATGGTAAATGTAACACTTTTTCCAGGTATACTGATCACTCAAAGCGCTTTACACTATAGCCACACTCACACACTCACACTCATCATACAGCTAAGACAGGGCTCAGGCATGTGACAGGGAGAAGCTGGAATCGAACCGGATTGGTCCTCCAGAAACGCTGGCTTTGCGTTCTTTCCATAAAGGACAGGGCAGCGTGACTTCTGTCTTTGAAGCTGCATCAGCGGCCCGGCCCTCATTGGCCGCGCCAGCTTCCCGCTCCAATGATCCAAACCCATATAGGTTAGGTTGGTTTGCCAGACTAAACTGTGTGTGTGTGTGTGTGTGTGTGTGTGTGTGTGTGTGTGTGTGTGTGTGTGTGTGTGTGTGTGTGTGTGTGTGTGTGTGTGTGTGTGATGGACTGGGCACTTGTTAAAGCACTCCCCTGCTCTCTCTCAGTGCACAGTGAAGATTGGCACAGGACCCCACCCAACCATGCAATGATTAGGCAGGCAAAGAAAATGGAGAAATTGATGCACCTGGCTTCTAAACAAACCTCATTGCCTCTGGAACAATATGGTTTGGATAGATGTGACCTAAGTAGAGCACCATGTCTGGACAAAACCGAACATAGAGCGCCAGCAGAAAGACACCAGACACCTGGTAGTCATGGCAGCGTTGTACTGTATCAATAGCACCTGGGTACCGATTGGTACCCAAGTCATTTTTGTCAAGTTTAAAGCCATCTGTCTGACACTGGAGGCTTGGTCCTAACTGGGCCATCAACAGGACTATGATCCCAAACACAGACAAGTTGACGAAGAACAGAATCACAACATTGCAAAGGTCCAGTCCATGCCAAGACAGTATTGGGATGCTGTGGTGGGACCTTAAGGCAGCTGCATGGAAGTGAATAGCCACATACCTCTCTAAAGTCAAGCAAAACTGCGAAGAAGTTTCCTACATCAGTCTTAGAGAATAACGATGGGTATAGGAGGCTAAATCCACATCTTTGGTGCAGTGGACCTAGGTTTGAAATTCTAGTTGTATCAGGGTGGGCATCCAGGATAAAAACTCTGCCAAGTCTGTGTGCAAGTTGTCACGTCTTACTGTGGTGAGCCCTGAATAAGGGAGCGGCTAGAAATAATCCATCCCAGAGAAAAATGAAGGCATATCAATCATTCTGTCCAGGAGTGATGCTGAAAAACTAGTCCATGCATTTGTTACTTCAAGGCTGGACTATTGTAATTCTTTACTATCAGTCAATCAAGTCCACAAAATGCAGTTCAAAGTCTTCAACTGATCCAAAATGCTGCAGCAAGAGTTCTGATGAAAATAAACAAGAGGGATCATATTTCTCCAATTTTAGCTTCCCTTCACTGGCTTCCTGTTAAATCAAGAATAGAATTTAAAATTATTCTTCTCACGTATAAAGCCCTTAATAATCAAACTCCATCATATATCAGAGCTCTGATTACCCCGTATGTTCCTAACAGAGCACTTCGCTCTCAGACTGCAGGTCTGCTGGTGGTTCCTAGAGTCTCTAAAAGTAGAATGGGAGGCAGATCCTTTAGCTATCAGGCTCCTCTTCTGTGGAACCAACTCCCAGTTTTGGTCCGTGAGGCAGACACCCTGTCTACTTTTAAGACTAATCTTAAAACTTTCCTTTTTCATAAAGCTTATAGTTAGAGTGGCTCATGTTACCCTGAGCTACCTCTATAGTTTTACTGCTATAGGTCTAGGCTACTGGAGGACATCAGGATCTATTTTTCTCACTCTGCTGATTTCTCCTACTGTTCTCCAGTTTTGCATTGTTGTCATTTCAGCTTTTAACTTTCTGTTCTCTCTCTTTTATCTTCATAGTAGGTACACCTGGTCTGGCGTTTTGTTAGCTGTGACATCATCCAGAGAAGACAGATCACCCGCTACTACCATCTAATGTAGAACAGATTACTAGATCAATGTGTGCTTCTGTACTTTTTTGTCTCTCTTGTTGTGTCTCTGCTCTGTCTTCTCTAACCCCAGTCGGTCGAGGCAGATGACCGTTCATACGGAGCCCGGTTTTGCTGGAGGTCTTCCTTCCCGTTAATGGGGAGTTTTTCTTTCCACTGTCGCTTCATGCTTGCTCAGTATGAGGGATTGCTGCAAAGCCATGTACAATGCAGACGACTCTCCCTGTAGCTCTACGCTTCTCCAGGAGTGAATGCTGCTTGTCAGGACTTTGATGCAATCAACTGGTTTCCTTATATAGGAAATTTTTGACCAATCTGTATAATCTGACCCAATCTGTATAATATGATTGATTTTGACTTTGGAAAGTGCCTTGAGATGACATGTTTCATGAACTGGCGCTATATAAATAAAATTGAATTGAATTGAAAATAGAAAACTGCTTAAAGTTCAAATCATATTGAGGCAATCTGATTTGACTTCTGTCATGTTTTTATTTCTCTGAGCTTGTATTTGATGCAGTAAATATGGTAATTTGTTTATCCATTCATTCAACCACCCACCAGTAATCGTCCTTGCAGGGTGGTGGACGGACTGGTACCTAGCTCCAGAGGTAAATGTGTTCTAGGTGCTCTGCTTCCTACACAGGTCACTAGTCCAGCTCAGAGCAACACAGAAACACACAGGAAATGCAACCATGTACACAAGGGCTTCAACGATATTTGCTACATTTATCATTTTTGTAATAACACCATGCACAAAATCATTGCAGCAAAGACCTGCTTGGGCTGCAGTAAATGTTGTTCCAAAGGTAGGCCCACGAGGTTTTCTTGGACGGTTATATACACGGTTATATAGCTGGTGAGTCTTTAGTGCAGCAGAAAATGCTTTTTAATCATTAAGAAACTACATTTAAGTTGTTTTTGTCTGACACAGCTGATGTAGCCAGATGCAGCCTTTATAATAAAACGATGAGATGAAAACAATTAATTCATTTTTGTTCCCTGCAGCTGGATTAACGTTTGACAATGAGGTTTACGATTGCAATAAACCCAAAGTGAAAGTACATAGGCCTATAGTTAAGATGCTTCTTTTTTTTGCAAGCTTCATTGTTATTGCAACATTTGTCAACACTATCAAGTTTTCTTATGTAGTGCAACCCTAATGCTCTCACACATACAAACACACGCACACACACACACACACACACACACACACACACACACACACACACACACACACACACACACACACACACACACACACACACACACACGCAAAAGGGGAGCTTAGAGGCCAATTAATCTAACATCATGCTTCTGCACTGTGGGAGCAAGGATAAAGGCAAAGACCCATGCAGAGATGCAGAGAACATGCAAACCTCACACAAAAACAATTTCCTCACAGAACCAGGACAGACATGTAGAAGTTATCTCAAACGATGTATTTTTAGACAAACTCTTGTTGCAGTATTTTACACCATGGAGTCTTTGGAGACTAACACCTTCTCAGATGTTTTCCCCTCACAGTTTTGGTAAAAACACGAAATATGCCACGGCGCGATGGACCGACTCTGACTGCAGGGGGAGACAAAGAGCCTTGTAGTCTCACCAGGCTGTTCTGGTGCTGCCTCGGTTCTGTTTATCGTCTGTTTCACTCTCAGTGGGTCAGTGCATTTTTTTTTTAAATTGGCAATCTGAGATTGGATTCAGCACAACTGGTTTTCACGTGACAGATTTGAACATTTATTGAAATTAAATTCATGCTTTGTCTTTGTTTTGTTTTAAAAAAAAAAGATTAATTTGACCTACTTTGGGAATAGGAAATTTAGTCTCTGTGATAAATACCTGCGGTAAACTGTTTAGTACATTGCAAAAGAACTGAAACTTTTAGATAATTTCTACCACAGCTCTGACTCATCCCAGCGCTGCGTGTCCCGAGCCCGTAACATCATCAGGGACCCCTCACACCCCCACCATGGACTGTTCTCCCTGCTGCCCTCTGAGAAGAGGTTCCACAGCATCCGCTGCAGGACCACCAGGTTCTGCAGAAGCTTTTTCCCTGTCGCCATCAGACTGTGGAACTGCTGAAGCTATAAACTGGACTCTGTACTACAATTGCATATTTGCACATTTGCATCATTGCACCCTTATCCAGCATTACAGATGCTGCCGAACTCTCAGTCTCTAAAATGCATTCTTGCACAAATCATTTCTGCACATACAAATGTTTTTTAAGAAATACTCACCTGTACACTGGGATCGCACACTGTCTCTTTGTCCTGCATTGTTTACGTTTCAATTGTTGTACTGTTAAATCACTGCTGCACTTTACCCTGGAACTGTAACTTATCCTGTAATCCACTGCAATTCACTGTAAATTTCAAGCTGTATGCAAACGAAATTTAGTTCTGTACACACTCTGTGCATACAAAATGACATATAAAGTTGTCTAAGTCTAAGTCTACTGTAAGTCTATTCAGCCAGCACTGACCAAAATTGTAAATTCCTTACTATTTAAATTTGGAAGAAACAGGGCAGATTTAGTAATTATCTCATCAATTTTTTAAAACCATTCTTAAATTAATGTGTGGTTAGAATGGAAATATGGGGGTAATTCAACATGTTGGATGAAGGAATATGAATTAGAGAAAGAGACAAAGGTCCTGTTCAGCCTGACACTAGTCCAGTTGGACTTGTGTTTGTTACTGTGGAAATCACTTTCTGTCAATTGGCCCCAAAGCTGGAAGAGACCAGTATACCTGCAGCATCTGAAAGTCATGTGCTGATCAAATTGGCAGATAGATAAAGATAAAATTGTTTTTCCAAAAATAAATGACAAACAAAATAAGAATGAAAAAAAGCACAGAATAAACTTAATTCATGCTGAAACTGCTAATATGTGTCACTCATAATATGAGTCACAGTTTGCAAATAAGAACAGCACAAATTCACCACCTGTCAGCAAATGGTTATTTTCAGCTAGAGCTTTTACAGGAAATCAGGTTTCAGCTGTTTCACCCACTTCCATGATCTCAGTAAAAGGGAACTTTCATGTTGCAAGTGCGTGTTTTATTAAGAAAAAGTGTTCTTCCACTCATTGCACGCAACTCGAGCTGCCACGCTGGAACCTGTCCAACCAAGGTCAGAGTTTTTGATGATCTAAAGCTTGCCAGAAAGTTGTTTCACTTGGCATGGATGCTATCTGACTTATTTTCATTGCTTGGAAAGAGAATCTGTCCTGTTTGGGCCTTTTATTTGACATCCAAGAGACTGAGACTGATTTAACCGAGGAAGGGTGAGGTATATTTTTGCATACAATAGGTCAAATGTTTGGAAGAAAATTCCAAGTTGTTTCATGGGTGTACTTTAACATAAAATAGACGTGATTTTTGTACAAGCCGTCCCTTTAGAGAGCATTTCTACACTGTATATGATGCATGCTTTTAGAGATCATTTAACCTATTTCATGTTGTCACACTTGTTCTGTTTAAGTCATTTCTTGAGTCAGGCAGTATTCGGGTCTAGGACGTGCTTATGAAATTGAACCAACATGTGTTTCAGAAAACCCAGAGCTTTTACTCAAGTAAGAGCAGCACTACTTCAACAATTTTATACTCAAGTAGAAGTAAAAAAAAAAAGTCATCTAAAAATTATAAGGGTAAAGAAGTATTACGTGATTTGACTACTCAGTTCTTGAGTAGTCCTGTTTAATCTGATTTATTTAGCAAAAATTCAAGTCATCATGAAGAGAAAATATAAAATGATGTGCTTTTTCTGCTACTTTTAATAGTTAAATAAACACATCATCGTACAACAACAACTTTAGGCAGAAGATCCCATATTTCCAAATCTTCCAAGTTTTCCACAGAATAAAACTTTCGACAATACTTACACTGAGTAATGTGCTGAAAATATGTTGAAACAGATCAAAGTTCTCGCAACGATGGCCTCTGTTGTTTACTGTATGTTTGGTTAACCCTCAAATGTCACAGCAGCCTCAGAAGATAGAAAATACCATTAGAACAATGAAGCTTGATTACAGACCAGGAGTCTCACCACAACTTTGTCTGTGTATGGTGCTTTTTAGGTTAACGTGTTTGTTACTCGAGGTGACTAAAGTAGCCAGAAATTGTAATCAAGTAAGAGTACCAACACTTCATAATAATAACACAGAGCTAGAAGTAAAAGTACAATGCAGAAAATCTACTCCTAAAAGTAGTTTTTCTAAAAGGTAAATGGGGAAAATGGTGCATATCAATGATAGCAAAGTCTCATCTTGTAGTAAATCCTTTTCCAAATCAATGGAACCAATTCTCTGTTTCAAGAATGGCAGTGGGAACAGAAATTTGAAGTTGGTCTCCAGATATTTGGATTTTACTTTAAGTGTATCTGGATATATTTCAAAGTCTGTTGCATGGAATATCATTAAAGATATTGTGTGTAACACTGTGTGGTTACTTTTATAATTACAGATCATGATTATGAACGCCACTTGTGACCAGGGAAACAGCACCGACACCTGTCCGCAGGTTAGGTCCTCCTCAGGTCTAGCAGTTGGACTTCTGATCTTCTTCATTTTCCTCGCAATCATAATTGGAGGGCTTGTGTTCATGTACCGGAGTAAAATCAGGACTTTGGTGGGGTTCAGAGAAAGACGAGGCCAGCAAAAGGAGGTCTGTGCCGAAACCCCACAAGCTGATGATAATCCGTATACCGGTATGACCAGAGAACAGCCCCAGTCCCAAACGCCGATCTATGAAAACCTGGGACATCAAAAGGCTCCACCTGAGAGGCCTGCTGCAGAACAGAGCTGGTAAGCCCCCCTGTGTATACCTGAAGATGTTGAGTGTGTGACAGAGCTGTCTGTTATGGGACTTTTGAAACTGTCAGACAAGACGCACATCAGAGCGGAAGTAGATAAAGTAACAGTCTTTGTGTGTGCAGTCGGGGGGGGGGGGGGGCTAATTTCCTCATTTTGCACAATCTTTATGCAGTTCCTGCTAAAACTGACTTGCCTTCTTACAAGTATCAGCTCCTTATTTATGTCTCAACCATAACCTTTCACTTTTTATCATGTTAGCTGATAATTTGGTGCCGGAGTTTTTCCTCCAATGAGAAGAAAAACAGAATCTACCAAGTTATTGGTGTTGCTAATGGTGCTTGAGCATTTTCTGACCGGCTTAACTCTGTCTCCAAAGGCTACCTGCTCAGTCTGAAGAGGACTTGTACATTCAGTGTGATTCGGTAGACGATGGAATATACAGCAACAATCCGGAGGTCAACTACAAACCCACTGAAGCCCAGGAAGAAGATGTGTATCTCATGCCCGACTCCTGAAGAGGAGTGTTTTGGGTCAAGTCTTGAAGATTTTGAGACATTGAGGTAGTAGTAAATCACAAGGCAGCAGCGGCATAATGTTGCTGCTTTTGTATACTACTGTAAATAGAAAAGTTTGTAAAACAAGTTCTCTGAGGTCTTTCCATACATTTGTTTGTTGTTTTGAATTTACAGTTACAGTGGAAAACAGATGATTACATGCACTGTATAAAAGGAATAATAAAAGGAAGAATAGCCATTTTTACATCACTGTCTGGCATTAAATCCAACTAACTCCCTGTTCTAACTCAGTTAAGATGATTAAAATATCTGCTAAATTCTAGAAAGTTTTAAGATTTTTTATAATGCTTCCCTCAGAAATGTACTTTATTATCTGGCAACCCAAAAACTTGGGTTGCCAGATAATAAAGCCATGGCTTTGTAGATATCTGATATGTTAATTTTGAACATTTTAGTAACATCGATGCACAAGTGGATGTATTATGGGGCAATACTTCAAATACATTGCTTCTTTGTGTGGTATGGTGGAAAAATCAATCAGTTAAGATATCAAGGAAAGGGCCGTGGACCTCCACAAGTCTGACTCAATGTTGAGCTCAATATTTATATGCCTAAGGGGGCCTCATTCATTTATTCAAACAATTATAGGCAAAGGTAAACAGCACATGAATGCCTGACTATCGTAACTTTTGTGACATTCTGTCACCCAAGGATGAACGTGTTTTGGTGTGAATTTTGTGAACTGACATCAGAACAAAGGCAAAAGACCTGGTGAAGATGCTGGTTGAAGCCGATAAGTGGATGTCATCGTCCACAGAGAAAGAAGTCCTCCGCCAACATGGGCTGAAAGGCCACGCAGCAAGGAAGAAGCCGTTCCCACAAAAGCAGCAGAGCAAGATTACAGTTTGCAAATGAGTCAGACATGGAATTTGGACACATGCCCTCTGGTCCAATGTAAGTCAAACAGATGTGTTTGGCAAATATTGATTATTGATACCTTTAGAGGAAAATAGAAGACACCTGCAAGCCTAAAAACACCATCCCAGCAGTGAGGTACAGGGTTGGAAGTGTCATGCTGTTGGTGTTTTGCTGCCAGAGGGAGTGGCGCACTTTATAAAACAGATAACATCATGAGAAAATAACATAATTATTAAAGCAACACTTCAAGATATCGGCCAAGGAGTTAAAGACGGCACAATTTTGTCTGCCAAGCAGAGAATGACCCCCGCGTACACAAACAAATTAATTACAAAGTGGAAATTACAAATCATAAAGTTTAAAACAAAATTCTACCAAATATTAAGGATGCGTACATAAACGTCTGAATTTCAAGAAATTATTTTAATGGTTAAAAATATATATCATAGAAATATTTGATCTAATTATTCTGACATTTGGCAAAGAACAGACAGGCTGATGATGTCTGATGGCAGGTGATGATGAGTAAGACAGGCTGACCAGGCGATGATGGTGAAGACCAGAGTAGAAAGCCAATGAGTTATCCAGTGAGGGCAGAGCAGGCACAAATCCGACACAGGAACACAAGAAGCAGGTGGTGCACACAAGCACTAGTGTGATGAACTAGTGAGGACAGGGCGAGCACAGGAACACAGGATTGGCAGGCTGAGCACACAAACCAAGAACTGGAGAACCAAGTGTTTCAGTGAGATGAGCCAGTCTGGCAAGGAGTGGTTGTGTGAGGCAGATATTAAAGTCCCAGCTGGAATGGCTGGAGGTAACGCAGAAGCAGCTGTGACTGATTGTGATGAATGGAATATGGAATGGAGAGGGAACAGCCAATTAGTCCAAAAAAACACACAAAAACCAGCCCAAATCATGACAGATGGGGTAGAACAATTTTATGATGTTTTTCAAAAAGTTGCCCATGAGCCACATCTGATTTGACTTTCAAAGCAAACTGTTGGAAAAATATAAAGTGATCCCTGTACTTTACTCTGCTGACATTGTATTTGTGTCAATATTTATTTGATGGTGAGTCTTCCAAGGGATCTAACTTTCTGTTCTGTTTTTACAGTATCTATATATTTTTCTTGTCTCTGTGTAAGTTTAGAGTAAACCCTCCACATTAAAATACATTTTATTAAAATGAAAAATGGCATTATGGAGTATCTGTACATGAAGACTAGTTTATGTCTTTGAAAAAATGTTTTTTACAAGGAACATGTGATGAACTTTCCCCATTACAGGGCAGCTGAATGTGTTACAGAGCACACTGATCTTTATGCTTAAGGCCAATTCAGGCTGTCATAACTGTTGTTTACACCTAACATGCCACAACCACAGCCAAAACAATTAGCTGTTCGGATCTTTGCTTCAAACAGAAGCTAATCACAAGAGAAGAGCAAAATAAAATAAAATAACTCTAGTTCTTTTTCTGAAGTGGACAATAGTGAACTAAGAACAGCTGGTGTCTACCACTGAAGTTGGAACAAGTATCAGAATGATACCATACCCAACTTAACCATGTTCGAGTTGAAAAAAACATTGGAAAATGCCACATTACTGTATTAAGTGAGAAGCTAATTATCAGTAATAAAAGTTCATAACAAATTTTCTCTTTGCATTTTATGTACTCAAATGCAAACATGTTTGCATGCAAGCGAGTGAAAGATTTTGTGACAAGCATATCATCCAAAGTGCGATTAAATATTTCTGCAATTATCACTAATTTCAAACACAAAGACGAGGACAGAGAGAAACCTCTTTCTGACTTCAGTTGATTGTCCAGTTTATGCATCCAAGTTAGAACTAGCGTATTCTGACTTCAGAGTAGAAAATTAAATTCACAATAAACTACATCCTTCAACCTAATAAAAAGGGCCAACGGATAACGGCATCTTTTTCTTTCTTTTTTCTAAAGGAAAAGTCTGAGTCCTGTTAATTTCTGTCTGTCAGTGTAGTTGTACTTGAAAAACCCTAACATTTACTCAGACGGTACTTGTCTTAAAAAAAAACTACAGAAGTTCTGGGTTAGAGATATTTCAGTCCTTTAATCTTGCTTCATACTATTTCAACTTCAGCAATACCAGGAAGCCAAAGGCCCTGGCTGATTTTTTTAAGGCTGCATATGCAGGAAGTTCTTTAAAAAAAAAAAGAAGATGCAGCAATGCTTAATTAATGAAAAAGTAAAAAGAAGAACTGACCAGTAAGTCACAGAAAAGCACTTATTTTTTGTCTCTTGTTTGATTTTTGAGGATGACTGAACTAGTTTTCGCTTTAAACTTTGCTTCTTTTTATGCAGACAAAACATATTTGCAGGACTTTTGATATATACATACATACATACATACATACATACATACATACATACATACATACATACATACATACATACATACATATGCTTGTGACTCTTGTCCGTTTAAAAGATTCATTGGTGCCCTTTCTTGTCAATATCTTGATATCTTAATATAAAATAATAATATCAAATGGTTTTTTAATATTGTAGTTTTTTTCCATCATGCATTCTATTTTGTCAAAAGCACAACCCCCCCCCCCCCCCCCCCCCCCACTCTCACTTGATGCTTTTACCCCCATATGGTATGGCGCTCTCAGGCTCGCAACTTCCTTCTTTTATCTAAAAAAAAAAGGCTATTATGGCCAAACACTTTAGTTTTGGTTTCATCAGACCACAACGTGTCTCTAAAAGTGATGCTGTTTTTCCCTGACTACATTAACCAACTGTAATTTTGCTTCTTAAGATGCTTTTGCAACTGGCTTCTTCTTTGGTGACAGGCCGTCCAGCCCATGATGATGCAGGACTTGTTTCTCTGTGAAAAATGACACTTTCAGCAGCTACAGCCCGCATCTTCACAAGGTCTTTTGTTAATTATCCGGTCATGATTCGCTTTTTGGCACCAAAACATGTTTATCTCTGGGACACAGAACTGCTCTACTTCCTGAATTAGTATGTTAGCTAGACATTACCACACTGTTAATATTTCTTTATATGTGTTTAAACAGGTGAACATAGCACCCATGGATAAACTGGCTTTATGGAGACCCACAATCCTCTTCCTCATATCTTGACTGATTTCTTTCGATTTTGTTATAATGCCATACAAGGAAGCAGTGTTAGAGGTTGTGCCTTAAAATAACTCTCTTGTTAGGCTGAGTGTTACTCAAATGAAGTGAATAAGGTTTACAAAGTCGCAGCATCATCATCTGGACTTTCTGTCGCCCTTTTGCCCAACAGTATAGGAAGTGCCTTGTTGTGAATGAAGAGTGTATCAGTTTAGCGGAACAGAAACAATGGGCTTTAACAGTAATGCAGAACAAGAGCACTGTATTTATTTGATAAGATGCTAACAAAAATACCATCAAGATTTTATACAGAATTGCAGAAGTGCAAATTAACACTCTGTATAAACTCTGCTAGTCAACATGTCGGCACTGTAGGAAGATGCCAAAAATGCAGACACTTAGTTTGTATTGCTTTCCCATTTTAACTGGAACATGGGTGTGGCATCCTTCCCATATCAAACTTCTCATTTCTGAGGTGGTGTGCCATGAGGAAAAATCTGACTAAGTTGAAAACAACATGAAACATGAAACTGTTGCAGGCACACAGGGACTGCCTCTCACTGCAAGGGGGGTCACTGTATAAAGGCTTGCTGTCCACAGACAATGGCTCTCTTCGCCCGCTGTTCCTCAGCATCAGCATTGGAGGGACACCCCCACCGTGGAGACAGCCACCTGGGTCCGAATGGGCTTAAACAGCCACGAACGTTTGTGGTGTCGAGCAAGCTGAGTAAAGTCTGCTTTCTGTGAAACTAACATCATCATCAAATTAGTGGTGGCCTGTCTAAGCTGTGCAGGAGGAAGCTGGACTTGGAGCCGAGCCACTACCCAGCAGGAGTGCAGAGACCCCATGCTGTGGTCCCTGCTTCACCTACTGCAGCCCCACAGCGCTGAGTTTCTACAGCCTCGGACCCGGAGCCACCCCCTAATGGCCACGTTTTGAGCTAGCCGCATAGCCACCTATAGCTGATCAGATAACCAGCTTTCCCTTAGAGTAATTCACTGGCAACCAGACGCCCGTCACCACAACCAGAGACAATGGGAGAGGTTTGGCAGAGAAATAAACAGGGAAAGTTTAGAATAGTTTGCTTAATGGGTTTTCACTGTGTTTTTAAAGCTTGACTGAGCTTACAGGATAGCTCCCGCTTGCTATTTTGAAACCAAGTGTTGCGGATGTTGTAATGAGTGTGTTTTACGGTTATAACAAACTTTATTTAAATCCATCCATCCATTATAACAAACTTTTTTTCCATAAGGGTTTTATACATTGATGGGATAATGATGTTTGTGTTTTCCGGTTTCGTTCATTACGACTATATGGAGCTTATGGTCTTTTAAAATTAGCGGTGATGTCCGATAGCATAATGCTATTAGCTTCCCGGATACGCAACTACGGTTGGTTTTAAATATAAAGTTTGTTTTCGTTTCACTCCACCCTCGTTCGATAGTGCTAGGAGTTCCATTAATATGGAACATTAATGTCGATTTAATTGTACAACTTGTTTTGTTTAGGATTAACCCATTTAGTGACCAATCGCTACAGCGACCTCAAGTGTGGTAAAGTTATGGATTTTACTGAGCAAATCATTCTTTAAAATGTTATTTTATCAATTATGTTTTGTTTAACTCAGGGTTTTCTTTGTGATTGGGTTGAAACATACCAAATGTTGTTCTAAATTAGTTAAACTAATTTAACCTCAGTCTTTAAGAGGAACTTTGGTTCTTTAACTTAGATCCTGCAGTGAACCAGGATCCTGATGATGCTGATAAATCACTTTCTTTTGTCTTTTTATTTCCTTTGTGTGTACATAGTTCCTTAGCTTCTTTTTAGCTTCATTTTGCTTAGTAGTTTTAGTTAAGTTTCACTAGCCTAGTAGAGAGGATTTGTTGATTGAAAGGTAGTGTTAATTCAGATAAACAGTTCTCTGGATGTTAATTTTATTTCTGTTAATAAATTCTTGAACTTGAAAAGTAGTTGTCACTCTTTTATTCTATATGTGTACAGAGTTTGCTGACAAAAGAACTTCAGTGCTCGAATCATTTCTTTCAACTATTGTCCTAATACCAGCTGTTTGGGCTGATATTCACCGGACAATACCTAACAGACAGTTATTTATTAATCATTAAATAACTTAAAACAGTGTGTAATAGCAGAACAAAGGTGAGTGGAACACAGTTGCACTATAGCTCAGAATACAAGCCTAAAACAATGTATTTCCATAGGATTTTAAATGTTTTATCACCGTGGGACTGTATTGTAAGGGGTCGTAAAGTACTGTCACTTGTGACTTGTTTAATGAGATACAAACTATTTGAGCAAACAGCTTTTTATGATTTCTTTGATAATTTCTCCCTTTAGATCAGGGAATTTCCAACATTTCACTTCACATGGATTGCATCATGACGTTGGTCATCTTGGAAATTCCAATATCTGGAATGCACCCTTCTATTGTCCACCATAATAACGATCTTTTACTTGCCCTACTTGAAAAACCAGGATGACGTTACCAATCCAAGCCATTCAGGATTTGATAGTAAAGACCTTTTTGTTCTTCCAATATGTCCAACGAAAGGTGACAAGAAGTAAAGATATTTTTTACTAGGAAGCAGTGCAAATCTATAGAGAGGTCAGATATATTTAGTGCAAGCTCCTGATTATCTCTTTGTTTACTCCCTTTCAAGGCTATCTCTTATCCTTCATTACAATGACTTCATCAAAACAGTCTCAAGTCGATGACCCTTAGCTGGACTGCCCATTAAAGAAGCAGGGTCATTAAACTCTAAACCTTTCAATAGTTTGCTACTGACTCTGGTTCACGTCAAGTGGCTCTCTTTATGGCAGTCATCTTTCTTCTCTAGTAACACATCTCTGGCCTTGAATTGTGTCTTTGAGATTTCCTGTGGGCAGTCCAGCTGTTGCAATACATTATCTCAGTAGCACAGGAAGGAGATTTTCAAGAGAAACTTTAACGATCTGTCATAAAAAATATTGTCTAAGTTTGTCTCCTGATATGCCAGTTCGAAACTAAACTCCCACATGAAACAAAGTCGCCCCGCTGCCTTCTTTACAATTTATGGATCAAGGTGACGCTTAGCAAAGCTTCAAGGCCAGTTGAGTGAGCAAGCCCTTATCTTGTTAGAAACTCCCTCCCCCACCTTGACCTTACTAACCCGAAAAGATTTATTGTATTTCTATCAATAAATGTCAGGAAATGGATTTTTTATTTTAATCTATTGGTATTTGAATGGCTGCGACAGACTGGCAAACTGTCCAAGGTGTACCGTGCCTCTCGCCATTTAATGCCGAAGATTGGCACCAGCACCCCCCATGGCCCCACAAGGGACAAACGTGACGGAAAATGGATGGATGGATGGATGGATGGATGGATGGATGGATGGATGGATGGATGGATGGATGGATGGATGGATGGATGGATGGATGGATGGATGGATGGATGGATGAACGGATGGATGGGATTTGAATGGTGATAAATTCAACAAAAACCCCACAGTTAAAAAAGAAGGTTTATTATTTAGGTTTTCAATTATAGAAATGCGTAAGACAACAACATAAACATCAAAGTCCTATAAAACAAAACAAATCAGTACAATACAAATCAATAGAAATGGGGTAACAGAGCACAACAGTAATAAAATACCACAAATAATAAATAAAGATTCAATAAATACCTGTTTTTTCTTCTGTTTTTACATTTTGTAAAGTACAACTAACCCTTTTCTTCCTGAATAGTGAATGAATGCATTCCTAATCTAGTCAAATCTTTACTCAAGTTTAGTCAAGCATTGATATGAAGGAATAAAAGCCAACTTTATAAGAACAAACATTTTTTATTCACTATGCAACACAGGATTTTCTTCTAGTGTTTAACCTAATGCCTTAACCCTTAAAAGATAAAGCTTGGATGAATGGATGGATGGATAGATGGATGGATGGATGGATGGATGGATGGATGGATGGATGGATGGATGGATGGATGGATGGATGGATGGATGGACGGTTAGAGTTTAAAGCCACTGAAAAGGTCTTTTGCATGTTCTCCTCAGGCACAGTGACATTTGGTGACGATGAAGTCGCTGAACGGAGTCACTTTCAGCTTCCCCCTGCTGTCGTAGTGCATCAGCACCATGGGCTCATAAGCTGCCGGCACGCAGCAGGGATGAGGGATCCCTCCCTTGGTGATCTGGTGCAGGCGGGATTTGACTTGCGTGTGCATGCTGGCCGGCTTGTAGTTGTGGGGGCAGGTACCATCACAGAAGTGCATCGTATACTCGGTTGGGGCCACCACCCAGTCCGTCCAGCCAATGTCTTTAAAGGACACGGTCACAGGTTTCCGGCAGCACCACCCTCGCTCATCGCAGAGATCTTCCTTGTTGGAACGACGCTGCCTCATGCCCCGAGCAGGAAAGGATTCCTTTAGGCCCAGTTCCAGAGTGATAACTGGGTTTGCGTTGGATGTTTCTCTGTCGAGTGGAACCATCCCTACATCCACAACCAGTCTCTGATCATCTGTCCATCTCCAACTCCTTGCCTTATGGCTGATATCTAGGGTCACATCTTGGTTAATGAAAACACTGTTTTGGTCCCCTGAGTCAGTGTAGCGCCATGCAACAGAGTTTGGCTTCATCCCGTTGACTTTAATTTTGATAGATTGTCCAGGTTCAGGCTTTACTGAGGTGAGATTACCTAAAATAGGCCTGGACACTCTCAGTTGGGCTTGTGCCAGCGTCAGTTCGGGGTGAATTATTTGATCCTTTTGGAAAACAGCTCGATACCAAAGAATCCGTCGTTGATCACCTCTCCGAAGCACCTGTAATGGCTCCACTGAAAAGCAAAAACAGAAAAAGCTTGATGAGCGGAGAAGGTGGTAGCATTCTGTTAGAACTAAGACAGGTTATACATAGCGTCAAATACAGAAACCTAAACATGTCCATAAAAAGCTTCTTCCTGTCATCAGAGTGGTGCATGGACAGTGACATCAGTAGAAACACGTTTAAAGTATAACATAGTGTTCCAGGTGTGCCTTTCACGCCGGTGATTTCTAAAAGCTCACAGGAATGTGTCTGCTTTCTTTCACAGATGTTTGTTGGTGTCAGAATGTTTCCATTTATTCACAAATCTGCACAGATCAGTTCTGAGAACGTTCTGAGTAGCTGAAAACTTTGAATTCAAACAATCAGCTTTTGTTTGCATGACACTGCAGTTTTTCTCAGCCCATTAATCATCTACTTTTTTGTCACCCAATTTACCTCAAACACACCAAAACCTTTAACATCAGCTCTGTAAGCTTGACAATGACTGAGTTAGGTCAAAGTTTATCTGTAATGTTTAATGTTTTAACAGATATCTCATCTATACCTGGAAAGAGCACCGTAGACATGTTGGACTGCCAGGTCTCCCTCATTGACTGGCTGGAGTTTTTTCTCATCTCACTCAGTTTTTCCCTGTAGAGCTTGAACATCTTCCTCAGCTCCCTCTGTGAGGCCTTCATGGCAGGCCTTGGCTCTTTGTCCATACCCAAAGAGCGAAGGATCTCCTTCTTCACCGCCTCCAGGATTAAGACGCCCTGGTCGTCCAGTTTGCCGCTCTTAAGCGGGCCTTGGTGGGCCGTGTCAGGCTGGCTTCGTCCTGAGGCGGGAACCAGCAGGAGCAGCGAGGTATAGAAGATGAGCAGAAGCGGAGTGTGCGGTCTGAGCATGGTGAGCCTGCTGGGTAGGTTCGATTTGTGAAAGCTCCGCCACTCTGGAGTGGGTTTGTCCAGGTTCTGAGAAAAAAAAATCTCCACATGCATTATTTATAGTGCTCCACAGATGCCACGCCCCTAGTTGAATAAGCAGACCTGTGAATGGCTCAGCGTGGGCCACATGCAGAAATGAGGCAATATTTGGAAGGATTGAGTTATATGTGATGAAGATTAATCCATAAATGTGGATCACTGACAATCATTCAGTTAAAAAAAGTAGTAATTTTATTTTCTATAGTCCCAAAATTTCATATCTTGTGTGTACAGCTGTCTTCTTATTTACTAGAATTTAATGTTCTTTTTATTCAAAGAATTTTCATTTATTCTCCAGCTCTTTGGTAAATTCAGACGCAATTGATAACTATAGTTAAATATGATGTGGGATTAATCAGAACATTGTGGTGTTCTGTGGAGATGGCACCCAGAGAAAATGTTGCTGAATCATCTCCACACAGCATCCAAAAAGATGTCCATGTGACCCACATGGGCAATGACAAAGACGGTTTGGGATTACACCATCGTTCCCAAGGTTATACAGGTGAACCTGTAGAGATCCCTGTGAAGTTAAACTTTTCTGTTTACTTTTAAACCTGCCCAGTGTGGTCAGAGGGCACAGCCACTGATGCCCCACACAGAGATTAGGCTGATGTAATTCTCAGCCTTGATGGGCCGGGTTCAGGTTGTTAGAGGCAGCTGGGTGTTTGAAGAGAGTGATATCAGACTTTAAACAAATACAAGAAGAGGTAGAAAAGTAAAGAACAGATAAGTTAAAAGGCTGAGCCTCACTCACTGTTAGAGGGAATTCTGAAGCATATTTTAATGAATGATTTCTGAAAGCATAACCTTGGCATTTTGGCACCGTGTCTTACATCATCACAGCTGACGTATGGTGCTTCTCAAAGATGCAACGGAGCACTATCTTTATAAAGCCCAAGGCACGTCTAATGTATTAGCTTACAACATTCTTGTGTTATCAGTGGCAGCCAGATCAGACTAACGGCTGAATGCAGACTTTGTCGTTGCAATAGAGATTTTCTCAGGACTTATCCAGGCATCTATGAAATGTAATACAGTGACGTCTCTCCTCTGTTTAGCATGGCTCTCAGTGTCATTGACCCTGTTCTCCACACGTTAGAAAATGTCCAGGGCCTGCTGATAACTGCAGAAGTTATTTTTAGAGCATTTCTAAAAATGTCTGTATTATTTTTTCAACGTTGATCCTGGTGGTAAAACTTTATGTATTTTAGTATCTTGATACCAAAACTCAAATTCTGATATTTTTACCACATCTTTGGATTTGAATGTATCATAGAGATAAACAGCATTAAGTGAATGGCACTACAACATTCTTTTCGTGGATAGAGAATACTGTAGCATATGGTGAGTAAAGTGAGTTATTAATGTGTCAATTTTTTCTCAGTTTAAAGGTTTCTAATCAGGCCATCGACATAAAAATCACCACCGATGTCACCAGCGACCCGAGTAATCCACACCTCCAGTGAATTCAAAGCTAATTAGTTCACAAATTATGTTATGGGTAACAAAATAAAAAAAAATGGATGGACACAGGGAACAAGTAAAAAATAGACAGTAAAACAAAAGGATGTCCAAAAAGATATAGAAATCCAAGAAACCACCTAAAATGTGTCACTTTTTAGAAACCATCAGTTCTGCCATATGCAAATCAGTATAATCTGGTTAAATATTAACTGATAACCTGTGGACAGGTTTCTCATTACCAAAGTACTGCACAAAGTGGAATGAAAAACAGCAAAAATACCTTTACAAGAGAGTGTTAATGTTGCAAAACAAATGGCAATGGTTGTGGCTGCATTTCCAACTTTTGTGAGCATTGTGAGACCAAAATGAGGAAGTTGAATTTCTTAATTTTACCATAAACCAAGAACTGGGGAGCACTCATAGAGCTTTAGAAAGTTACTGTTTTTCCCCAAAGAAAACAACAAGTAATGCACTCCACCATAGTGGCCTCTATTCACACTCACTACGCAAGACTCCACTGCTGAAGAAAAATGTTGAAGCTTGGCTAAAGTTTGCTGTAGGAAAGTGAAATCACAGAAACAGTAATATACTCCGTTCCTGCGCAGTAGCATGCTTTACAAAATCAGGGATTTGAACCCCGCATGGGGCACATGTATATAGTGGGCTTATAACATCATCCAGTGTTGGTCCCTGGGCAAGACCATCAAGGCTAACTGCCTACCTCATATATATGATGAGAGCGCATAAACAGAGAAACCATCCAGCATCTCACAGCAGGGTGTAGGATACTAGCAGGAAAGGAATACACGGCATAACCAAGCGGCTGGTATAGTGTACAGAAACATCTGTTCAGAATACCAACTGGAGAGCCCCAGGTCAAAATTGGAGTCACCTCCCAAGGTGGTGGAGAATGAAGGAGCCAAGATCCTGTGGTACTTCCAGATACAGACAAAACGGTAATGGCCAACCAACCAGACATTGTGATCATTGATAAGCAGCAGAGGACTGCTGTTTTGATTGATGTGGCCATCCCGAGTGATGGGGAAAAAAATCAGGAAAAAAGAGCATGAGAAGCTAGAGAAATACCAGGGGCTCAAGGAAGAACTAGAAAGAGCTCAAGGAAGAACTAGAAAGAGCCTGGAAGACAACGGTAGTGCCCGTGGTCATCAGAGCATTCAGGGCAGTAACCTTAACTCTGGAGAACTGGCTCCAACAGATACCTGGAGAAACATCAGACATCTCAGTCCACAAGAGCACAATCTTAGGAACAGCTAAGATCCTAAGAAGAACCCTCAAGCTCCCAGGTCTCTGATAGAGGACCCGAGCTTAAGAAATGGAGAGCCACCCACCCTGTTCAGGGGTATGAGGGGTGGGTGAGAGAGGAGCCTTTACACACACACAAGAAACAAAAGGGGCTTTACTTTGTCACCTGATGTAAAAACATATTTTGGACATAAGAACAAAGTTAAAAGAAATTGTGTCACAGTGACCATAAAAACGGGTTGCAGTGTGACGTAAACAGCACACTCTCAAAACAATCACTAATGTGATACCAGTTAGAGTTCAATGACATATTATGCAAAGTTCACACAGGAGGTAGTTATGAAAACATGAGATAAGAACACATTTAAGTTGCTTTGTTATCCATATTTTATCAGTCTGTCCTATTCTGGTAGGTTCAAAAATAATGAGTGAATAGCAGCGATCTAATCCAGTAACACTGCTCTTTCACCTGTGATGAGAGCTAACAACAGGCTTTTGTTCCAAAACTATTGTTGAGAAGAATCTATCCAGTTTCTGAGTGAGACCGGGTGCCAGTAGGTGGCAGCCTGAAACTGGTGCAGAATATTTGAGTACTGAGTCACAGAGGTGATGAAATAGTCATGTGCCTTGTCAGGTGAACTCACAAAAGATGAGTCATGAAAAGCAGACACAGTATAGGCTGTCATGGAAAGCTCTCACAGGTGTATCTTTACATTTTATGTCTTGCAGCGTAAGAGACAGAGGAGGAAATAAAGACCCAGGCAAAACTTTTTCTCTCATGACTGAACGGTTGTTTCTGAGAGATTTCCATCACACATTTACTGAATGACCTTGGCTGGTTGGTTATCTTGAATTACTCACAGCATTTAAAGTAATCTTAGACTAAACTTTTTTCTGACCTGAAGTAAATGAATATGAAATGAATATGCAAACCAATATGGAACAGCAGTTGGTCAGCAGTTGTTGCATTCCATTTACCACAAAAATCAAAAATAGGAGCTGGAAATGTGGTAAACCCAAGTAAACCACGTTCCAGTTAACAGTCAGAGAAGTCAGGGTTCCAAATAAAAAAAATAAAAAACGGTTAGGATTCCAATACGGCGACAGCCAGAAAAGCTGTTGTTTTGTTTACCTCTTACAAACGTCCTTTAAAGCTGTACTTTCCACACCAAACACCACTTTTAATGTGTTCGGTTCAGAGTTCCGGCCACTATATAAAACATTGATTTTAGTCCCACTTTTACTACTGTGTCTTGTAAAATAAACTGTTTCATCACAGCTCACTGTTTGTTGATGCGAGGAGCTGCCATGTTGGATCCAACAATCGGTCTTAAAAAAAAATTTGCAACTTTTTTGAGAGGAAAGTCGGACTCTAGTGGCCGTTCCAGTTGATTCTTCCAATCGGAAGCTGGGATTTCCGAGTCCTGACTGCAAAAGGAATCCAGCATACGTTTTCTCCCATTGGGCTCCAGCACGTAATGAGGTGTCTACGTATGTGTCATGGTTTAGTTTTGATTCGGCTTTTGTTTACTATTAGTTTTCAGTTTTTCCTCTTTGTTTGGGTTCTAGTTATGATTTGACTTTATTTATTGTTAGTATTTAGTTTCCTCCTACCCTTCTCACTCAGCCTTCACTTCACTCCCCTTGCAGTCAGTCACACCTATTGGTAATTAGTCAATCAGTCAGACTCATTTCACCTGCCAGCTTCCTTATTTAAACCTCCCTTTGTTTCACTCCAGTGCCGGTCCGTCATCATTCTACACCTACTCCTCGCCTGTCTGCCTGGTTTGCACCTTCTGACCATTTGTTTTCTGCCTCAGTGTTTTGTAGTGATGCTGAGATGAAGCCTCATGAGGCATTGAACCACTTGAGCCAACTGGTTCGAGAAAGGGTTCATTTCTTGGAGCTTCGTGTGCACACGACACCACCTACTGGTCAGGTGTATAATCACAGCCAGCTGTATCTTAACACGTGTGATGCTTTGATTTTTTTGTCTAATATGGCTCTTGGGAATGACTTCACAAAAGGTGTAGGACGAAATCATTTGTCTACATAAATTATGTATACACATATGTGTATAATAAAATATTGTTTGAATGTATTCTCTGTGTGTAATTATTCACAAAATAGTTGTGTGACTAGAAAACTGGCATGGGCTTAATCAGGCAGAGGACAGTGAAAGTGCTTGTGGAACTAAGGAGGGGGTAATGAATACGCTAATGCTTGTGTAACTTGGATGATTTCATGCATTTTTATTAAGAAACAACAATTTCTCCACAGTTTTTAGTTTCAAATGATTTCTCTTTTTTGACACTACTTCTCCAGCCTTTGAAAAGACACGCTCACATGGCACAGATGATGCCGGGGTGCATAAATAAATAAGTGCAAGTTTGTACAGATTGGGGTACAGTGACGGATGATTAACCCAGTACTCCAGGGGGTTCTCCAGCATGCTTATGTTTGCCTCTGACAGATAGCGCTGGACTTCTACGGTGGCATCTGCTGACACATTTTGAGTCCTCTTTGCCTCCATGACACTAGTGTCCAATCTTTGCCAAAGTCTGCTACCTAAATGGAAACCACAGGTCATGTTAGTAAGTGTTGTAATAGGAATAAGTAATCTCAAAATGTAATATAAAAGATTACCTCCACTGAATTCTTGAGAGGTGGAAGCCTGGGGATATCGTGAGTGTTCTCTTCTAGGTTCCGTCGGATGACGGTGGCACACTCTGAAGTCAAGCGCTTCACTGCTTCAGCAGCATTTGTGTTGCTGAAAAATGCTAAAAGTTTAAATCGTGGGTCCAGGAGTGTAGCCAGCGACAAGATGCTCATTGACTGGAGCATGTGCAGCTTCTCCCTGAGCTGTCTGATGAACTGCTCTCCTATTTGCACTGCTTCTGCAGGTGCCGACTTGGTGTCTTCCTCCTGAAGGGCTTTCTCTATCATCTTCAGGAGGGGGATAACTTTTGATGCCGACACGTGTTCTTCTGCAGAGAGCTTTGTGGTGGCGTCATAGAAAGGAGAGAGTAAAGAAAGGCACGCTACAACAATGTCAAACTCACTGGCAGTGAAAAAGGGAATGTCAGTGTGTAATCCAGCCAATGTCGCTCCTACTGGCTCCCTCAACTCCAGACGTTGCAGCATCAAGTAGGTGCTGTTCCATCTGGTTTCCACCTCCTGCATCAGCTTGGTTGCTTGCATGCCCAGCTGAAGCTGCACTTGTGTAAGCTTCTCCTTTAAAGATACAGAAGAGTGGGCCATTAAGTCACTGCAGTAGGAGTACAGACAAACTATTAACATTATATATTGGAATAAAAGAAAAGAGCATACCTTAGCAGTGGTGCTGCTTCTAAAGTAGCCAACCAGCTTCCTTGCTTTGGCCCGGAGGCCAGAGAGCACAGGGTGCTGGTCAAGCACCCTCTTCACAACAGGATTGAGGGTGTGAGCAACACAAATATGGTGGCGAAGCTTCAGCTCTCTCACGCATGCCACCATATTAGGAGCACCATCGGTGACCATGCATGTCACCTTGCCTGAGATTCCACATTCCTGCCTGCACTCCCAACAACACCGAGCTCAGCTTTTCGTTCTCCACCACAAAGTGGCATGTCACTGCCAGGTAGGCATCCATGTTGATGGATGTCCACATATCTGATGTAAGGCTAGCAGCAGCCACCTTCTCTACTTTAGCCTTAGCGTGCTCCTTAGCAGACCCGTGTTTGGCCTTCAGAGCCTAAAGGAAGAAATATATATATTGCTGAATTGTGACACCCAATAATGTAGTCATTGGTTTCATGTATGGACCCACACATACCTGCCTTGTAGGGAGAACATAATTGGGATCCAGCTTAGACACAAATGTCCTGAATCCAACGTCATCCACAATAGTGAAAGGCTGGGTTATCCTTCACTATCATGGAGACTAGAGTTTCATCCAGCTCTTGTTTTCTGGTGGCTGGTTAAAAGGGAATAAATACACTGTCTGTTACCTATCTTTATTTGCACAACAAGCAAACATCAGCATGCAAAAATTGTGAAAGTGTGTTTGTAATATAGTAATGAAATACCTTGGCTGGGTGAAGCTCCAGTTTCCTCCCTATTCTCATGCAAGGCACAGTAGTGCCTTAGCATGGATGAGGTGTTATTATTGTACCCCAACTCCTTGGAGCACAATAAACACCTCACCTTTACAGAAAATAAGAAACAGTGAAAAATACAGTTCCTCATAAGCAAACCTAATGCATCTGCAAATGTTCAGTTCACCTTACCTTGTTAGGGCTTATCAAATCGAAATGTTCCCATTCTCTTTCTCGCCGGCTCCATCCTACTCCTATGCTGTCCTCTCACTCCTAAATCTCCTATCTATCTCTCTCCTAAATTCTCCAAACACCAAACTAACTGTCTCAAACTAAATAACCACTATCCAAACTCTGCTATCCAAACTATCAAAACTCTATCCACTCTCTCAACTGACCGTAACTCGCCTACAACATCCCACATTTTGAATGGAGCCTGTGGGCTTTCTAAAGCTGTCAAACCCTGCGCCAAAATCTGAGCCACTTCCCGAAACAGTCACATGGTACAGCCGGGCAGCGAGGCTTCGGACGTCATCGTTTTCAGCTCCTCCCCTAAATGAAGCAAGCTTCGATACGCGCTTTACAGAAACGCCCCCTCCATTACTCGACACACGCCTCGAAGCCTCGGCACATCACGTAACATCACTAGTGTTTTGATTTGTGTCTCTGCTGGTTTCTGGAGCCACCTGTCTCCCCTCTGCATCTCAGGCTGAGTTTCTGGACCGTTTGACTCATCTGCAAGTATTCACCTGGATTAGTTGTTATCCTGCTATGGTTCTGGTCATCAAGTATCCACCCTGTCCTGCTGCTAATCCTGCTGTTACTCTGGCCTCCAAGAACTCATTCCCTGCCGTGCTGAAGAGCCTGCTGCTGAGCTCTGGCTAACTCTTTGCCGAGCTGCGGACTCTGTTGCCTAACTCGTTCATGGACTATTACTCTGCTCTGTACCTGTCAGTCAGCTCCTGCATCCTTCATCTCCGCCTGGTAACAGACTCTGGTTCATCATGTCATCATCATTCACTGCTTGCAATAAACTCTTAAAACCAGCTCTGTGTGTGCGTGCTGTGTCCGGGTTCATCCAAAGACAAATCATGACAGTATGTAATGTCTGTAGATCTGGGGCTGCCATCTACTTGCCTCTCTGCCTACCTCCTCTTAGGTCAGCTGGGGAGGAGGAGGGGAGGGGGGAAGGGGAGGGGAAAGGCTGTTTGCTTGATGGAGTGTTCTGATTGGAGAATATGAATTAAGTAGAAAGACAACCTGTTTTCTGATTTGACCATTTTTGAGTAAAGCAATATAATTTGCCCCTGAGCAGATCTTCTGGTATTCAGTTTTGACATTAACACAGTCTCATCAGTGCACAACACATCATTAATATAACCTCAGAAAAATGACATTTGTTGTCATGGCCCCTTTAAATACATTCTTCAGTCACTCACTGCAGGATGATTTGAAAGCCTTTGTTTGTGAGTAGATGGCCAGTGGTTTTTGCCTATTCTGCCTGGTTCCTGCTCAACAGGAGATGAAGAGGAGGTAGAACCCCAGAACGGCTCAGGAACGCAGAGCTGATTAGGGTGGATGGAAACACCAGTGCTGCCATCCACCTGTCATGCCCTGCTGGAGAGAGGTGAGACGGCACCACACATACACCCAGCACACAGATCACCAGCCGCATACCTGACAAACTACATCTCTGCTGATTGTACCAAACCAAACCATGGGAAAATCAGGTAAAAATTCAGGGAGTTATGATTTATTTTAGAGGGGCAAACAGCTTCCTCACTACAGATAAATGCACTGGGGGCGCATGAGAGACCCATCCAAGATGGCGGCCACACTGAACCATCAGCTCCAGTAGGCTGCGCCAATTTATGGGGCGTCTACCTATGTAATGTCCATACCCCAGAGCAGCCTCCCTGTATGGGCTCGAACAGGAGGCAGACGCCACTGAAGCCGCGGAGCGCAAGTAATCCCACATTACACCTCAAATTAACTTCTCAGAGGTGACTAAAAAGGGGAGCTGAAAAGTCCCAGGGTTCAAAAATGCACAAATGTTTCACTCACTCCCTAAAGACGACAGACTCACAGAAGAGTTTTATGGGGACTTCACTGAAGACTGTTTCCTGTGGGGAAATTAGTCGTGGTTTTCCATCAAATGGATTAAAAATAAAAAAAAACTTCTGCACCAACACGGAAGGTGGCGACCACAACACTGTCATTACCCGTTAGTTTATTTAATTTCTAACTGCTGTTAAATGTGAGGAAGGTGTGTTTGCAACTGAAAAATCTGTTTGACTTATGTACACCATGACTGTCACCGTCACGCTGGCAGACTGCTGCATAACGTAACTATGTTGCGGGTTTGCTGGCAGCAAGTTCTCCATTGAGGTATGTTGCATATTCCTCCTTTGACCGAGGAGGAACATTTGGCCTGACAAAACAACAAGCTGATGTTATTTTTATTTATTTATTATTCTTTGGAGCATGTACATGTGCAGCAATATCAACTACATGCAATGGTTTATACAGTGATGCCATGAGACCTTTAAAGGCAGCAGCACAGTTGGAAGGGATGAGGGAAGATGAGCTGCCACTGGTGGAACTGCACCCACCAATGAGCAGAGCAAAAAGCAGCGCGCAGCCAGCCGGCACAATATGGAGAGAAATGGTGCACAGTGCAAAGAGAGACTGTGAACTACACAGCCTCAAATCAATGCATATTTTTCTCTGCTTTCACGCAAGAGCCTGGAAAGTGAGAAGTGCTCCATGCAGCAATCAAAAGCCAGAGAGGAGACGGCATCACACAGCAAACATCTAAATGACCATTTAGGCTACTGACACCATCATGCACAATACAGGAATTATCTCTTTTCCAACTTCTCTCTATGTATATAGCAATTGTATATTATTGTACTTTATTTTGTCCAGAGTATTTTTCTGCGACTTCTAATTAATTTAAAATGATTATTGAAAGGATTTTACAATTTTAAAATAATATTGAAATCCCTCTGTACAATATTGTGTAGACATTTTTCCACTTTTTATTCACAATTGATCAATATTAGTCAATATCCTCAAAAATTACATTAGAGCAGCATCTTTAACCTTTCAGGCCACTGAAGTGAATTAATTTCCCCTATAGGGAGGATAAAATTTATCTTATCCACATACTAATAATTGTGATTGTTAAAGTAGTTTGTGTGCTCACTTCCTTCACTGTTTAGGTGATGGATCAGCCAATCAGCTCTCTCTGTTTCCTCCATCTTCCCTGCTTCAGACACTATTAGGCTCACTAAAAGTCCTCCTCACTCCCAACATTTTTTCTTCTTAGGAGCTCTGTTGGGCCCTATGATGCTTTGTGAATAACTTATCTTACCGAGATAAAATTCTAAGAAAAATCTTTATATTTGTGAAATTATAAAATTGTCCTGAAAATGACATCATTAAGAGCTACTTTTAGTCTTAGGAATCATTGTGAGTATGGGCCCTGACCTATAGGTTTGTACTTAATGAGTCAGCAGAACGTTGGAGACCCCTGTGCACTGTCCCTCATCATCCTCTGACAGTCTGACCCCACTCTGTGATTCCACGTACCACTTCATGGCTGAGTTTCTATTATACCCAGTCCCTTCCACTATGCAACAGCATTACTCAATAGGAAATACTCAGTAGGGAGGAAATGTAATTTACCTATACCACAGGGGACATCCTATCACAGTACCAAACAGGAACCCACTGAGCTGCTGAAAGTGAAGAGATCTTCCACAAATGGAAGAGATCGTCCATGTCTACATGTGCATGCCGTTCCCATAGTTGTTGGAGTTTACACACCTGTAGTCAAGGAGGTATTTGGAGCACCTGAAATCAATGATTTGTATTTTATTTATTTATATTTGAGGGTGGGTATTTTTTTCTTATTAAATTCATACTCTACCGTTAGTGGTACAAAATCTAATGGCGCCCTCTTGTGCTTGCAAAGCTGAAGAACAAAAAGCTGAAGTGGTCATGTAATACCAACTCGATCCTAAGAAATGTGTAACAAAGAACCTTAGGGAGCTTGGCCAAAGCAGGTTCCAGTTTCTGGCCCATTGCTGGCTTTCATGAACTCCAGACAGAACGGATACTGAACTAAATACAGAAAGCTTAAGAGAAAGTCTGGGTTTTAATGAGGACATGCATGTTAGAGAGCCTGGAAGGGGAAGACAACGGTAGTGCCCGTGGTCATCAGAGCATTCAGGGCAGTAACCCTAACTCTGCAGAACTGGCTCCAACAGATACCTGGAGAAACATCAGACATCTCAGTCCAGAAGAGCACAATCTTAGGAACAGCTAAGATCCTAAGAAGAACTCTTAAGCTCCCAGGTCTCTGATAGAGGACCCGAGCTTAAGAAATGGAGAGCCACCCACCCTGTTCAGGGGTATGAGGGGTGGGTGAGAGAGGAGCCTTTACACACACACAGGAAACAAAAGGGGCTTTACTTTGTCACCTGATGTAAAAACACATTTTGGACATGAGAACAAAGTTAAAAGAAATTGTGTCACAGTGACCATAAAAACGGGTTGCAGTGTGACGTAAACAGCACACTCTCAAAACAATCACTAATGTGATACCAGTTAGAGTTCAATGACATATTATGCAAAGTTCACACAGGAGGTAGTTATGAAAACATGAGATAAGAACACATTTAAGTTGCTTTGTTATCCATATTTTATCAGTCTGTCCTATTGTGGTAGGTTCAAAAATAATGAGTGAATAGCAGCGATCTAATCCAGTAACACTGCTCTTTCACCTGTGATGAGAGCTAACAACAGGCTTTTGTTCCAAAACTATTGTTGAGAAGAATCTATCCAGTTTCTGAGTGAGACAGGGTGCATACTGTATAGTTGTGGCCAGAACTTTTTTGCTGTGGGAATATTTGACTTTATTTCTCCCAATAAGTCTAGCATTCTTGTGATTCATTAGATTTGCTTATCAAAAACTGTATTTTGACTGTTGAGCTGTCTACAGAGGAAAATGTTTCCGTCTCCAAATTACTTTCCCTCATAAAACCTTGGAGCAAAGCCTTCAGGAGGAGATGGCAAAGCCTGCACCAGCATTGGAAGTTGTAGACCACCTCATCAGACAGCTATGGGAAAGGCTTTAGATCCTGTAAACCATGAGCATCCTATCCCTATCCCACCTTTACCCTAGATTCACATTCATAGGTTTTGCTTGATTGCATGTTGTATGATATTTTGAGTTTTTATAAAAATGACTGGGATTTTCTTCTTTTGTTCACTGTATAGAGCTGTGCACATTTTAATATAATTTTCTTAGTAAAAATGCTAAAAAAAAAAAAACTACTGAAAAACTCTTATTTCTGAATAAAATCTCATGTTTTGTCGATAATATTCCAAGTTGCACAAGCATTTTGTCTCTTTAAGCCCATCCCATTTAATTAAAGTGACAGAAAAACATACAATAGCCTGCCATATAATATCGTACTTACACACTTAACATGTAAAAAATATTTTAATATACAGGTGTGATAATCATAAGATACATTAAATGAGTATTACTTATTAATGATAATTCCCAAGGGCCCTAAAGGATACAAATAGAGTCAAGCTTCATTATTGCTGTCTGTGATTAGCATGCGGCCAGTAGGTGGTTTCATGTGCAAAAGAAGCCTGGTCAACTGAACACTGTCTTCTGCCAATTGGCTCAAGTTGTTCAATGCCTCATGATGCCACCTCTCACAAATCACTAAAATGCAGTAATAAAGAAAAAGAACAAATCTAAAACATGAAGTGAACCTTATTGCAAAACCCAGGTTGCTGCCCAGAAAAGCAGAAGCCGAAGGTGTGTCAAAACAAGTAAACTCACGATTCCAGGAACTTGACCATGAATCTGGCAAGACAGGCAAAAACTACTAGACCTACTCATTCAGTAACTTACAATATTACAGCAAATGCTGAGTGTGGAAGGCCAGTATAAGAAGACAGGGAACCAGGTGAACTGAACTGGGCTGCTAAGGAAGGAAGATCACAAGGATGATGAGGTGCAGGAGGGGAGTGAGTAGTCAGCCAGCCAGTCAGAATCATTTCTGTGTTATTAATACTACCCTATGCTTACAGTGTGAACTTATTGACCTGCAATCTCATGAGCTACTGTCAGATTTTATTCATCACTATAAGAGGAAACCTTTCTTGGATTCAACAGGATCTTGGTGAAATGAAAACAAAAATAAGTCCCTGACATGACAAAAACATTAATCATTACAAAGTGTCAGTTATTCCTCCCTTGGTAATATTTTATAAATTCTGTAACTTTCTCTTTCATTCTGGATATTAGTGTCTGGGCTAATACCTGACTGATGGTGACCCATTTCTGTCCCTTCACTGCTCGGAGTTCATCACAGTTTGTCAGCCTCTGTTTATCCAGCTGTGTTTTGGGAACTGATCACATGTTCTCAGTGGGGTTAAGATCTGCAGGGAGGCAGGATTCAACCCAGGGCTCGCAAAATACACAGATCAGTTTCTAGATCGCGCCTGTATTGTTGGAGGAAGTTGTACATGGAGGACATTCCGATCCCAGTCTTTATGGAAGAAGCTGTTCTCTGGGAATGCTTTTAGACCACATTTAATTCATGGCGGTGTTCTTGGCTAGAGTTGCTTCTCTTTTGGTGCGACACAGGACTCTTTCAGGTTTTTAGGTTGATATTTTCAACCAAAAAAACAACAACACTATGGAACAAATAGACAGGGAGAGGAAAAGGGTGTATTAGCACAAACTATGGTGTAAAGTGGTCCTTGCAGATAGTGTTTGTTCTAAATGGCTGTGGGTGTGAGCAGACTGGCAGGTCAGTGAAAGCGGTTGTAGACAGAAGACGAGCAGAGTGCTCTTGTGGCTGACAGCAAGTATTCCAGGAGAGGTGTGGCATATGTAAGCAGGAAGTGGATGGAAAGCTGAAAATCCTTCTATTGGTTGAGCTCCTTTGGTAAGTTTTTCAGTGCTTCCTCCTTCTACTGCTGAATCCAAAACTCAATGTCCAGAGTAATCAGAAGTCAACTGAAAAATCCAACGATGGCGAGGTGGGAGCAGGGAAATCCAGAAAAAAGATCCTGGTCAGACAGACAAATATGAACGCTGGACATTTACTCACTGAAGTTTTCAATCATCTGGCAACATCTGGAAACTAAGATATAAAAGCAGGTCAACAGGTGAATGGAGTCAGGCTGATTGTGCTGCTGTGGGGGGATGGAAGACAGATGCAGTGGATCCCACTGATTTCAAGGTGCATAGGGAGGAGAGGGAGGGAGCGGCTGAGCCAGAAACATTTCAAATTGGTCCCGGGATCACGGTGCAAAGAGGCAGACCTTGAAGCACATTGCTGCAGATCAATGCACCTTTTTGTCTGCTTTTACACACTGGCCTGGAAGTGTGTATGTTCTCCCTATATAAATTTGATCTTATCTACATATTAATAATTGTATTATTGTTGAAGAAGTGTATGTTCTTGTTTGCTCCACTGTTTAGGTGGAGGAAATGAGATGCTTTGTGAATAATTATTAACTTACTGAGGTAAACTTAAGAGAAAGAAATTGCAGAATTCGGGAAGTTCTTCCATTTTTCCTAAAATGACGTCACTGAGAGCCACTTTAGTCAGAGGATTCATTGTGAATACGGGCACTGGATGATTATGGTATGGATGACTTTGACTGGCCTGCACAGAGTTCTGACCTCAATCAGAACACCTTTGGGATGCATTAGAGTGGGGACTTAGAGCCAGCCCTTCTCATCCAACATCAGTGTCTGACTTCACAAATTATCTTCTTAAAGAGTGGTCGAATATTTTAATAAAAACTCCAGAACTTTGTGGACAGCCTTCCCAGAAGAGGTGACGCTGTTATAGCTGCTAAGGGTGGACCATCATCATATTAAATCCTATGGAATAGCAATGGGATGTTCATATTAGAATCCAGGCAGGCAGTAAAGTGTATCTACATTACAGACTAAGGTTACAAGATAAAAGCTTTTTCTATTTAGACATTGAAACCTGGTTAAAATCTGATAGGAGACTGTGTTATGGTGTGATGAAGAAAAAAATTACTTTGAGACACAAAAATAACACAGAATGTCATCAAAACAATACAGCACCCAAAATGACTGACTTCATGAGAGCATTATCAAAGTTATGAAATGGTTGAGCCAGAGTCCAGAATATCTTTGGGATCTCCTGAACAGAGCTGTGGATAAGAGATGACCTCACAATTACGAGATCGATTTGGAGATGTTTTGTAAGACAGAATTATCAGCAAGTCAAGATCTAGGAGACTGACTCTACCAAAGAAGAAATGCTTAAATTTATTAAAAGCTGGTTTAATAAACTTTTAGTGTGAGCTAATGCAATGTTTGGTAAAAAAAAAAAAAAAACAACAACAACTATATATCACATTATCTTCTGAGTATTGAATAAAACATCAGTGTCTGAGCCCTTTATGGTCAGTTTGTTTTGTGATCACAGGGACTCATAGCTACAAGTCTAAGTACAGTGAAATGCACATACAGATGCCTATGAGCTAACTGCTAGCTAACAACTGAGCTAAAACCACTTCCCTGAAAACACACCTTTTTGTCAAAGGCTAGGAAACAACAAACATCTGTTATATCTTTTCCAAAACAATCCATAGAGCCCCCCCCCCTCCCCCCCCCCCATTCTTTAAATAAGCATTTATAATAATAAATCTTGAAATTATTCAACTCTACAGCACACTAGTTAGTAGTCAAAGCATTGTATCACAGCAAACTGATCTGATGCTGTCAGTGTTGTCACTTTTTATTGGGCTTCACGGAAGAACAAGGAAGAGCTCACATCCACGCGGCTGACATAAAAAGACACGTCACATCAGTGGAGAAGAAACCAGCTATTGTTGTTTATAGAAAAGCACATTGTGGCTCTGCAGGGTGACATGCACGGATCAGTCAGCACCATTCAGCACGCCTTCAAAGCACAGTTGTTCCAAACTGTCGTTGGTATTACAACCAACATATGCACACTTTCTTTTTCATTTACAGGTTTGTTGTTTAATTTGCTGCCTATGCGGTCTATGACAAACCATTTTAATGTGCATGCATAAATTTGTTTTATAATGTATCAAAAATCCATTTTTAAAGAAAAATGTCTTTCATTCACCTTGAGTTTCAACAAGAATTGTAATATTTTTATGTAATTCGACACAAGATAGATAGATAGATAGACAGATAGATAGATAGATAGACAGATAGATAGATAGACAGATAGATAGATAGATAGATAGATAGATAGATAGATAGATAGATAGATAGATAGATAGATAGATAATTACTTTATTGATCACTGATAGGGGAAATTCATCAAATGCAGTACACTCAGAGACTGCAGGCTGTCCGGGTTTTTGGGATGTCTTGGTGGTTTCATTCATTTCAGTTTATTTTTACAATATTGATTCAGAAGAAATGTCATATCAAGGGAATTTACAATGCAACAGTTTGGTTTACAGGTGCTTGTGTGCACCACCTGGTTAAGGTTTCTCCTGGGATTTCTGTGTCTCGCTGTGCTCCCACTGGGAACACATCAGTGGCTTCTCATCAAGCCTGGTTCTGCATGCATCACATGTTCAAGTCTGGCTCTATTAGCAACTTCTGGACAAGTCTGGTTTTGCCAACAACACCAGCCTGCACTACCTGGTCAAGTCATATCTTCATCTGCATCATCTGGTTTCCTGCCCATTCCTGCCTGGCTGTCTCTTCTGCCACCATCAGCTGTTTTAAATAAAAGTCTTATAAGAAAACGGCACTGTGTTCAGCTGAATTATCTGGTTCACCACATACGTGTTGATTACAGAGGCATGAAGTCCATCTCCATATTATATTAAAAGAAACAGTGGAGGCAGGATTCATGATGGGCTTAATTGCTAATGAGGACTACAAATAAATTCTATAGGGTGCCAAAGAATCTTGGGATAAATATTGACCTGTGAAATTGAAACGTGGAAATGACACCCAACCCAGTCCAATCCTCATCTAGTTTCCTGTAGGAAAACCAGCAGGACATGCTAACTGTTGGGCCTAGTGAAAATTTAATGGCTTGATGTCCTAGAAATCACAAATTGGATGTGAGGATGATGTCACACCCGAGTTGGGTGAATACTTGGATACTTTTTTCTGATGGAATTTGGACTTAAGACAATCTTTAAAATCTTATTCAATTTGAGAACTGGCAACTTGGAAAATCAGACTTCTAAAATGCACTATAACTACAGCAATAACGATTTAAAGTAATATATTTATTTGCATTTTTTGCATTAAACCACCAGAGAACCATCTTCACTGACAGAGGCTGTGAAGTATTATGTAAAACAGGATTAACAAGATGCAGATATCCCAAGTGCAACAGGAGAGTTCTGTAGCTATCACTACGACTTCAACACACAGCAACCATCTTAGATTTAAGGTTGTGCTCAGTGAGAAACCTGCAACATTCCTATTTGGAATTTTCACTTCAGGGGAATTCCTGTGTAATCATTCAAGTTGCAACTTAAAATTTGCAGTCTTCTAAATCAGATGTCTGCAACCTGCAGTTCCAGACCAGCAAGTGGCTCTTTGGGCCTACCACAATGGCTCTAAATAACTTTGGCTTAAAATGGCATAGAGCCAACTAAGTTTTTCAAAGATAGATATAATAACAAATGTGGGTTTCAGTAGTATTCAGTTTTTTATGCTTTAATTGTACTGAATTTCCACAATTGACACTAAAACAACCTGTAATATTTTTTTGTATATAAGTTGGAAACTTTTTGGGGGAAAAATTATGCAAATATCAACATCTAAGAAACCCCATTCTCCTTTTGCAAAAGTTTGAGTTTCTTTATTTTAAACCTTGAAAATTTGATTTAAGATTTGCGGCTCTGAAAAAAATGGCTCTGTACCGCAGTGGTAAAAGATGAATTTGTGTGTTTGTGAACGCACAAACACTGCAAGAATTCATATTGGAGGCGAGGTTAGTTTGTCTAAAGGTTACAGGAGAGTAGCTCTGGAGGACTGGACTTGGGCACAAACATAGAGCATGACTGATATCCAGCATTATTAGCCTACTACGTCTGTTACCTGCAGGAAAAACAACCAACCCACCATCCAAAAGATGTTTTTTAAATGGTTTAGTAACCTCTCCATGTAAAGACATTCTGACCATGGTTGATAACTTTGCTTTTGAAATGTTCTATTTCATAGCTGCATCTGACGATTTAGAATATGTGCTATTTTTCTTTCCCTTTTGGCAAAGGGTATTCATCCTCCATTTGCAAAGGTTTTATTTCTGACTTTTTAAAACTTTAAAATATAAATAAAATTCTAGTTCTTAAAAATGATTAAAGATTCCCAATACAGTCATGTTTAATGTAGACTATTATTAAAAATAATTTATCTCAGTAATTCGGTTCACTAAGTGAAACACATTATATAGATTATAGACACACAAACTGGTGTTTTTAAGTCTTTATTTCAATTAATAATGATGATTTTCCACTTACAGCTCATAAAGACTTAACATTTATGATTAGAATTTATGTCTGATTATTTACAAAAAAAAAACATTTTTAATAGTGAAACGTGCGCTTACTGAAAATTCTTCAGGTCTACCTGAATGAATGTGGATATTTATCAGAAACCACGAGGGTCAAGTCACATTTGCTGCTCTAAATGTTTTGTTTAGCTGAACTGAGGGTGAAAACGGCTCTTGGGTTGTAAAGGTTGCCGGCCTCTGGTCTAAACTAACAGATGTTGTTATGCCTTGAGCAGAAGCTCCCATCCAGTTTCAAGGTCTTTGAGCGAGAAGAAAAGATTGATCGTCGTCTGGGTTTGCTTAACCTGGCCAACCAGATTGATAAACACTCTAATTCTGCACATTCTCGTGTGTTTGTGAACGCACAAATACCGCGAGAATTCACCTGGGAGGCAAGGTTTGGTTTGGTGCCTGGAGCCCACCTGGCTGACCAATAAAAGATCAGGGAGTTGAACTGGGGTTAGAATCTACTATCAGGGTTGGTCCTCTGTATAGTTGAAGGGTTTCTGAAATGATGGTCTAATATGCTTCCATGAATAATGTGACACATTTAATGAAAATGTGAGCTAGCCCTTCAGAACATGTGTCACCACCGCCACCTGTTGTCTTCCTGTGCTTTAGGGTTCGCCTGCTAATTGAGCCCAGCCCCGCCCCGCCCTCCTCTTCCGTCTGCCCCTGGTTTCTTCCAGCCATGTCAGCGGCTAATTGAGGAGAACACCTTGTGTTGTGGTGGCGGCGTTAGTGCAGCTCGTCTCCGCGGCGGGGTGAGGGTGAGGGTGAGGATGAGGGGGGTGTAGTAGCAGCTACTGGCGGTGCTGGAGCCTGTTGTGGCCGGGCAGGAGCAGCAGCAACAAGGCTTCCGTGCGGAGGACGGAGCGCAGTATGGGCTGACGGACCGAGCTGCTGGCTCTCTTTTTGTGCTTCAGCCATGGACGAGCCGAACATTCTGAGACGCCGCGGGCTGCAGGTTGGTTCGCTTCGTTTTTTTTTTTTTTTTTTTTTGGTTGTTTCCAGGCAGACAGAATCATCTTTTTTGGTGACTATGCCGAGCCATCTGCTCCGGGTGTAGCAGTCGTTTCTGCTTTTCTCTCTGCACTTCATCTAACTGACAGGTTATTATTAGAACTCGATAATAGCGTGCGACTTCTTCCTGTAATAGAAATGATAGTGGCGGCCGCGTCCTGTTTATCTTGGCTCATCGTCAGAGCAAATTGACTGTGCATCAATGGGTTCCCGGTCTAATTAGGATTACCGATGAAACCGATCAGTCAGATCTGACAACTGCCTGATTTATTTCTTCTTTTTTCTAAAATGGACCGTTCTGCTTTGGATGATGCGGTTGCCTTGGCAATACTGGCAAAACGTGTAAGGATCCTTGGTTGAACAATCCCTTTTATCTTTTTTACTGGGTGCCATGTTTATTAGGGATCATTCTAAATTGTATTACCAGTCTGTTCTCAAGAAGGATTATGGCTTTTGTCCAAAACTTGTCCACCCCCCATCATTAACTGCATGCATTCATGATATTTAGATCTGGTGTAGTCCTGCTTGCTCATGAATTTGGAGGGTGGGTGGAGTGCCAACATTGCCTTTATGCAGAAATATCTTCATTTAAACATGTTTACCCCCTGTATAAAGGCTTTGTTTGTTCACAAAGAAAATCAAATGTGTTCAAATAGCATCAGACTGCTTTTTTACTACACATCTCTTTAGAACGGCTCAAAGACCACAGTTAAATCTTCACAGAGAAAGGCTTATTTAATGTGTCTGGGCTCATGTGTAGTAGGTGTGGAATATGAAGGATTTGTATTCATGCCTCAAATGGCTACAAGGCCCACTTGTTCTGCAAGAAACTGGGTCGTGCTGTAGCAAATAACATTTATGCTGCAGCAGAAGGAAAACAAGCAGGAATGACAGAAAGCTGCCGTCTGACAAGCAAGTCTAACCTTAGCTTTTTAATGTCTGCAGCACAAGTTTATTTTTAATTCTGACTTAAAATAGGCAAATTGATCAAAACATCAGAAACATGGCAAACAAAATACAGATCGCATGAGTATCAATATATAAATAATAAAAAAGAACAATAAAAATACATTCAATATGGTGATAGCTAAATTAATTAGAAACAGGATTTTTGCAGCCAGCACACAGTTGTAAGAGTGGGTCTAAAATCAATGGTACATGTGACTGTTACAACTCTGAACCAAACAAACTAAAATGTGGTTTTGCAAGTGGAAAGTACAGCTTTAAACGACTTTTGTAAGCGATACTACGGACAAAACAACAGCTTTCCTGGCCGTCACCATTTTGGAATTCTAACGTTTTGTTTTTTTATATTTTGGAATCCTAACTTCTCGGACTGTGTTAACTGGAACACTGATTACTTGGGTTTACACCAGTCCTAGTTCTGATTTTCGCAGTTAATGGAATGCCCAAAAGTTACTGCAATTTCCCACGCTGAGCAAGCACAAGGTGACAGTGGAGAGGAATGACTTCCTTTAAACGCAGAAGAAACCACCGATACAACCAGGCTCGTTTGGCCGTCTGTCACTATGCAACGACTAAAACATTGTAGCCATTTTTCATGTTATGGTGGAACTGCTTTGTTTGTGGTCTTGTGGTACCTGCACGAAAAAAATAATTAAATCTAAATGGCCTGAAAAGACATGGAAAGTTGTAAACTCTTTTTAAGCCTTGAAAGTCAGGGGTAAAAGTTTAAATAATTTCAGAAATGTACAAAAAGCAAGTGGAGAGAAAGATCAGAGCAGATGTGTTGGAAGAAGCGCAGCAGTATTCTTTCCTAACAGGAGCCCGTAGTTCAGTCTGGATCTAAGGAAAGAGTTTCACCTATCCAACATTGCAAAACTATTGAAAATGACAAACATTTTGGATTAAAATTGAGTTATGCATTTATTGAATTGTGTGAGCAAATGCACTTTGTCTTGTTGTAGATGAGTATTTTCAAACCCACAGTAACAGAATTAATAAAAAGGAGAAGTAACTCATTAAACATGTATAACAGTGTCAAGAGACTCTTTCCCTCAGCAGAACCGATGCCTCTGTGCTCAGCATACCATTGAAACCAGATATCTGCATTTGCTGTGTCAAAACACGTCTTTTTTTTCACAGTCCGACGTTAAACAGACAAAATTTGTTTCCGTTTTACATCAGTTAAAACTAGAAAAATTATTTATAATCTATGTGCTCACTCATACGCACCAGCCCTGCCCATAAATTGTCTGAGCGTTTAGGAGCGATGCCCACTGCAAAATATTTACGTTGTTGTCCTTAAAATGCCTAGCAAATGCCTAAGGTCATAGTTCCGTTTGAATACCAGTTTGTGCCCAAGCTTTAATTTGCCTGAAATTGAAACGTTGCCTCATATTTTGGCATAATGTTCTTCCCTCTAGATGCTGTCTATTTTATTTGCAGTTTCTCTTGCGTCTAAATACCCCAACAACAAGACGATGATCCCATCGCATGATTTTTTTTAAAGGCATCCAAATCTCAGTGAATGTAGACTTCTGAATAGGAAGAAGCAAATAAATATCTTTTATTCTGACATTAAGCAAATAGAGATAATTTTGTTGCTGTAAAACGAGGGGTTTTGTTTGATTTGTGTCAGGCAGTGAGGGGGGGAAATTATTTATTTTATACATGGTTTGTAAATATCAGGTTTTAACTGTAGCCATATATAAAAATATCTGCACTACAAGTGTTTATGAACTGTTAAATTTCTCTTTAGAAAATACTAACTTTACCATTTTGTTTCTTCCTTTTTAAATTCATTATTCCAGAAAGAGCTGAGTCTTCCACGCAGGGGAAATGTGTAAGTATTGTTTTCTTGTTGTGCCCCCCCCCCCCCCCCCCCCCACTCCCACTCAACCAGATCAGCCAGATCACTGTCACTTGTCAGCTTTGTTGTGCTCACTCGCACCAGTATTTGTTTACCTGACCGTCTCTGGTGAGGCAGGAATGTCTGACTGCGGCTGAAAGACGGGGTGGTCTTGCTACTCAGGCAGGTTTCTGTAGACATATGAAAAGAAACGAGAACAGAGCTCAGAAGTCATTAGTTCCTTTTTGCTGAAAAATAGTTTTGGATGTCTGAATCAGTTTAATCATTTTAATATTTGGACATGATGCATAATTCCCTTCATCAGGCTGTGGGTTTCCAGTAGGCTGGGCCTTCTCAGAATTCAACTTTGCATATCAGCGTTTGAACAATGACGCATGTAAACAACAAGACAGAGGTTACATGTGAATTTGTTGCTCAGCCTGATAAACCTCTCTGAATGAGCTTCCTTTAACCCGATCAGAGGATTTCCCTCGGTTTTTCAGGAGTTTACCCTGACTGAGTGGAAATGTTGCAATGCGAGGATAAAAGCAGTTGATTTACAGATTTAAGCAGTCATCAACTACTCTTGTTTTGTCACTATGGAGATTCAGGCAAGGAAAATATATAATTGATATCTTCAAGAAAAGGGTAACCTAGAACATTCTGTTGAATAGCCACTTTTTTGGTTCATTGTAATTTAAAAAAGAAATGGCTGAGTTAACACTGGAGTGATGATAACTCAAGGTTTTTACTTTCAGCTCGACTCAATTATTCACATGTTGTCTTGTTGTAGCTGCAAACTTAAATGAAAGAAGATGCATTATGTTCACATATTTTTACAACTAAAAAAATTACTGTGTGGGCTTTTTACCCTTAGATAATATTGAGTACAACCGATTTAAGGTCAGAATCAGATGTCACCTACTTAGTAAATAAACTGATGTTCTGTTTCTGGCCTCAGAGGTTACTTAACTTTATTTTATACATATAGTGCCATTTCACAACAAATGTCATTTCAAGGCCCTTTACAAAGTAAATTGTAACAAATCGTCCAGATATTCATTTTGTGTGAATATGCCAGATTTAGCCACAAGGGCTAATTTATAACTGTAGCCCCTTGGCAGTTTGATAGGAAAAAAGACACTGAAAAACACATAAACAAGCCATAACATTTACCAAAGATGGGTTAGTTTTTTAAAACTATGTAGGGTCTAAAGAACATCACATCCACAGAAAACAATAGGTAAAACTTTTGTTAATTCATAAAGTGTGTTAATTTACATCATGCAGTTTTGATTATTGAAAAGCCACTGTTTAATAACCTGTCTTCCGCCAGCTGTATGTCGCTCCGCCTAGCTTCACTCACATCCATCTGGGACACCGCCATAGGAATTGCCTTTTTTGAAAGCTGAGCCTTATCAAAAATCCTTGCATATGATTGGATAAGCCACTTGTCTGTCATCTTTATCGACGTGCTATTTCAACCAGTCACACCGAAGCTAACCCGTGACGCTGATGAGAGCGACGCACATCACGGTGACAGTGACAGTATTGACAGTGAGCTGATAGGAAGAGGGGGGAAGACAGGCGGCAAAGCGCCGCGGGTCGGAGTCGATCCCGGGCCGACCGCGTTGAGGACTAAAGGCCTCCTAACATGGTTCGCGCTAACCGCTCCGGGACGTGTCCGCGTCCGCTGCGCCCCGGAAAACAAAACTTGCCAAATCCGGTCGGGAGAAGGGCGAAAACATCGTTTCCACCAACAAAAGCCTTCAGAGCCGTTCTCTGATGTTCTTTTAATGAAACAATATTAGGTAGATTGGACAACATGGAAGAAATAGCAGCATCAATGTTAACGCTTGCTTCCTCGATGCGAGCCGCCATTGCTGTCAAAACAGTCTCACGTCACGGTCGCTTCTCCACTACGTCACATCTATAAAACTCCAGCCCTGCGTCCTGATTGGCCAGACCATAAAATTGGTTGGAGAAATCATTCTCTATGGGAGAGGTCCCAGATGGATGTGAGTGAAGCTAGGCGAAGCGACATACAGCTGGCGGAAGTCAGGTTAACTGTTTAAGGGATTTACAGAAATAGGCATAAAATGTTCCTTAGTTCTAATAATACTATGTTACAATAATGTGATGCATGAACTGAAAAAGCCGACTGACCAAGAGAGCTTTTCCTGAATTAGATGTTACGGTCTCCCCTAGGAGCTGCTCTTGCATCATTCACTCCTCTTTGATGAGTATGTAGCTACAGTGGACCGTAGCTGGCATTGTGTTGTTGACTTAGCAGCAATCTCTTATACCAAGAATACATGTAGTAACTGTGGAGAGGAAAACTCCTTTTTAGTAGCAAGAAAATGACAGAAGAACCGGGGATAGTGTGAACCCCCATCTGAATGGGAACTACACATCACCCCAAGCACCTTCCTCATGGTGAAGCATGGTAGTAGCAGCCACATGTTGTAGGGATGTTTTTCTTTAGCAGTGGAGCTGGTCAAAGTCAATAGGACAGATGGAGCTAAAAACACGGCATAGTTGGAAGAAAACCTGTTAGACTAACTCTTAACAGTGGTCTCAAACTCAAATCCCCACGGGCTGGTGTCCTGCAACTCTTAGATGTGTTCCTCGCCCTACACACCTGTATCAAATGGCTAAACTACTTTACTAGCATGTAGTCAAGGGCTCAGTCCGAATACCCTTATAGAGCAAGGACTCTTTAGCCAAAGTGGAAGTGCGTCAGCTGGTGCCATAAGGGCTGTCCGAATAGTGCAGTCAGTAAGAAAGGAGGTAGGAAAAGGAGCCTGTATGCTTTCTCCCGCTGCTAATTTAGCTTAGTAACCTCACAATGTCTCTTACTGACCCAGAGAGCTATAAGGACTCCCACAGTCCTTTGCGTGACATATAATGTATAAGCACAGGCCTGTCTCCAGCTCTGCTAATGAGCTCATTTGGGAGTCAGGTGTGTTCAACCAGGGACACATCTAAGAGTTTAAGGACACCGGCCCTCAGGCACTGGAGTTTGAGACGCCTTGGTTAGAGGCTACAAAGAGTGGTGATTCACCCTTCAGCAGAGTAAGTGCCCTTAATATGCAGACATAACTACATTGAAATGATTTAGATTCTGCATCCACCTGGATGATTTATGAAGTCTTTGGTGATGTCACAGATGCAATGTGACCGAATTGAAACAGTTTTGCAAGGAATGGATACGAATTTCTGTTTCTGGATGCAAAGAGCTTAATACATTTGCCCACCACACTTTTCAGATTATTTATAAGAAAGCTTTATTATGCTTTTCCCTCCATTTCATTTTTTTATGTGCCAATTTGTTTTGATCAATGAAAGGAAATGCTTTTAGAACTGCAGTTGTGTCATTGTATGAATGGTTTTGCCAGTGACTGTAAATATGGAATTATTATTTTATGCAGATAAGAGTAACTTTCAGTGTTCTCGGACATTTGAAGGAGGGAAAGCTTTAAACCGTATACGCCTAGCTGTACAGGTTATTTCGGCACTGTTTTAGCCATTAAGATAGGTGGGGTGGTTTAAAACTGCATGCCAATAAAATCCAAAACTGTAACGCAGCGCTTCGCTTGATTGATATTACGTGAAATGGTGGTTGGTCGAGTTTTTCCAACAGCTCCTGAAAGCCCTGCTAGTCCCGCCTTCTCCCTGTGGCTTCGCTCCTGCGGCTGCGCAGTTCACACCAGACGACGTTGCTGGCTGCCGAAGAAAGTTTGTGTCCCTCGGTGGGCTGACCGTCCGTATGATGCTGCATATCTCGGATGACACACGCAGCCTTGCTGAAATTCTGCTCGGACGGAGAAGCCGCAGCTGAGCGGACATGGCCGCCCCAGTCTCCCAGCCGAACCGAGCCGCACCGCCGCTGGTCCTGGGTCAGTTCGTCCCGGAGCTGAATGGAGTTTCCGCTGTCGGACTCCGCGCTGTGGCCTAAACCACCGCCAGCAACACATCCACGGGGAGAGGCTGTTGAACATGGTGCCCCCACTTGCATGAGAGGACACGGAATCTGACGCTCCCGCTGGCTTTTCTGCTCTGACCGCCGACATGTCGGACCAAAGCTACTACTGGACCGTTCTGCCCAGCTACAAAACCAGCTTTGTGACTGGAGCAATGATGAGAAGGTCAAAGAGGTAACGAGCGGCTGGGGATGCTAGTGGTGAACGTAGAGACGCTGTTGTCTCCGCGGAGGTGTGCGGGGCTGCACGCGCAGCCTCACCGAGCCGACTAATGATAAATATCTATATATTTTTATTTTATTAGCTGGTTCACAGCGCGCAGACGCAGCATTTCTTCACTGCTTTCTGTAGATGTCAAACGGACGGTTTTAGAGAACCCTCCAGAGTCGGTTACATCCGCCCTAGATGTTTCCGACGGAGAAACGTGGCCTGTTTAGACGTGTGTGTGTGTGTGTGTGTGTGTGTGTGTGTGTGTGTGTGTGTGTGTGTGTGTGTGTGTTTCGCTCAGACGGACTGCATTGTCTGCTCCCAGCTGTCGCATAAAGCGACACCCAGAGCTGGCCGTCGCTCCTAGCTGGCGCGTTGTTGAGGAAACGTGCTTTAGCTTTTAAGTGTCTGCTAAACGAGACGTGAGGCTTTACCGTCTGGCCGGTTCCGCCTGATGGACCTGCCTGCCTTTGTCAACAGGAGAGTTCACAGAGGACACCCAGGGGATCTTCCTTGTTGTTACCCCTCGCATGTTTATTTCCATGTCTTCTTTATAACTGAGCCCGCTGTTAGAGTTGCCTCTAAAGCCAGTATAGACTCCACGCCCCGATGCAAATGTATAAGCTGAAGGCAATAAACGCAGTAGACATAAAGCTCAAAGTCAAAGACGCTGTCCTTGTTTTTCTCTCAGACCAACCAAACTGTGGGTGGGTATAGCGTCTGGTCAACAGGCCATGGCCGTAGCGTTCTGTTTATCTTGCGCCTGTCTTGTAAATCATTCTCCTTTCAAGAAAAGAAAAAGTCTTTCCAAAAATTCAACACGTGTCTCTGGTGACATCATCTTAGGCACAAGGCAAAGGTTTGTTTTCCTTCTGCTTCTTTGAGCGCGTCTTTACTGTGTCCTTAAAGGAGACAACCAAATGTTGTCTCCAGCAGGAACAGTTGCGGTACCATCGGTTAGGGGAGGGCGATACGGACCTAAAATCTTATCCCCATATACCGTGGTAATGTAATAATGATAAAAGTGATGATGAAAGACTATTGACTCCTTCTGGCAGTCTGTTTCAGGTGGCTGTGATCAGTTATAGCCCCATAAACACAAATACCTCCTTAAAAATCATTTATAAATGTAACGTATATTAAAACAAAATTAGAAATATGTTTCATCAGGACTCTAGTTCCATAAAGACGTGATTTTTTTTTTTCTCATGTTTTTATTACCAAACTTACAACATTTAATCATATTTTTGAATTTATTGTTACTCTCAATAAAACCAAGAGGGGAGAAAACAGCAAAAAATAGCAACCCTGACAGTACTGCCAGTTTTGCGGGTTTTTCAAACACCACTAGTTGGAATTTATCGCGTGGAGATAAATCCAAATTCTAAGAAATTTGTCACGATGAGGACGAGGTTAATACGATAAAAGCCCGGCCCTATCATCCACCGTCGCTGGGAGGTCATCTGAGCCAGACTGGCTCTAACACATGAGGTTAAAGCCCTTCAGCTCAAATCTAACCCGTGTAGCTCAGAGCGTATGGTGAAGTCTGTCAGACGTTGCCGATCCACCATGACGCCTCCTACCGCCGGATGATCGCGTGATGGTTGTGCCTCTTACTAAAATGAAAAAGTAAAACAAAGAAAAAGAAGCGAGCTCTGAAGTGGAAAGCAATGGTTCATGACCCAGTGGTGTCGGTCCGGTCCAGGTACTTCGGTCAGACGGACACCAGCTGATACGGTTGATGCCATTAGGCCTTAGCATGGACCCCGACACACCACTGTTGTCCAAACACAGGCAGACGCTTAGCGCTAGCCGCTACGCTGCTCACGTGCTCATGGTGTGACACAGCAGTGCTCCTTCTGCACATTCTTCTTTCTTTGTTCGGACAGACTGTTTATTCTGTCTGATAGGAATGAAAAAGGCCACAGATCTCAGGCAAACGCCTCATTGGCTCTGTGTGTCTCATCTACCCTCTTTTCAACGGGTTTTTTTTTTTGGGGTCGAGGCCACATAAGCAGAACTGGAACGTGGGGCTCTGGCGTGGTCTCCGCGCCCCCATCGTCTCAGGGTGCTGCGGCTGCCAGAGCAAAGGACGGAGACCTCGGGGTGTTCCACCGAGCCTCTGTCCACGAGTTGAAGTCAAACTGAAGTGGAGAGAAACTGGAAGTCAGATGAGGATTAGCGCACCAACATTTTCCATGAAGCCTGCAGGCAGAGCATGGAGCAGAGTCATGCAGGAAGTGGACAAAGTCACTTCTGATCTTAAGGTTAATAGGTTAGGATTTGAATGGGACCAAATCTGGGTTACTCAAGCTAAAAGAATTTTAGTTTTTTTTTTTTTCAGATATCTGTATATAAAGTCACATTTGAAGAAAAAAAAACCACCCTTTGATCCACCGTTAAAGGCTTAATTGGGGTCCATTAAATGATGGCATGATGGGTTTGTTCTCCAGCTTTATAGGTCTGTAAATGTTATCAGAGGGGTCGTAAAAGTGCTTGGCGCTGGTCTTATCACCATAACCCGGTTAAGTTCATAGGTGGCCAGCGTTTTATTCAGCAGCGCTGATAGCAGACGGGTGAGCACCACGTGCTTGTTGTTGATGGCCTGCGTAAACGTGCCGGATGAGCAAACCTTTTCTCTCCTCCTTGTCTCCCTGCTCTCACAGTTCCCGTAACAACAAGAGGAGGAGTTTGGCGGTTGGGACTCCGTCGCCCACACTGTCACGGCCTCTTTCACCTCTCCATCTCGCAACAGGTACTCGTTCACCCACTCGGCCCTGTGCGTGTTAATGTTTGGCAGCCAGCAATGACTGGATGGAGGGGCTGCTGCATGGAAGTTCCCCCAGCCCTCATTTGATGTCATGGGTCACGAGGCTTTGCCTCACTCATGATCCTGTTTTTCATGCTGCTTCCCTAGGAGCGCTTGCTCACTGATTCACCTGGTTAAGAACCCGCAGTAATCTGCAGGTATTTCACCAATGATAAACCAGATTTTGTGTGTCTTTCAGCAGGAAGCAGCCCTTCAGAAAGCCCCAGAAATATCCCTGCCAGCACCTCGTCCAACTTCCAGTTTGCCCGCAGGTAAATCAGATGCCGCTGTTGTTGAATCACGCTCGCATGGAGCCGCGTCGCTGCAGCGCCACCAGATAAAGCCCGTCAATCTGAATGTAGTCACTTAGAATCAGCCTGTCGACTGCACATGGAGAAATGACACGTTTATTTATCACCTGGTAAAAACCTTAACTGATCAACCAGCACATATAAAGGGGGTGACAAATGGACTCGTCGCCAATAACATTTGTATTTATTTGTATTTTGATAAATGGGCACCATGAGAGTGAGAAACCACACTTCGTACTGACATAGGGACCTCTACCTGCCAGAGTCCTGATGTGAAGCACCTCTAAAATACTTAACCCTACCATTATGGGCCCAGTAATGGAAAGTACCACTGGGACCAGCTGGGCTGTTTGAGTGCCAAACATGTCTCTGCAAACATAACGCTAAACCAATTGGATATAGAGTTCACGCACGATCCAACCTTTGTATTGCTTTCATTTTTTTTCGAGCATTAAATAAAATAAAAAGCGGATCAAAGATATTTAGATCGATATGGAACATTCCTGCCTAACCATGACTAATGAATCTGGCTCTTAATCTTCCACAAACCAGCTGGCACGTTGACGGCGTAGGAAAACCGATGCAGGAAGGGTGCTGCAGCTATAGTTACTTTCTCCAGAGTTAAAATCAACTTTCCTCTGAGAAAAACTTTGCAAACAGGCAAGGGCCGGTAACAGATTTTCAGTAATGAGGAACGATGAACCAAAAGCACCACAGTATTTTCACAAAAATGGTTCAACATTTTAATACATAAACTAAAGCATGTAGACTACCCCCTAAATCTAGTCTCTGGTTTTGAAGAGGTTACTGCACAGAATCTTGGACCTTTTTTAAGCTGTTGTACTTTTTATTGAGCAGCATAAGTATGAGAAACTGACATTAGCTGGTTAGAATATCTGCTCAGGTAGCCATCATGGCTAGCTGCTTGATGGGCATGCTCCTCTTGACTTAATAGATTTAATACATTACATGTAATATGAGGATTAGGTGGTGCTCCTTAATTGTCTACACCATGACTGGTTTATGCAACTCATAAGATCAACAGAAAGCCTGTTTTAAAACCTTAAATGTCCTGCTTAGAGCCAACTGGTCCATGCCCATTTGTAACACAGGCAGACTTTCTTTCATGCTAACAATGATTAGCTGGACATGTAGCGGCTTGCGTTGGCAGGGAGGACCGTCTTGTTTCAGTGCAACAAAAAGCCAAACACGAGGAGTTGACATCTAGTTGCTGCATCCTCCTCACCAGTAAACGTACATGGTTTCTGCTCTGATTCTACCGGGAAATGTTCTAACATCAATTTAAAGGCATTCAAGCCCAACCTTTTTCCCTCCCTGGGCACATGACACACTTCAGTTTCCAGCTTAGCCCATTTGGAACTGGCCACCAAAGACAAACCCTGACAATACACACAAAAAGCTGCTCATCAGTCACAAGGGTTGATTGCTGTCAGGCAGTTCCCACATCTAGTAGATGAAAACATTGTGCAATCTACTTATAGTTTACAGTTGCCAAACAAGTCTAATTATGTATGCCTGAAGGTTGAATGTTGCACATATCCCACACGAACCTTTCCTTCTGTCCCTTTGGATTGGGCTGCATGTCTCCAGGACTCAGTTTTAACGACAAAACTTTTGAACTCGTGTCACCTTGGATCAGATCAGCGAGGGAAACTGGGCCACCTCCTCGGAGCTCGCAGCGCCACGGCGGAAAGTAGAAGTCAGAAGGAACGATTGGGAAAATGTATTGAGGGCAGGCAATGACAAAGGTCCGTTTTCTGCAGGAGTTTGATGCAGTGTTTGAAATGCAGAGTGAGTGTTAAATCATGAGCTAGCTCAGTGCTGCAGTGCGATAGCAGCATGGTGGGTGTTCAGGAGCAGCTACATCAGCCAGCTCCTGGCTGCAGACAAACAGACAGACAGATACAATGATTTGACAGCAATGCCTTCTGCCACTACCCATGAACGCTGTTTAATTTGATTTCTCACTGTCTCCTGTTGCCCTCCTGTCTGTCCCCTGTTTGCATCTTCCTCCTTTATGTGTCTGTAGCCAGCTGGCGCGCACTGAAAGGTAAGAAAGCACAGACAGGTTGCCGCACCAACTGTTATCTGCAAGCCGCCTAAACTTGCATGGAAAGATGTTTTTCGCAGAAATACTTCTCTGACGAGAAAGAGCGCTGAGCTTTGAAGTTTGAAGAGCATGAACAGGATGTGACTGTTTGAGGCGCGACCACTCAGCTGCTTGGTGTGCTGTTTTGTTTCAGCAGGGCGGATGGGCGAAGGTGGTCCGTGGCGTCTGTTCCCTCCTCTGGGTACTGCACCAATGCACCCAGTTCATCGGTGTCGGTAAGTTCAGCTCCCATCAGACACTCAACCTATTTAGCCAAATCACTGGCAGGGGAGCGCTTAGCTGCTGAGTTAGTCACACTGTAACGATCAGATAAGAGGGCCGTGCCGTCTTATAAACCTCGGCTGCTTCGTGGCTGACTGGTAAATCTACTCAGATTGCTTACAGCACAAGTCTGCTGAGGAATATTGGCTTTTTAACTGCAGAGAACTTTTCTATGATGGATGTCTTATTGAAGATTAAAATGATCAAAACGCTTGCCATGTTTAGGGTCATGGATAACATAGTTATTAGTTTAGTAGTAGATATCAAAGTGTCTTCTCTGCTGTGGCCAACTGAAGTTACAGCTAAACTTCCTCCAGAGACAGCAGTCTTCCTTCTGGAAGCTTCTGACAGCTGTTGTGCTTTCTTCATTTTTAAAAAGCTGAGTCTTCCTTACACTGCAACAACTTCTACACTGAAGAGTGTCGTCAGTGTGACCTGAGCTTATGCCCGGTACGTTCACTGATTTGGGGGGGAGAAAAAAAAAAATTCTGGGGCACTTTCACCATAGCTCTTGGGTCCACTTCAACTGGATAAGAGTTTGTTTCCTCGGATAGTCTGGTGCGTCTCAGTTCCCTTGGAAATGAAGCCTGGTGTGGCTGTTTGGCTCACAGTGGGAGAGCAGACGGACTATCTGGACAATCAAAGACAGATAGATGACCAAGGCCATGGGAAAACTATCAAGCTTATATGCAGACGAAGTTCTTTTGAGCAATGAAAATCTTAGAACCCATACTTTCTATGGTCAAGCAGTCCTTAAGAAAGGATGAAGCAGTTCCTTGTTCTGTCAGGAAGATTTTTTGTGACTAGATTTATCTTGATCAGAACACGTTCACTAAGGGTGCCATCGTCAGGTGTTCACTCATAATCAACCTTCATGTCCCCCCCCCCCCCCCCCCCCCCCCCCCTTGTGGTTAAGTCAGAAAAGTGCACAACAAATGTCTGGCCAGGTTTATGGTGCTATTCTTTCAATAGTTTCACTATCCAGTCAATGTTAGTATTTTTTATTCTTCAACCTTCAATCTATTTGTAATAAAGTTGGTTTACCTCAAGAGAATGGTCTAAACCAAGAGTCTGCAACCTTTCCAATCCAAAGAGCCATTTTCCCTCAGTCCGCCTCACTAAAACTTAGCATTTTTGATAAATATCTGCTGCAGGAAACGGGTCATTTTTATCGCTACTGTTTTTGTTCTACGTTTAGATTTTAAAATAAAGGGGAAAAAACTTTTGCCAAAAGGATGGATATTTTTTATGGGATGTTTATGTTTGCATTAGGTTGGAAACAGTTTTTTTTTTTTACATCCTTTTTTTCACAAAAATAGATCTAAAGATGGATCTTAACAAATATTATTGTTGGTACTTTTAGCGTCAATCTGTTGTAGAAATTCAAAGCAATTATTTCATAAAACCGAAAACTGCTAAAATCTGCATTAGTTATTTTTTTTGCCAACATTTTTAGAAGACTAGCAGCAGATCAGCCGCTATTGATTAGAAGCTATTCTTTGACACCTAGCAGTGTTTAGCCAAATTCTCATTTTCCCTCTTACCTGTACCTCTGGGTGAAACTGGGTAGCTTTTATACATTGCAAATGGGTACAAGCAGTGGTTAAGCTGTTGGGTGATGGGATATACCTGTAAGAAGCTAATATGCCTTACCCTTAAACAGTCATCATTACTATTTGTCATGTAAACAGTTATCCTGCTGGGCTCAGACCGGCGTAGAAGAACAACACTACAACACAACTTGAATATCACACCTGGTATTCCAGTGGTTTTTGTGGTTTGGTTGTTCAATCAAAACACTAATTATTGAGAAGAATTGCCAACGTTGCCAAACAAAATGCTTTCTACATCACACAAGGAACAGAAATGGCTCCTGCACTGCAAAAAGTAACAAAGAGTAAGTACAATTCTCTTGAGTGTATTGTCCTTGATTTGAGCAGGTAAATAAGATTATCTGCCAACAGAATGAGTATTTTGATCCCTAAAATAGGATAATTAGATATACTACACTTGAAATAAGATGATGGAGATGAGTTGTTCCTATATTAAGTGAAAAAATCTTATTCCATTGGCAGATCATCTTATTTACCTGCTCAATTCAAGGGCATTTAAAAAATTTTTACTTTTTGGTTCCTTTTTGCAGTGTGCAACAGTAAAGGTAGTTTTTCATAAAAACAATGCAACACATTTCTCTGTGAAATGGAAATTAACACCAGAAGTATTGTTTCAGAACAAATCAAGTTACACATTTCTTTTTGTTTCTTCTGCAAGGTAAAATCTTTGCATGGAGAGAATAATTAATTTGAATGTAATTGCCAACACCACTCGTACCCATTTGTTTTTCAAGATTTTGGTTGAAGAGTCCTTACCAATTAGACGTTTTGGGATGGAGCCACTGTGTGTGGGAGGAGGCAGAGAACAGCTGCCCACTGCAGCAGACTGCCTACAACCAAGCGCTGCTGCAACGGCAGCTCTGGATCTAACTCAAAGAACCTTGGGCTGAATCATTGTAGCACCTATAAAAATGTCACTGCAGTCAGAAGTCCGTGGTTTAACACTTTAAAGTCCTTATTGTTATTCTCGCCATGGCTGAGGCAAAAGCTTGCTCAGAAATCCCTACATTTTAGGCAAACTTTGGAGCAAATCAGTCGTGTCTCCCCCTTCCGTCTTTGTAGAGACTGCAGATTTACTGGGTTTCACATACAAGCTCTCTGGTCTGATGTTGGAATGTTATCTGAATGCATAATGCACTCTTTTTGGTCTAATGTGTCTCAAATTTGGCTTTTATGTTGTAATGGTAGGGTCAGAATTTGTCATGAACACCACTGGGATAGGGTTAAATCCTGCCCAGGTCAGGGGGTGCTGGTGTAATGGTGAGAGAGATTTTAATTTCAGCTTGAATGTTCTCCAGTGTCACCATATCTTAGACCCAAATAGGGGGTTGGCCATGTGGCATTTTGTCTGGGCATGTAAAAGTGATGCTGTGCAGGATTGTCAGGTGTTTAAATGAAGCAGAGAAGTAATGTTTATTTTTTTTGGTTTTTGTTGTTGAAATGTTAGGGAAATATAAACGGTGCCTTTCTAAAGTGTTCTAACCCTTAGCGTTTTTCATGTTTTTCGTTGCCTCACAACCGGGAATAATTTAATTTTTTGGAGTTTTGCACCATTTCATTTACAGAAACTTTGGACATGTATTACTCTTTGTTTTATTTCTTTTTCTTTATTGTTACGGAAACAATAGGACAAAACAGCAAAACTTTAGCGTCCATAACTGTTCACCACCCCTCTAAAGTCAGCACTTGAGTTATGTATTTACCGACGGTTCTTTGAAACTCGGATGACCGCCAGAGATTAAGTGCTTTGAGCATCGTCAAGCTCAGCACATCTGGCCACAGGGATTTCCATTCGAAGATGTTAGAGCTGAAGGTGCTCTGGGGGAACATCAGATTTTTTTTTTCTAACCCCACCCTGACTTGTGCTTCTCAACAACTTTCTCCCTGACTTGTTTGGAGTTCCTTGGTCTTCATGGTGTGATGCCGCTTTCCTAATGGTGGTGCAGCCTCTGGGCCTTTCAGAATTGTTTTGTTTGTATCATCATTTCACTAACATGAATCTCTGCTTGGAGAGAGAGAGAGCAGTCTTTGCCCTGTGTTAAAATGCTCGGCTCAGGCTGTGGCTGCAGTTTGAGCTCGTCATGTCAGATCTTCATAACTATCCAAGCTTTCTTCTCAGTATAGATTATTCTTTTCTGGTAGAATCACAACTTTACTCTCATATCATCACCGCTTTATTCTGGCAATGTTATGACTTTCAAGATTCTTTGTTGCTGCGTGTTACTGTGGTGAAATTCCTTCCAGGACATACTCCGGCTTAGAGTACAGTAAACACAACAAACGGATAATAAACATGTGTACAGCTTTTTTTGGTTATTTTTTAATCTAATTAAAAATGGTCCAAGTATGACCCAATCCATGCAATTTTGACTCACTGATATTTTTGTGTTCTCTTTTATTTGAAAAAGTATCAGAGTATTGAAATACATGTTGGTGCCGATACCATGTTGTTTTTATTGTGACAACACTAATATTTCATTTAAATTACAGGTTAGAATGTGGATAAAAACCCAAGGGGGGTGAATACTTTTGCAAGGCACTGTAAATACTGGTTATCTGCCATAACAGCAATATTAATATTGGTCCAAATTTTCACATCTGTGCATCCCTACTTTAAAAATGCAGCGTGCTGCATTCAGATCTACTGTGGTGTGGAGTTCTGGAATCAGTGCATTTTAAAGGTACATAGCCATGTTATATGACTTGTTTTTATTTATACATCAGTTCCTCACTGGTTGCATACAAAGTTTTTATGAAAGATTATCACTTCCTGCTGGCGTATTAGTTATTTTGGTGTTTTATGCTTTGCTTTTGCTCAGTTTGTTAGTAAATAAAGCCTTTTGTGTTTATTTATAATTTTAATGGAAGTATGTAATACACATGTTTAGCAGGGGTTAAAACCAGGAAGTGCCTAATGGCTATGTGCATCTCCCAGCAAAATAATGCAGAATGGTCCAAGATCCAGTGAAAAAAAGCACAAAAATAAATCTGATTCCAAGAGGAAAACAACGGGAAAGTGGCTGGGAATACAGTAGGACCTTTGTATTCACTGAAGCGGACTCTAAACCTGCCGAGGCTCGGATGTGTCCGCAGAGTTGATTGATATGAGTAAATGTTCTGATGAGGTTCTTAAAGTTGCTGTAGATTGGTGTATTTAATTAATAAGGTTTGGTCTTTAATCACACCAAGATGCTGCTTTACTGCGAGACATTGCCAAGGGTCAGGCTTGGTCAGGCGTTATTTAATACTGTTTTGTTAATTAAGCAAACTGGCATTATGATAGTTCTGCGATACTGTTTATATTTATTAATCGTGCCCGAGAGCGAATAATTTTTTGACTCAAAAATGACTATCAAAACACTATCAAGATGGAGAGCCTTATTTTATCATGATCAAACTTTTTTTTTTTTTTTTTTTTTTTTAAGCATATTACATGGCTGTATACCTTTTTGTTTAAATGACCAAATGGTTCCAAACAAACTACAGTTTAAAGCCTGCAGTTTGTCCTCTTTCTTACCCTGGTTGTATCTGCACACCATTTAAGTTTTATTACTGGACTATTGTATTATTGTGTGAGTAAGCTCATCGTGAGCATTGTACAGTCAAGCGTCAAAGTCCTGGTATGTGTACACATACTTGGCAAATAAACCTGATTCTTATTTGCTTTACTTCTACAAGACCTGATGTGATTTTGTTTATATTATTGGTTTGAATAATGGCTAAAGAATAGTTTGTCTCAAAGCTTCTTCACAACCAATTAAAGCTAGCAGGAGATGAATGGGAGTCAGATATTCATCACAGGATATGACGCATCTATTCCAGAGACTTATTCCACTATCAGCAGCCATCCCAAATGTTTCTAAGGAAGCAGGAATGGCTCCCCAGATACCTTAGTTAAATTGACCTTTTGCCAAAGCTAAAATAAACATTGCTTTAGTGTATGTTGGTGTTTTTTCCCCAAAATTAACAAATATCAAATCTCAAGTTAACAAATCTTTAGTTGAAACAATAATTCAATAATTAAGGTGATTTCCACAAGCGGCCTTTGCCTTTTCCATGTTGACCAATGGGGAAACTCCAGAGCTAATCTGTAAAATAACTAGGCTTGCTGAAATGCCCGGTTTCTTTTTCCTGGATGACCTCATAAACAACTTGGGACCGTTGCACATTTCTTCTACTCAGCTTTTCCTTCTATTGGGAAGTCTAAAGGAAGGAGAACTGTGCCAGCCAGCTACACCCATTAGTCATGGTGTTGATGGTTTCTGTGACAATTTTCTTTTAAATTATACCTCGGAAGCTTCTGCAGAAACACCAGTCAGTTATAAGAAAACAATGGCCGTGTCCTGTGTCACTGCTTTAATTTTGTATGGCCAAGCGCATAGCTTAGTAATGGTGAGGTCAGTCCTCCTCACACAATGCCTCTTTCTGGCTCCCAGTCAGAGAGCTCTTTATGCAGCTCTTGTTCGCTGTTGACACGTCTTTAGTTTCCGCCCAGGTCCAGTGTTTTCTCCCTCGTCTTTCTTCTGCTCATTTCCTGTCTCATCTTTTTTCTCTTTATTTTTCTCCACTTTTGTTGCACCTTCTTTCCCATTAGGTGGCGAACCTTTCCACCTTTCTTCTCACTCCTCTTCCGCTGCCGGAACGTGAGACGAGGGTTCTCATGTATTCCTGACTGCGTATCACCCATTTTAGCTGGGAGGGAGAAACATAGGGATATGCGACTCTGCCTGTGTTGGGGCATGCTGCAGCAGGACAGAATCTGTCTCGCAGGGTGGCAGAGCAGGAAATTTAGCTGTCACTTTCTACTTAATTTTTAACTTTTAACTTCTAGACACTGTTTAAGCTGTAGTTGGTAATCCTGTTCAGAAACACTTTTTGTTAAACTGGGTAAAACAATCCATCCTGAAAGTAGTCAATGCATTATATATTCAACCTCTGTGAGAGCTGCAGTCCTATAAAAACTGACCAATCCCTGCCGTTCGGTCCAAAGGGCAGGGTTTTGGTCCTGCTCTCACTCTCCTATGTCCCTAAAGTTCCAGGTGTATCACCTCACCTACTGGATGTCCCACATGCCAATCATTCTCACGTGATCACGTAATACCAGAGTGCATCCATGTGCCTTGTTAGTTTCCACTTGCTGGCTGTGCATGCGCACTTCTACTGTTTATGTATCCTGTTAGCTTAGCGATTAGCTTTGGTGTTAGCCGTTCATTGTAGCTCCACTGCTCTCACAGTATACTTTGAACATGGCTGAGAGTCACAAGAAGCGAACAGCGTACAAGTTTGAGTAGAAGAGGAAGGCCTCAGTAGGAAGAAATAAGACGAGAGTGAATATGGGAAATCTTTTTTTTTTTTTTCACGTGATCCCCCTGAGGAGCAGAAGAGCTAGTAAGACGGTCTTGCACATACGCAGTTATTTAGAATGTGACTTGGGGAAACTTCCGGAAAAAATTGCTGACTCTACCTTTTTAAGAGAGAGGTCTTATTCAGTGCAGTTCAATGATTATTATAGGCCTGAATCGTGTAGTTCCTGCACAATCTTGAAAATTCTGGAAAGTATACAGTTTTTTTTTTTTTTAGTTTTTTTTTTAATCAATATTCATGTCTGGCAAGAAAACTGAGTCAATAAAATATTGGATTTTCTATTCTTAATAAGGTTTCCAAATTTTTTCAGCTTCCTACCTTAAATGTTTGTCCCCATGACTGTTAGGACAATTTTTTTTTTTTTTCCATAAAGATTATTTGGTTTGATTTTCTAAAGAGACTATAGAGACCCCACAGTTGAGAACTGATGACCCTGAGATGATTCCACCTTTAACTTTGGTAACCACTGATCTGAAAGATTTAAAAAAAAAAGTTTCTAAGGCCCCGTAAACAGGAAAACGGGTTTAGCTGTATCCGACACTAACTTCTTGGATGGATAGGGGGTCCCATCCAAAGGAAATGGCCATGAAACTTGTAGAGTGGGAAAGTTTGAAGCCACCTCTCACGGCGGCTCCATCTGGACATCCCTATCTGCATGACTAGCTACAAACATGTTGTGTTTACACATCCAAGCCAAGGTAGAGCTCACCTCTCCCTTAACAGGTATGCGCTAACACAAACAACGATATATGCCAGTCACTGGCCTGGCATAGGTATTACAACGCTTATTATGGCTTCTCTGCAGTTAAATTTCTAACTGCAGTTAGAAGTGGCTTCTCTGCAGTTAAATCTTAATGCTCAAACTCTTCTTTGCAGATACAGTATCTGGCTCCGTTTGATTGTAGCCTAAGAATTTTTCTTACATGGATTTATGTAATTTGACCAAAAATGTAAGTTTTGATGTAGAAAATCAAAATAAAATGATGCACATATGTTGAATGATTTGGCTTTAGGGTTACTGAGTGAGAACCAACAGATAAAATATATAATGTATATTTTGGTAGTTATTTTTTTTTTAATAGAGAGCTGTTTTGTTCAAATGTAATATTGTATATTAAATAAAAATTAATGTTTACCATATTTTGTCACTTATTAAAATATTTTAAGATTTATTTATTTTATTTTTATTTGTCATTTTTTGTGGCACAAAATGAAAGTAGGCTGAGAGGAAAGGGGGCTGAGAGAGGGGAAAGACGATTGTTTGCCTGGCTCACAGGAGAAATGTTGTGGTCACATGCATGGAGGTGTGAATTGGGGTGAAACTTGGCAGGAATCAAAGCTATTGCTGTGTTGTAAGTTTTTAAAAGTTGACACCTTAGGCCGCCTCTGTTTACATAAAGTAAGAAAAAACAACCTTTAAACAGTTTAAATATATCCATCTATTTTCTTACACGCTTATCCCTTTTGGGGTTGTGAGGGGTGCTGGTGCCTATCTCCTGCAGTCAATGGGCAAGAGGCGGGGTACACCCTGGACAGGTCACCAGTCTATCGCAGATATATATACATATAAAATTAGTTTTTTCAATATGTAATTTGAACACATTTACATTTTCTTCTTTCCTAAAGGAACTGAACTGTCTGCAACTTTGTAAACATTTTTTTCCCATTCATCTTAGTCCTCATCTTCTCACGAGCAACTGCACCAGCTGCCCTCTCAGCCCACTCAAGATGATCTTCACCTCCTATTCAAACATTTGCGGAGCTCAGAGAGCGTGGTGGATGACGAAGGAGCCCACCCAGTGCACCATGTCCGGGTCCGCTCACGCAGTCTCAGGTACTGAGTTTAACTGGAATAGCATTATTTTGCTGCTTTGTGCCAATATAATAGTTTGAATAGGAAAAGCCCATGCATTCCCTCCAAATTTGTAGATAGAGGTTGTTGTCTTTTTTTGGGGAGCGGGGGGGTGGATTGCAAGAATAAAGTCATAAGAATAAAGTTGTAAAGTTACAAAAAAATAAGAAGTTTTACAGAAAAGTGCAGGACATACTAAATCTTTTTAGCATATCAGCATCAAATCAAAATCAAATCAAATCTTGCGAGTGTCTTTGGCATTTTAAGAGTCTCTGCCTCAACCCGACAAAACACCTTTAGGATGAATTAATGCTAAGAATGTGAGCCAGGCCACCTTGTCCAACCTTAGTGTGTGACCTCACAAATGCACGCCTGGAAAATTGTCCAAAAAAAAACACTTTTATAAATTGTGGAAAGCCTTTCAGAAGAGTTAACATTCCCAGAGCTTAAAAGTGCTGGTAGACATGTTACACCCTATGGCCATGGAATGTGAAGTCAGTGAGTGGATGGGACTGACTTGCAGACGAGCAAATTCTTTTACCAATATAGTTTTTGCTCCTGACACTGATCTGTATTGTTTTATGGTTATCTAAACATGACAAGCCCTGCAGTAGGGGAACTACACAAATTATTTATGGCTTTCCATATGTGTTTATTAAAGAGGACATTGTCTCCCCACATTGAAATCATTCAGTTGTGGTCTATATAAAGTGGAACTGCAACGCTTTGGTCTGAAATCCTCATTACTGTTGCCCCACATTCCCCCTTTTTTTCCCTGTTCTGAGGTCTGCCTGGGAGCAAACCATTTTGCTGCTGTCTTGTTAAATATAAAGGAGGCACTTTACACCTGTTAAAATGAATATTGGCCGCTTCTGTCCTTTTCCCATGACCCGTCTCACCCTGGTTCAAGATTTGGTAGTAAAGGAGAAACTATTATCAGAGGCAAACACTTAAAATATGCATATTTATTTCATTTGGAATTCCAAAGAGACAAAGAATAAACTTACAAGCTTAGTTTCAGTATGTTAACGACATCCTTCTCCCCAGCCATTGTAAGCTCTTTGTCTGCCCTCATTTTCACAAACCCATCTTTTAACAGACTGACCAGCCCCTCCCAATTAGTTTGGGGGTTGTGGGCACAGACACCAAGACTCCAGGTTCTGTCTGCTCCCAAAACAAGGAGACTATTCTCTCGAGAGTTCTAATGAAGTAAGGCTGCTTTAACACCCAGATGTCCTATCAGAGGGTCAACCCAATTGACCTCAAGAACCATAAAATAGCTTTCAGACCTTAAAACAAACACCCTGTGAGCTGTGTGTTTTCTTTCCCTCAGAGGGGAGACACAGTTTAGAGATCAGAAGTACCTCTTATTTTCTATAAAAATGCCTGATTAATATAACAACTAATATCTTTCCATAACACACCCACCCGCCTCCAGGTACCAGAGCGTTCCACACCACCCCATTCTGCCATTTTTGTAGTTTGACAGGGTAGGGCTGGGCAATATGACCTGAAATCGATATCGTGATATATTGAGCAGGTCACTATAACAGTAATTGGGCAATAATACTACACACCCACGCCCTAAACACTGCACTCGCTTCTATCTATTGAGCTCGGCAGCTTTAACTACGTTTGTGCTGTTGTCAGTAGTAATGGTGACGAGGACCTCCTTCCTAATGTCCCATGTCGACAGTATCATACTTAGACCTGGTCTCGAGCACTATGGTGCTCAGTTTCCATTCGTCATTGATGTATTGTACAGTCAGACTACTAATGAACGGCTCCACCGTGTGACTGAACCAGAGATCAGATGTGGCTGCAATGTACTTGACGGCTGCTCCTCTATAACATTTGAAATTTCCTGCATTTTCCCAACCTCGCCATCTCTTTCGCTTCTTGTTTCAGACTGGATGGGGGTTGAGTCACGTCATTACAGACTGTACACGTAGCGCAGAGTCTTAAAGGGACAGGAGCATAGCCTACCTATAGAAAGGACTTTCATTTCTTTAAATACCGAAAATGCTGACATGGAGAGAATGACTTTGGTTATTGTTGTAAATTTCTGTCAGTAATTTTTCAGTTTATCGCCCAGGCCTACACAGGGCATTTTCAAATATTGACTTGTAGTCCAGCATACTTAAGCTTAAACTACAAAATTGCTCTGAGAAATAAAAATGGTTGAATCGTGAAATTGGTAAGCAGGAAGACCAGAACCTTGTTTCAGCAGCTCTGCAGCAAGTACTGTGAAAAGAATGTAATGAGTAGAGAGAAATGATCGGCCTGAAAAATATGATCCAAAAAGAATACAAAGCTCATGAACAGACTACATTTACATTTTACACAACTGTAGTTGATTGCTAAAAAAAAGTGGTTTTTGCATGATGAAAAGCCAGTAACTGTTTTACTGTTTGTACTGTTTAGATAGCATTTAGCCACACATGTATCATAAGAGAATTGCTGTAAATCTATAGATGCAACAAAAATGTGTATTTTCAATCACAGTTAAAACCTGAGCATTCACAATTATGTTTGGACAACATTGGAGTTGACCACTGATTAGTAGCCCCTTATAACTAGTTATTTGTAAGTTAAAAATTAAAAAAATGTCTAACTGGCATCTTCAGAGGTATGCTTGAGCTGAGGCCTACTCCCATTCTGCATGTTGGTCAAATCCTCAGATGGTGTAAGCCACCACTCTTTACAACTGAGATTACATGGCATTGTTGGACCGTGTCATATTTTAGAACTGTAGCCCTGCATCCAGGCTATGAGGGATTACCATCTGCTTGGACAGGCTTTAATGTTGTAAACAAATCTTTGCCACCCAATCCTAGAAGGCCTCCTTTCTTTGCCTGCTTATCCAAGCAAAGGGAAAGAAAGTCTGTTTATTTATTTTCTGACTGAATAAATCTTGGTACCACAGCAACCAAGAAACAACTATAGCTCCTCAACAACTAGACTCCAAGATGCAGATCTGGAAACAGAAATATGCCCATAAAATATGGATGAATTTCTACTGTTGCTTTCTAGTCTTGTTGACAACTGCAGACGAACCACCGCCTCCCTCCTAAATCGCAGCAATCTAAACACCGTCGCTCTGAGTTGTTCTTCTCAAACTTTCTCATCTTCCTGAAGAGGGAAATGTGGTCCTTAGAGCAGAGCCTGGTGAAATAAGTATTTTCTGTCTCTGGAAAAGCTTGTGGGCTAGATTGGGGATTATATAAAAGAGCATTAACATATCATTGAGTAGTGCAGAGACAATCCCTCTAAATAGACCTAGTGGTTAGGAGCTATGAATTTGCCAAAGACTTTTATGAAGGGCGGCAGAGAGTAGTTTTTCCTGTGACACATCCTTCCCTGTGCCACACACACACACACACACACACAGCACATGACGAAGGTTCTCCATACGTCTTTTGCACTTAGAAACATGCATGAGGAAAATAACTGCAGTAGTGATTTACCTTTTATTGAGCCTGGCATTTTGCAGTAAACTCCCTACACGTTGTGCGTACAGCAACACATAACAGGCAAAATGTCTCTTCTCTGAAATGTAAAGAGCATTCCTACCCCCAAGCAGCTCAGTTCCCTGGAGGTTAGCACTTGATGTCGGCCAAAGATGAAAACAGGTTGCTATAGCAACCCTTGTCGAACAAACACTCAGTGCATGCCACAAACTAATAATCTGGAGTAAGTAATGAACAGTAAAAGAAGAACCCAGGCAGGCTCACAGTCCAGCAGCAGAGGTTTGCAGACGTGGTTTAGACGTGAATGCTGTTGATTACAGAAGTAGTCAGAATGATTCCAGACTCACTAGGCCATGAACCATACCGTTGGTATCAGCCAGTTCTCTGTTGGTCTGCGCTGATCACACCTTTTTCCCTTTTCATTAAATCCATAAAATGACCTACATATGAATCAATTCCATAATTTTCTATACCATGCAGTGTCGCTGGTGCCCATCTCCAGCTGTCATTGAGCTATCAAAGGTCTATCACAGGGCCACAGACACGACAAACAACCATGTACGCCCACACTCACACCTAACAGTCATCTTTTTTGGGCTGTGGGAGGAAGCTGGAGTACCTGGAGAGAACCCACACCAGAAGGTTCTACCTAGTGGTTAGGAGGAACCCAGGACCTTGTTGCTGCAAGGCAGCAGTGCTACCGACTGCACCACTGTGCAGCGCTGCATGAATTAACCAGTGGAATGTAGTGTAACACACTTTTTAAGTTTAGTGAAAACTGGAAAAGATTTGGCAGGTCAGACTTGAAAAAAGTAGAAGGCAATATTGACTGGTGCATTTCTAAAAAGGACACATCCAGGCTCAAATGTTTACATTCATTCACATAAATCTTATAAGTGGCACTGAAGTTACAATACAATCAACTCAGAACAACAACTACGTTAAGTCCAAGGAACTCCAAGGAAGATCAAAGAATTGTAGTTTTTCTCAAGTGTTGTAGAAACATTTCTTAACAAATACAGATTCCAGTCTAATTGATGTTTTGGAGGAGCAGTCGTCACCTGCAGAGGAAACTGGATGTTCAAGGACCAGTCGAGATCTAGAGACTTTGATCTAGAAACTTTGATCTACAAACTGTTGGAAAAAACCTGTGAGTATTCACAGTGAAGCCAGGTTACATGGCTGTGATGGTTCTGATCCAGACAGAATCACGTGCTTCAATAATTGACACCTTCAAGCTTAACTGAAGTGATCCGCTGCTCACATGGTCAAGCCAAGTACCTTCTGGAAAAAAGTTTTTTTGATCAAATGTAACAAAGATCAAGATACTTGGGGGGGGGGGGGGGGGGGGGGGTTGTTATGCGAGGCTTTCTAAGAATCTAAGAACAGGGTACCAACTAGTCAGTGGCTCTGGTGCATTGCACAGAGGGACTAGACCAAAGGCAACTCAGGACTAGATCCAGATTTTTAGCTTCACCTCAAATCAGCGGCTAGATGGTTGAATCTTGGACTCAACAGGGCTTCCAGTAGGACATTACCGGCCAACTTGCATAAAAAGGGTTTTTGTTTGGACAGACCAGGCCAACATTAAGCTACTGGAAGGGTCTTTCCCAAAACATTGACCTCAGAAATTCCAAAAAAAGGTAAAAAACAAAGCAACTGGACTTGTTTTCCGTAGTTGAAGACGTTTCGCTTCCTCTCCCGGAAGCTTTCTCAATTCAAAAAGTCTGGAGTAATGATGAGTAACAAGCTTTATACCATACCAAACAAAGGCCTGTAATGGCTTAGATAACATGCAAATTCAACCGAAACAGGACCACCCCTTAGTAATGGGCGGTCGTAAAAACCATTAAGCCAGCGGAATGGACCGAAACTGGTCCACTCCTCTGTTCGGTCCATTCTGCTGGCTTAATGGTTTTAACGACCGCCCATTACTAAGGGGTGGTCCTGTTTCGGTTGAATTTGCATGTTATCTAAGCCATTACAGGCCTTTTTTTGGTAATGGTATAAAGCTTGTTACTCATCATTACTCCAGACTTTTTGAATGCGGTACCGCGCGCGAGCTATTTTTAGAAACACAACGTCACGATGACGTCACATCACGTGGTACGCAGTAGGGCATGCTTGCATAGTCCGCCGCTGTGTCGCTGTAAAAGAGACGTGCGTTACCCTTGGTTTTACTCGGTAAACAAATGCTTTTTCCAAATCTAAGACCATGGTTTTTAAACATTGTTGCTATGGAACGTGCAACAGCGACTCGAGGTACGCTGATCGGCCGCATATGAAGGATGTTTTCTTCAAGACTGCCAAGGAGAAATGTGTGCGCTTGGAACACCGGGGCGGTCGGCCTACACAACAGTTCAACCCGGAAAAAGTTACCAAATTCACGTACATATGTAGCAAGCATTTTGTCGGAGGAAAGGGCACAACCGAAGAACATCCTGACCCAATTCCAGCAACATCAAGTCAAGGTAAGAGTATTTTGGTGGCCGACATGTTAATAAAGTAGCGCCTGCTACCATGATCGCATATAGGCTATCATGGTAGCAGGCGCTAACATGATAGCCTGCTACCAGGCTTACTCAAAAACATTTCAAATGAGACAAACATTAAACATATACCCATTCCTGGACGGTGATTGCAAACAACAACAAAAAAAACGGCCGACGCTGCCTTGATCGCCGCGCAGGAAAAAAAAAAACAAAGCTTACCGTTCATCAACTCAGCCAGTTTTCCAGTCTTTTTTTAAGCCCTCGAACCTCAAGCCATCGTTTGAGCTGAAGGTTGGTGTGTTCTTCGACAGTGCGACCAGTAATCCATGTGCCTGGGACACCGTCTTGGGAAAGTTTAACGGCTGTAAAGTCGGCCATATCTGTTATCCGTGCGTTCTCTCCTGTATGCCCTACCTAAGCGGCAAAAGGGGCGTTGCTCTTGAGACGGTGACGTCACGTGCGCGGTACCGCATTGAGAAAGCTTCCGGGAGAGGAAGCGAAACGTCTTCAACTACGGAAAACAAGTCCAGTTGCTTTGTTTTTTACCTTTTTTTGGAATGACCATGACCTGGATGACTGAGAATCTTCACCAGCATAGACCTCAGAAATATGTGGCCTACTCTGTAGACCTGGGATGGTGGTAGGAAACCAGTCATTTCAGATAAACTGTAGAAATTCTGCCAAGAAATACGATCAAATATCTAATCGCATTTAGAGCTGAAGCTGGTTGGTGGCTGCAAAAAACACAAAGTATGGTTCAGGTGAAACTTGATAAAGGACATTTACCCAGATGTTGATGAGAGGTGTATGTGTTCATATGAGCATGTAGGGAAAACTTTGACCATATGTGGATTAGAGACATTTGAACAAATGTTTTCAAGCTTTTTTAAATTTGATGAATGTTTTATGTGTGATTCAGTCCAGGAAGAGTTTAAATGAATAAAAGAGCAAAATGAATCAGTGATGAGTAAACGTAAACTGCTGTATGTGTGTGTGCATCAGTGACGTGTAACACTATACATGTGCATAATCATTTAATGATTCACATCTGTCTCCCATCTGGTCTGCTCCTCGTTTGCCCTGCAGGTTTTGGCTATTAAAATTCAGCCTCAGAGATACGTTCACTAAAAGTGTGATATTTGTCTGTTTCCATTGTTCTCCCTTGTCTGGTTCTCATCTAGCCCTGGACGGACCTGTGGAACATTTGACAATGAAATTGTCATGATGAATCATGTCTACAAAGAGCGCTTTCCTAAGGTGAAGTCACCGTTTCACCTCAAACTGTCAATTTCTGCTGCCGTTCTGTTGGAGCGCATCAAGCTCATGTGTTAAAGATGTGTAATTGGGCTCAGAATTATTCTCCATTCACTTTCTGTGTTTTATTAAAATGTGGACGTATTCTAACTAAGTCTGTCATTTTGGTTTGCTAGGCAACGGCTCAGATGGAGGGTCAGCTGGTCAACATCATTTCAGAGTATTGCCCAGACACTGCGCTGCCCCTGGCTGATGGCGTGCTGGGATTCATTCAGCACCAGCTGGTGGAGCTCGCCAGAGACTGTCTGGACAAGTCCCAGGATGGCCTGGTCACCTCCAGGTACTTTGTGGAGCTGCAGGAAAAGCTGGAGAAACTGCTCCATGAGGTGGGTCTTCCTCCCAGAAACTGGGCTGCAGCTGGAAGCCAAACTTGCACCCAGTTATGCTTGATCGTGGCTGCTTATCTAGTTGTTGAAGCCCTGTTAGATCCTGTCAGGCAGTAGATTGTTAGCAGCTTAGCTTGTATTTGCTTATGCAAACAGGACATGTCTTCGGTAAACCAGAGTTTAGGCTCTGCTGGTGACTCATTCCAACCAGCAGCACTGCTAGCTTTGGGATGGCGACGTAAGCTAAAGAGGGGCTCATTTCAGCGATCCTGTTAGGTTAAAAAGGGAACATCTGTGCCAAAGAGGAAAGACGACAGCAATGAGCTTAAAGAAGCATTATTGGCTGTCTGTTTATACACAGAACTGCCTAACAATTATACAGCAAGAAAAGTTCTCAGGTGGAAAACATTCGGACCTTCGACTCCACAGGTGTGCCATTGTGTTTAATGTTAAAGCTCATAATGACACAATTAGATGAAACTAAATGCCTTTTTTTAGGAAATGTTGCTAAAAAAGACTAGTTTTAGTTTCCAAAGCATAAACGCTTTGTGAGTTCATGTTTTTAGGCAATACAGCGCCACAGTGTTTGGCTGTAAAGCATGGCTGTATGTCTGGAGAAAAGCAGAAAGCACACACCAGCTAACAATTAAGCCCAACTGCTGATGAGTTGGGCTTAATTCACAACCACAATTTATCAACTCTGGTAGCCGTCTGTCTGTCTGTCTGGTTAAAACTAGACCATGTTCCTGGACAATAGTCACAGCAGCAGAAGTAAAGCAGAAAGGCCGAATAAGACGAGTTCAGATCTCAGGTAGATGGAGATGACATGGGGTCCTAAAAGCAACGCTGTAAAGAAGACTCGGCCGAAGCTCTCCAGATTAGTGGGAGAGGCTGATGCGACCCGCAGATGACTGGGTTGTTGTCACTCATTCCTTCTGCATTTTGTTTAGTTTTCAAGAGAAATCCTTACAGCATGATGAAGTCATTTGAGCTGCACCTGATGATGTTGTCTTTACTACATTTTAAGACATACTATTCAGGGATACAAACTAGAATTTAACAGTTTTTTTTGTTTTTCAACTCACTTAAAACAGTTCACTTGGAGCTAATTTGTTGCTGATTAATGTAGTGGGGTTCTAATCTGAATACTACCAGCGTTCCTGCTCTACCTCTGCTGTAGTCCCTGAAGGTCCAAGGCTCTTTTCTTTTTTTTTTAATTGGAAAATAAGTGTTTTTAAATGTCTGGAAGCTCGACTGAAGAGCTGACTGCCCTCTGAGATCAGCCGTTCCATCCTGCAGCTTGCCTCTTTGGATTAAGTCCCAGTAGTAATCCATCCAACCCATTTTGTCCTGTCCTCATCAGGCTTATGAGCGTTCAGAGAGCGAGGAGGTGACCATCATCACCAAGTTGGTAAAGAAGATTCTCATCATCATCTCCAGGCCTGCCCGACTGCTGGAGTGTTTGGTAAGACCCACTGGCAGCCTGAGCACTAATCCCACTTACAACCTTAAATGTTGCGCTAACAGGCTTTGAGCCCTACAGATATTTCTTGCATGTTTAGCAGTGAGTCATATATCCTAATGACATGCTGTTTCTGTTCTAATAAGCAGTAGGAGGCTTTCTTTACTGCACAGCCTGGTTTTACGTTTGGCCAGTTTGAGGACTGTAGCTAATGCTTCAGCCTCTGTGGTCCCTATAATCAACCACAGGCTTCCTATACGCTGTCTGGAAAAGGCCTCAGTCTGAATCTGGAAAGAAAAATAAATAGTTTATCCCCTTTTCCATTGCCTAGATGTAGTTTCCTTCAGTCCTTTATTCCTTCCTTCCTGGTTTCCTAGTGTGCTCCCTCCTCCCTGCCTGCTTGTTACACTTCCTGTATTTCCAGCCTGCCCACTGTGGAAATAGAAATCTCTAAATTGAGTGTTGATGAGGCGACAGCTGCTGAAACCATTTGTTAAGCAGACTCCAGTCTTTCTAGATAAGCTTCACTGTCATCAGTTCTTAAAACAGCTTTTTAAATTGCACTATAGATATTATCAAGGGTGGTTTATCTCCCAAATCTGCTTTTACAATTTGCAATACAATGAAAACATTTCCAATACTGAATCATCTTTATTCCATTTCTTTGATACACACCTTCAATTTGCAACACATGCCTTTTCCTTTGAGTCCCCGTTGCTACACCGTGTTTTACACTGACATAAAGCTCAAAACAGTCAGTTCTTCATGAAAGGAGCAATGCACTGTCTGCAGCTGCCAGGCTTCCTGGTCCTTGTCTCTCCTTAAGGCAAGGCACGGCAAATTTATTTATATAGCACATTTCAGTACAAAGACAATGCAAAGTGCTTTACATGACTAAAACATAGGAGAATAAAACGGAATAAAAGCAACTAGGAATAAAATGTAGAAACAAAATAAAACGGGAAAATAGAAATTAAAAGCAAATATTAATAACAGTTGGACTACAAAGTTTAACTAGAACAGTCAAAGGCAATGTTAAACAAATGGAGAGGCATAAATGCTGCCTCTCCATGCTTGGTTCTGGGTATGCAGAGTAGGCTGGAGCCAGAAGACCTTAGTGGTCTGGAGGGTTGTTATGCTGATAAGAAGTCTGTGATGTATTTAGGTGCTAAGCCATTCAGGGATTTATAGACTAACAGGAGTAGTCTATAAAGTCTATTCTCTGAGATACAGGGAGCCAGTGTAAGGACTTTAGAACTGGGGTGATGTGCTCTACTTTCTTAGTCTTAGTGAGGACGCGGGCAGCAGCATTCTGGATCAGCTGCAGCTTTCTGATCCACTTTTTAGGCAGACCTGTGAAAACACCGTTACAGTAATCAATTTGACTAAAAATAAACGCATGGATTAGTTTTTTCTAGATCCTAATGAGACATTAGCCCTTTAATCCTTAGGGGTCGTATTGTTGTTTTTTTTCACAGACTGCTGTCATTCTAACAGGTTAATAAAGCTGCTGATGTTGCATATCCCGTATCCGGATGTTGTTTTTTTCTCTCCAGGAGTTTGACCCAGAGGAGTTTTATCAGCGTTTGGAGGCTGCAGAGGGCCACGCCAAAGTAGGCCAGGGCATTAAAACCGACATTCCCAGATACATCATCAGCCAACTTGGCCTCACCAGAGACCCATTGGAAGGTGCAGCAGAAACCTTTAATAACTGTGTGTGCATAGTATTGGAGATATTATGGTTTCCATTGCTTTAATCAACATCCTGATTTAACGTCCAGAAAAAAAAAACGCTGTAAGGTGAAAGGTCATGAAATTCAAGAGGTGACTGATTGATGTCAGAAATCCCCGCAGCATATTTATCACATTCTTATCTAGAAGAAAGAAATGAAGCGTAGAAAAATAATTATTTATTCAGTTATCTAGTAAAAGGAATCAGAATTTCTAAAAAATACAGCCTTGGATTTTCATTGATTATTTGGTTAAAATATGCTCCTCTATTTTTAATTTTCCACCTCCAACTTATTGATCATTTCAGTTTTTGAGAAGCCACAAATCGATGCAGACTCATTCAAAAATCAAACAAGGCCAGTTTCACTGTTTGCTTGGCTTCTACATCCTTTTAGATCCTGGCTTTAAACTGTTTCTGGTTTAGATGCAGAACGAAACCAAAACAGTCCTAACCAAATCTACAAACTGTGCTTCCCCCCCCCCCCCCCCCCCACACTTTTTAAGGGTTATAGCTCTTCAGATGGAGCTGATTTAAGTTGATACTGATGCCCAGACAAATCTAACAGCCCTTTACCACTTTGCCAGATGGCATGACAACTTTAGGATGAATGTGTTTAAGGATCTTTTAAACATACAGATAATAAAACCCAACCTGGTGAATGTTTTGGTCTGGTTTTATATAAAACCTGCTGAAAAAGTCTAGAAAGAGAGACGTTGTTAGAGGATCCCTGCCTGAATACTTTAGGAACGTTCTTTAATATTTGAAACAAGGATGTGTTTGTGTGTTAACTACCGAACAAAGATGGTGGTAAGCTATCAGTCTAATGCAGTGAGTTTCTCAGCAAGTGGAGATCTTTATCCACTCACTTCCTGAACGCTTTCACACGAAGAGCTGCTTGCAAATGTGCATGTAATGCATCATGACTGCAGCCATCACCTTGTTGTCCTCACTGCTGTTCATTTAAGCTGAAAAGAGCCTGACGCAGTTTCTCCTCTGCTCCTGCAGAGATGGTCCATTTGGAGCAGACGAGTCCGTGCCAGAGATCAGCCAGCAGGGAGTCTGATGACTCTGGAGAGGTAACACCTGTACAGGTTGGTTCTGGTGTGGAAAACGACCCATACCTGTAGAGTGAATGAGTCGTGACGGTGAAACATATCAAAGTTTCATCAGGGACTAAATAAACGGAACTCTAATTTTTCTGGGATAAAAAGTCCTTTGAAAGATTGTTTAATATTTTGAATGCATAGTTTGATGCGCCGCAGAGAGACAGCTTCTGTGTGTGTTTTTTTCCTCTTCTTCTTTTCTGGATGCAGAGCCGAGCAGCCTCCACCCCTCCTCGTCGGAAACCACTGGAGAGTGACTTTGAGACTATAAAGCTCATTAGCAACGGCGCCTATGGGTGAGTAACACTGCTTTGTTTAACTCAGTGGGGAGAAAGGCTCAGATGAGGATGGGTTGTTGTAGTAATTGTGTTTTGCACCAATCTGATCTGGATGTTATTAGAGCGCTTCTCTTCCTGGGAGAATTCCCCTTCATCTCTCGAGTTTTGCCTGGTCCTGCAACCTTTTCTTGGTCTCTTTTCCTGCCGTGTAGAGCCGTGTATTTGGTGCGCCACAAAGAAACCCGCCAACGTTTTGCCATGAAGAAGATCAACCGACAGAACCTGATTCTTAGGAACCAGATCCAGCAGGTGTTCGTGGAACGAGACATCCTCACATTTGCTGAAAATCCCTTTGTGGTCTCCATGTTCTGCTCTTTTGAGACCAAGAGGCACCTCTGCATGGTCATGGAGTATGTAGAAGGTAACTAATGGTGCATCCTGAAATTAACTATTTCATGTTACGCCCACACTTTAACATTGTAAAGTGGATAGAAATTGATGCATTGTCTTCAAGATTTGCACCAGTGTAGAATGAGGGGAAGTGCAATATGATTCAGTTAATATGTTGTGGGACCACCTTCCCAGCCAATCACAGCAGCAGGTCCTCTGGGGTTTATCCTCTGCAGTTTTTCACCCGTAGAGACTGGTACATGGGCCTGGTCTATTCTGCAGAACAGCTCGGTGTCTGTTAGTGTCAGTCAGTCATTTTACCATTTAACACCACTTTTCAGGTCTTTACAGATTCTCAGTTGAATAATCCTTTGTAACACATGGAGAGGCTGTGATGTTAACACTTATGTTGTAGCTCTGGTTGTATGTTTAGGGCCGTAGTCCTGGAAGCTGAACTTCTGCCTCAGTTGTTAAAACATTTAGTGTTAACTAACCAGCTCCCCTGTCAAAGTAAAAAAAAAAAAAAAAAAAAAGTTTCCTCCCCACAGCATGATGCTGTCACCCCCATGTTTCACTGCAGGGCAGGTTACTTCAGGGTGAGGAGGAATGGCCATTCTCCACCATACAGTGTGTTTTATGTTAGTTAAGAAGTTCAGGATTCATCTCTTCTGACCAGAGCTCCGTTTTCCACATCTTCCCCTTCATAGCTTGTGGGAAACCTAAATAGGAATTCCTGTGACGTTTTTCACCCACAGATTTCTTTCTGCCAGATCTGTAAAACTTGTCCATCCCTTTGCTTCTGCTTTACAACCATGTGCTGTGTTGTGTTGGTGTCATACAATCTCCCTATAAAAGCACTCTGAAGTCTGCAGTAAGAAGATAAAGTCCAACAGACATTAAGGGGTAGCTTGACTTTGCATTGTCTCTGTACTGAAATGTGCTATACACATAAATTTGCCTTGCCTTGCCCTGACAGCCTTTTGCATGGTGCTGTAAAGCGTACCGTACCTTTAAGAAAGAAGGACTCCTCTCAGCTGACTGCTCTGTGTCTACCTCTCTGCTTTCAGGTGGGGATTGTGCCCACCTGCTGAAGAACATCGGCCCTCTCCCTGTGGACATGGCCCGCATGTATTTTGCAGAGACGGTGCTTGCCTTAGAGTACCTTCACAACTACGGCATTGTCCACAGAGATCTCAAGCCTGACAAGTGAGCTGAAAACAAATGTTCCCCAACTTACTGCTATGTACTTTGATCAGCCTTGCAGTCGCTGTCAAGGCCGACTTTTCCCAAACTTTTACGTTTTTCTTCTTCTGTCTGACCTAAAAATCCAAATGCTTTGATATTGTGGTTTTATTTGAGGCACTCTTGGCTCTTTCTCTTCCTCACTCTCCTCTTCCTCCCCTGGCAGCTTGTTGATCACCTCCATGGGTCACATTAAGCTGACGGACTTTGGACTGTCAAAGATTGGTCTAATGAACATGACAACCAACTTGTACGAGGGGCACATTGAGAAGGATACCAGGGAGTTCATAGACAAACAGGTGTGTGCCTCGTCCTAAGCTTTTAGCGGGGATGGGGAACCTGAGCTCACCACCTCCCGTTGTTGTGTGCAGGTGTGTGGCACTCCAGAGTATATTGCTCCTGAGGTCATCTTGAGGCAGGGTTATGGCAAACCTGTGGACTGGTGGGCCATGGGGATAATCCTGTACCAGTTCCTGGTTGGCTGTGTGCCGTTCTTTGGAGACACTCCAGAGCAGCTCTTTGGTCAGGTCGTCAACGGTAAGAAAGCCTTCACTCTGTCAGTCTGAGAAATGCTTTCAAGCCGTTACTGAGGGGGATGTTTGTTGCACAAACTGGAGCCAGAGCAGGCAAAGAAGAAGCCTGGAGATTCTGTCCAGATGATAACATTCAGTAAAAATGCCACAGGTTGAACAAAAAGAGTAAATTAATTATTCTGCTGCTGCTAAACTGACCGCACATTTATTATTCCAGTTGTTAGAATGTTATCCATGACATTGATTTAGTGACTTGATTTTCATTGGTAGACTTAGGGCTAAAATGCAGAATTAAATGCTTGAAGGTTTATTTTCCCATTCCTCTGGATCGGATGCAAGCGCCGCGTCACACCGTCTGCATGCAAACCAGGCTGTTAATTCTTTTAATGCAGTCAGGGATTTTTATGAATGATGGACACAAACGGTCTGTAAATGCTGAGATCCCTCGTTTATTTATTTGTAAATTACTTCTGAAAACTATTGCATCCTGTTGTTAGTTTTTGGGTTCTGATCCTTATTTGGGGCAGTTGATTCTTATTAAATGTGACAGATTAGAGCCCCAGATCCAACTAAAGGAAGTTATTTATTATTTAATAAAACCACATTTTTACAGTGGACTGAGTAACAAATTAGAAACATTGAATCAAAAAGCTTTTTCATCTCCCTCCTTGTCAGTCTGCAGTGATGCATGGTCCCTTGGAAACGTCCTGCAGTAAATGTTGAGTCTGCATGTGGTTTGCTGCAGTCATTGGCTTTAAATCCTTAACTTTTAAAAAGAAAACTTGGAAATGAATACTTCTTGTGCATTAATTCCAATTTTTAGTCGCTTTTTATTGTATTGTTTAGAAGTGCCAGAGTTTGATCATTCTTTGACTTTATTGTCTGTTTGATTATAATTAGTGAAGTTACAACAGAGCGTACTTGAGTTGTCTTTGAACTGAAGCTTTTTACTCTTACTGGATTAACTACATTTTAACTTTAGTTGTGCAAAGTGTTTGGCTCCTCTGCCCTGCACTTGGTAAAAGTCCAATGCTTGGTTTGTTTTGCTGTTTAAGATGACATCATCTGGCCAGAAGGGGAAGATGCTCTGCCAGCTGACGCTCAGGATCTTATCACCCGACTGCTAAGACAGAATCCTCTGGAGCGTCTGGGAACAGGTCAGTGTCAGCGGGACTGCTTCCCTCTCAGGGTCCACAAGGATGCAGAACAGACACAACCTCCGTTCTTAGCTCCATAAGATGAGCTAGGAGGACATCTGGTGACAGTAAATAATGCTCCTCCACACTTCCGCATAATAAAGGCTAGAACCCTGCTGTGGCGCCAAAACTGCAACTGTGTTTAAGAGATTTCCAAAAAATAGATGTACAAGGGTTTTTGTGAGGCAAAGATCAGATTTCCTTCATTCAACTTAGAAAAATGTCCAAATCAAAGTCTGAAAACATGTCAAAGCCTAAATGGATGGAGGCATGGATCTGTCATGGAAAATAAGATGACGAGCCTAACGGATATTTGGGAGTTGTACCAACAGCTTTTTTTTTCTCCTTCTCACAGTGTGTATGGCTAAAATAATAGCGTGGGACACACTCTGTAGCCCATACACTACTATTTAAAGCCTTTTAACCCTTTAACAGAATCATTTGTGATTTCTTTTGACCCCAGCTGGGACCACAGAGGTGAAGAGCCACATGTTCTTCTTGGGCCTGGACTGGAACAGCCTCCTGAGGCAGAAAGCCGAGTTCATTCCTCAGCTGGAGTCTGAAGAGGACACCAGTTACTTTGACAGTGCGTCGTTTATTTAGACAACCCATTGAAATGTGCTCATCTAAATCACCCGACTGTTATCCAAGCAAGTATTTTCTATTGGACCCTAAATGAACAAACTATCTTTTCTTTTCTCTTTTTGCCTGCTCTGTTCCTGCAGCGCGGTCAGATCGCTACTGTCACCTCGGCTCAGATGACGACGAAACAAACGACGACGAGTCGAGCCTGGAGCTCAGGCAGTTCTCCTCAGTCACTCACCGCTTCAGCAAAGTAGAGTCACTCTATTGGATGAGAGCCGCTACGCCTCGGTTACTCTTGCTCTAAGGACAGATATATGTTTAGGCCTTAACAAACTACATGTTGGTCCTGATCGCTAGGTGTACAGCAGCACGGAGCACCTGTCCACTTCCACGCCATCCAACATGAGCCTGTCGTCATCAGAGCGAAGCCACAGCGAGGAGAAGGAGGACAGGTGGGACGGGAGGGGAGTCCTTTCACCGGGAGACGGACTCAAGAGCTTGGCTGGTGGAGACAAGAGGCCAGATGGACACAGAGGGAGGTGAGCCTCATGTAGAACCAAATAACCCGCCCTGCTCTGATTCTCTGCTCAGCTACAGCTTTTAGTCCAGAAAGTTGAAGCAATGAGCCAAATTATAAACTAAGTATAAACTAAGGCCCTGTTCACATGACGTTTTCTGGTGAAAACAGAACAGTTTGGTTTGTAAGGGCTGCTTCACACGGCAGAATCTTTAGTCCAGTTTTGGCCCCGATCGTCTCCTTCTGGGAGGTGCCAACTATCTGCGTGGCTCTTAAGATAACCTTCAGAGATATTCCTGCATGTGTGTCGGCTTAAGAGCGATCGGGTCCGCTCCGACCTCATATGGGGGATTTGAGGTCGGAGCGTGTGTGCGGTCTCCTGAGGACAAATGCGCTGGGAGCCTGCTGAATGTGACGTGCAGCCAATCAGAAAGCGAGGAGAGGGAAATGTGAGAGGGAGAAAAAAACAGCTCACCTCTTTTCTTTTAGTGTTTTTTCTCCCTTATAATTAGGCCACAAATTATCACCATTATTCTTCCTGGTTGTCTGTTTATTTACTCTGAACTCACGTTTGATCTTGAGAGGATTTATGTAATCTGTGTGTTGTGCTCAATGAAAGACGGATGGCACTATATGTGCTTCTGTTTCATCAGGCTTTATCTGTTTTCACCTCCTTACCCTAATGGAAACAGATTTTCGGAAGGAAAGAGTTGATTTCTAACACTTTCCCAAGAGAAGAATGGTAAAACCTCCAGCTATGGCTACACAATTTGTAGGATAACATGAAATAGCAATAAAAAAGCACTATTCTGCCGGCCCATTAATAATATACAAAATGATCTGGCAAACTGCATGTGGCCCAAAGGCCTTTAACTCGACATGTCTGACCAACTTTCTTTTTTTATTATTACTTTGAAGAGATCTATTTTAGAAGAAACCAAAAGAGTTCCTTTGACCCATGAATACTGGAGGATGTCTGTTCTGTCAGGCGGGGATGGTTTCAGTGCGTGTGTGCTGAAATGCAGCAGTTGGGCTCTGGATGCAGCTCACATTAAGAAGGCATCAAGAGAAGACTTGAAGCAGCCACTTTTCTGCACACACACTCAGACTGTTTCCAGAGCTAAGAGGGGCTTAATGGATAAATAATCAGTATCCAGAGTCAAGTGGTGCTGATGCTGACATACACCCCTTAGAGACTGAACATTTTGAAAACTGACTGTTTGAATAGGCTAATTGTTCCTTCTTCAAAATGTATCCAGATGTGACTGAAACCCTAACGTTTCTACGTGTTATGATCCCTTTGCAGTCTTCGTCCACGTGCTTCCTCCAGCTCGGAGCGCAGTGGCCGGCCGCTGGCCATGAACAGCACCCAGAGCCTGGATGTTGGGGCTCGCTTTGCCATCTCTGCTGAGGAGGAAGGTAAAGCATCTTTCTCTGCTTGCTTTGTACTTAGTATTGGAAGGCCAAAACTCACGGTCTGCTCCCTGGACTATAGACGGGATAGTTTCCAACCTGAGGCGGATCCGGCTGCGAAGCAACAGCACAGGCACAAGACCGTCATTCCGCAGGGGGGCCTCCCGACGGATCGCCCACCAGCTGGAGACCCCAGAGAAACCTAGATCCCCCACTGGAAATGTCCCCAAGTCTGCTTCCATCTCTGGTTTGTCCCTCATCATTACTCCAGGTAAGACCATGGCGGCCAATGTTAAAACGGCTGAATGTGTGTCTGTTTACACTGCTCAAAAAACACACTTTTCAATCAGAGAGTAACGTGAAGTCAGTTAAAGACGTGGAGCATTGATCTGGTCAGTTCAGCAGTAGAGAGGATGTTGATCAGTGTCCGCTGCTCTGGTGTTGCACTAAAGGAGCGACAAGGAGGCGGGTCCAGAAACAGGGATGGTTCTGCAGGTGGAGGCCACAGATATTTTTTCCTTTTTTCATTTGTCTGCTTTTCAGTAGTTTTGCTTTATACTGGGGTCAGAATCACTACTGGTACCATGAGGCGATACCGGGTCTCTACAGAGTTTGCACAGGCAGTCCAACTCCACCATGGTGGCGCATCAACATGTGCCGTTACCAGAAGGTGGGGGGGTGTCCTGAGAGCCGGATGCTCCTTAGTAGGCCCTGTAGTCCTTGCCTGGCACCGTGGAGCTCAGCTGGTTTTTGCCAGAAAACAGCAGAACAGGCTGGCTCGGCACTGGCAGCCTGTTCTGTTCACAGATAAAAGCAGCTTCTCTCTGAGCTCATGTGACAGAAGTGAGAGGATCTGTGGTAAACACTATGCTGCAGCAGCATCGTTCAGAACGTTTGGTTGGGTGTGTCAGTGCTGGTCTGGGGAGGCGTATCGATGAGTCACCTTCTCTGTGACTGGACTCAGCCCTCTGTGGGTTGGTCACTTTCATCAAATAATGTGCCATCCTTTTGCTCCTAACATTACCCATTCCATATTGGCATGCGTATCCAGCAGGATTTATTTGCCAATTAAGATCTGATGTGTTTTCACAATGCTTCTTTCCAACTTTTGTTTCCTCTTCTGAAACCAGATGACTCGGCTGGTCCTCCTTTAAGTCCCAAATCATCTCTGTCGCTGTCGTCCAACCCCTCGTCCCGGGACTCGTCCCCCAGCCGGGACCTGCCTGTCAACATAAGCTGCCTGCGGCCCCCGGTGGTCATCCACAGCTCTGGCAGGAGGTTTGGCTTTGCACTGCGGGCCATCAGGGTGTACATGGGAGACAGTGACGTCTATACCGTTCATCACATGGTTTGGGTAGGTGATCTCAGGCCAAGTGCAGCACCTGCCTCAGCTGCTCTTTAGATCAATAGTTTCACATAAACGTCTAATGGGTTTTTTAACGATGCATTTGAACCATTCTATATGCAGGGCCGTATGATTACACATCACACAACTTCAATAAATAAAAAGAATAACTAGATGTGCATATTTGAATCTATTTACTCCATTATATACCTACAAATGAATATCTGCTTAATTGTCCCTTACCCAGCTGTGAAGGAACAAAACACACGCCATCGTCACGCTGCTGGCATAATTCTGGCTGAATATTTAACCACCCTTCTCAGATTTGTTTGGCTACATTTTAATTGGTGGGTTTGTGTTTGTGGGCCAGACTTTTAGTCGTACCTCAAGCCAATTTTCAACAGGGCTGAATTTGACGCCATTCCAGGAAGTTGTTAGTCAAATACAGCCATTCCAAATGTAGTTTTATTTGTTTTTGGATAATAGACCTGTTGGAACGCCCAACTGTGTATAAATTTGAACCGTCTGTTGTTTTGAGGTGAAGTTGTATTTGGTAGCAATTCTCTGTTTCCAGCATTTCATCCACTTGTTGCAATCCACCAGTACCACTGATCCAGACCCACAGCATGATGCTACCAACACCATGCTTGACAGTGATAGTGTCGTTGTGAGGGAAAGCCTTAACCCGACTCCTCTGAGCATTCCTGTTTATAGCAAATGTTTTTGTCATGCGGGCTTTTTTTTTCCTTTTTGTCTGATCCATGCAGGTAGCTGCAGATTTCAGTTAAGATTGAAGGTGTTTATTTATTACATCTTTTCCCCTCCTGGTTTAACTTCTAAGCACGGCCCCGACCTGAACCCTAACGCGATCTCAGTGTTGCATAATCGTTCCATCCAGATAAAAATACCACTCAAATGCATCATTAAAAGCTCAACGTTAATATGACGATCATGCCGTATGTAAACTTCTGATCTCGGTCACATTTTATAGAAGCTTTTAAAATGTTATGTCAAAGTGCCGTATTCCTCTTTTCTTCTACGGACCAAATTAAACTGCAGTTATATATAAACAGGCGTTTTGAAAGTAAGACATGTGACGAGATCCTGCCTGAAAGTGGTCAGTCATACGTGAACCGTATGATGGTTATGATTGTTGGGTAATTGCTTTTTCTGTTTGTCTTCAGTCTGTGGAGGAAGGCAAGCCAGCACACGAGGCAGGGCTGAGGGCCGGGGACCTCATCACTCACGTCAACGGGGAGTCCGTCCAGGGTCTGGTCCACACCGAGGTGGTGGAGCTTCTGCTCAAGGTACGGAGAGAGCATGGAACATCTACGTGACAGAGTCTGATGTATTACTCCGGCAATAATCATTTGCTTTACCTCAAAATTCACATCTGGGAATGGAGTGGCATTTTCTGCATTCAAATACTAAACAAAAATGTCCATCAAATAGATGTAGTGTTGTATGTGCAACTGATTGGGCTGGGTCCGAACATCTGTCTCTTATTGTTAAACATGCAGCAGCATGGTGTCCTCGGTGAGAAACTTCAACACTAACAATTCTAACTCGACAGGTTGTCTCTTTTTTTTTTTTTTCTTTTTTTTTTTTTTTTTTTTCTTGGACCGTGACACAATTTCTCCAGACGTTGGGGTCCAGATTTTTCTAATCTTGCCAGATTTGAATCAGCTCAGACATTTTAAAGGACACAGTGAGTGTTTATTAGACATGGAGGAGAAAATAGAAGCAATGCAAATCGCTGCAGAGCCTAGAGTCCAAGCAGATTCTTGCTCAGGTAACAAACCAGTTGATCCTGTGGACTAAGATCTAGAAAGGCTGGTTTCTGCCTCTTAAATGATTCACATTCACATGTGGTGTTTGCTCTGGTTTTGGATCACACCGCGTTCCTCACTGAGGAAATCTAACATTTAACCAAGGAAATGAGAGAAAATGCTTCACTCTTTCCTTATGTCCAACCACCATGAGGACAGGAGAGCATTAATTGGAGAAGCAGAGGCCTGTGGTAACTCTAGGGGAGCTTCCTGCTATGAATTGTTTATATCCAGTTCCTTCTCCCATTTCTGTTTTAATGTGTATGGTATCCCCTCTCCTGTGTATTAAGTAACCTTTTTTGTCAGGGAGTAACCAACGATTATGGTTTTACTCCATTTTTATCTAGATTTATGTTCTCCCTTATTGTTCTATTTCAACAGTCTCTGACATACATTGAAGTGATCTAGTTTTTAGGCAATAACTTAGTTTGAGCTCTTGGAAAGCCATGACTGTCCATCCTTTATTATTGCACATACAGCAATGGTGTTAGTCCTTTGTGATCCAGTGATGAAGCCTTTTGTCTAGATTGCTGCAAGTAAAGTGTTTATTAGAAGCGATCCGCCAAAATAATCAAAGCCCTTTATTCTATTTTGTACTTCCTCATCCTGTTAAACCAAAGTTCTTGTGTAAATCAAGTAATGGTACCTTGTAGCTGTTAAAGTCCTTTATCTGCCCTCCTCTGTCTACAGCTTTGAATTTCTCTACCCTGAATCAGCCGAAGTTCCCTCATTATGCTTCGTGACCCAGTAAACTACTGATCTATTTTAGATTCCTTTGTCTAAAAGAAAACTTGATCTGTCGCATGGAGTCTCAATGAGATAATTTGTGCTAGTAAAAACAGTTCAGAGTCTGAATGTTTAACGCAGGGCAGCGTCAACCTGCTTCTTCTGCTTGCTAGCATCACCGTCCTCTGCACTCAGAGACGTCATCGGCTAAATCAACATTCTATCAACCCAAAGGTTTCTCTGCTAAGGTCAAACCAACAAAAATAAATGAACGAGAACAGAGACGTAGAGATGCTAATGTCCAGGCCCTTCAGGCACTAACTTACCAGGTCCTCTCAGTAACAAACGCAATGATAAATCTAATGCTCCATGCGTTAGACCGACTGCTACTTTTGGCTATGACTTCATGTCAGTGAAATGTTTCCAACAGAGCGGCAACAAAGTGACTCTCCAAACGACTCCCCTGGAGAACACTTCGATCAAGGTGGGCCCTGCCAGGAAGGCCAGCTACAAGGCCAAGATGGTCAGACGCAGCAAGAAGAGCAAGAAGAAGGAAGGCCAGGACAGGTGTGTGACCTCACACGTTGCCTGTGACGTTTCAGGAAGCGTGACGATTACCCCGTCAATCACGCCCCTCACACATCTCCGTTTTCTTTCCCAGCACCAGGCGACGCATCTTTAAGAAGATGCCCAAGCACACGGCTCCCCCTCCGTTGCAGAGCAGCCGCAGCTTCTCTTCCGGCTTCCCGCAGTCGTCCAGCGACAGCCTGTCTGGTTCCCCCACACAGAGTCTCTCCCCTGGGCCCTCCACACCATGTCGCTCCCCCGCCCCTGACCACTCTGGAGGTGGGCCGCAGCACCGCGTGGGAGAGCCGCACACATTTTGTGTGTCGTTGTAGAGGAAACATTTCTATTAAATCTAAACTTGTGCTTTTTGTTCTTCTCTGTCAGATTCCAGTTCGTCTCCTTGCTCCAGTTCTCCCAACTCACCGGTACCGCAGGCTCGGCCCAGCTCCCTCCATGTTCACGGTCGCTACACCAAAGCCGGTCGCTGCAAGTCCACCAGCAGCATCCCTCCTTCGCCTCTGGCCTGTATCCCCCCACCACAACCCCTCTCCCCACAGTGCTCTCCATCCTGTCTCCAGAATCACCCCAAGTCCCTCCAAGGGTTCCACGGGAAGACGTTATCCCCTCCCACTGTGGCTCGTCACTCTGTGCGCCCTCGCAGCGTGGAACCGCCACGCTCACCCTTACTCAAGAGGGTGCAGTCGGCAGAGAAGCTGACGGGAGACAAGACCTGCAAGGGAGGTTACCACGGAGACAGGAAGGCGTACAGTACCCGCCGACACACCGTGGAGATGCCCCTCTCCGAAGGGGAGGGACTGGAAGACGAAGAAGGGGACACCACAACGAGGTTCGTCTGTGTAGGGGAGCACGGCCGCCAGGGGCTGAGCATCGGCGGGCAGAGAGAGAGCCAGGATGTGGTCGGTGGAGGCAGCGGCCACCAGCACCCGACCGGCTCACCTCAGCACCGTGGAGGCAGCCACCATTCAAAGGATGTGAGGAGAAAGCTGGCTCTGTCAGAGCGCAGAGATTCCTTTAAGAAACAGGAGGCCGTGCAGGAATTGAACTTTGACTTGGAGGAGACGGAAGAGACAGCGAGTCCAAAGCCTCCCGTCAGCCAGCCGGAACCGTGTAAGGTATCCTGGATCAACCCTTCCCAGGGGGAAGCCAGACGCAAGCCAGAAGGAGGCGGCGCTCAGAGTGCCACTCAGCAGAAAGCAAAGTGCAAAGGCAAAGAAGGCTTGTAATTTCCCCCCCAATGATGCATTGATTGCCTTGCATGAGCCTAGACAACTGTGAGCAGGTGGAGCGTATGGGACTGACTGTTGAAGACAAGAAATGAACCCTCAAACCGAGTGCTGCTGAACAGTTTACTTTCTGTCTTAGTTCTCAGATCACTGTGGCGCCTGTAACCCATGTAGTCTGTAAATATTTTATTTTACCTGAGGAAACCTATTTATGGCCTTTTAGGCTTATTTTCCTTTTTAAGACCCGGGACGCTTGAGCCAAGAAGCAAAACGTTGAGCAGGACATTCAGATAAGCAGGATTGAGTGAGTCTTATTTTCACTTGTACCATGTGCACTGTAGAACTTCCCATCATGCTTCTGTCCTCCTGCTTGAATGGCGTTGCTGTCAGGATGTGGCAGTTAACATGTAGACCTGGTGTTCCTGAATGCCGTGTGTCTGGATCACCAAAGCGGATCCCTCAGGCCCAGCTGTGTTGCCAAAGCTTGGTTTAGCCAGCGCGTCCGTTTTAAACCAGGTACTGTACCATAGAGGAGGTGCCTGTGCAAACATGGGCTCCTCCACCTCCTGCTGCGTCACAGCTGAACCTCCTGCAGGTCTTTGACTGGGAGGAAGGTGGGAGTGTGTGGGAACGCTGGTCAACGCTTCCAGCCTGCTTCTCATGCACTGATGCCATAAACAAACGTGACTCAGTTGGCTTCTTCTTGTTTTTAATGTTTTACAAGAAAAAAAAGTTTACATTTTAGTGCAGGTACCTCTGTGGAGTTGTCCTGTGTTTTTTTTTTTTTTTTTTTTTTTTTTCTGTGCGTCTTAAATTGTAGAACGAATTCAACAGGTGGATGAAGGAACAGGGGAAGTTTTGTATATTTTGATATGGAGCGGTCTTGTTTCACTGCTAACTATAACCTATGGTATGGACTTCCACCGTATAAACGATGGTGGACCTTATAGCGGCTGTGTTCAGTGGTGTTTTGTGGCCTTGTGAGAGTGGATGGAGTCGGATAAAATCATTCTCCATTTGCAGTTAAAGTCAGCACATTTTTTGCTTTTGTCACATCTGTTTTTCTACAGTTGCTTTCCATTTAAATGTTTTACAAAGGTGATACATGTTGGGTTTTGAGTTCTTGAGTTTAACACATTGATTTTTTTTTTTTTATTGAAATGTTTTGTAAATGTGAACACATTGGACTTAGTAGTTTATTTTTCTCCAATTTTCACTCATAAGTCAAAGTGTTTGCAATGACTGTCTCATCTTCACCAATGTAAGAAGTGTTGTTGTTTTTTTTTCTCTCTCCCTTCAGATAAAGGGAGATTTGCCTGTGGGATTAATAAAAGAAGCTGGGCTTGGGTAAAAGCTGCACTTGGTTCAGAATTAAATTCAAACTTTTCTTTCTCCCACTGTGTTTAAGGGTGATACATTTGTGTTGATAATATCTTAAATTTTCTTAGTTAAAGTCTTTTTTTTTTTTTATAATTAGTGAATTAGTCACACAACCAATGGGGATGACAAGAGTTTCCTTGTGTCTGCATCTGGAGCCCTTTGTTTTTTTACACAAAACTTCTCTACCTGAGTGTTTGTGAATTAAATGTGTTCCACCTGAATCGACTAATAGCAACTGGGAAATGCAGCAGATGGCTTTCTGCTGCAGACTGGGGGGGGGACATTGTCGGTTATTCTCTCATATTACAAGTGCTTGAAATAAATGAATTGTGAAGGACTTGGGTCCTGGATAAAAAAACCTTTTGCCTTGTGGTCTCTTCCTAGTTTGACATTTCTGTTCTTGGATGAAGCTGGGGTTAATCTGCTTTAGACTGTCTACACATATGGTGACATATAACCAAAATGATGGGAGAGGATTGCAGTTTTTATTAAGTTATCTTAGATTTTTAAACCACACTGAGAGCTGGACTGATAGCTGCTCTGCCTCTGAAATGATGCTCTGGTGGTGTGCTGTTATTCCCTCTGACGAGTGTACACTGGCCTGATAATAAAACAATAGCAAGGCATGGATTTCCACTGCAGGTTAAGAGTGAAAGCTGATGGGGGGGGGAGTCCTGCAACATTTTTTTGTGTGTTGACATGCAGCAGAATCAGCATTCATAAACATGTTTTTGGATGAGCAACTTTTGACTGATTTCACCATCGATCCTAAGTACCTAGTTGCAGTTGAGTTTCAGGGGCTTCGGCCTCAAAAATCAGAATGTGAAAAGGTTCAATGTTTTTTCTCACTTATTTCAGAAAGAGGAACTTGTAGACTTTACACAGTGAAATATTTGAAGCCGTTCTTGTAATTATGATTATAGCGTACTGATGATGAAAACCCAAAAATGTCTCAGAACATTAGAGACTGAATGAGGGACATTTTAAACAAACGTCAGGCTTCTAAAAAGTCTGTTCACTTCTATGCATTCAGTACTAGGTTGCTGGCCCTTTTATGTGAATCGCTGCATGGAGGTCACCAGCCTGTGGTTCTGCTGATGCGTTGAAGAAGCCCAGGCCGTCTGCATCGTTGGCTCTTCCTCTACATAAAACTCCATGGATTCACTATGGGGCTTGGGTCAGACAGTTTGCTGGCCAATCTGGGGTCACTGAACCAGCTTTTGGTACATTTAGCAGTGCTGGCCAGTGTCGGCCTCTCCTTTAAAGCTTGACAGCAGAAGGAAGCATGGTGTCCTGCTGGGGCATTCTGCTGCTTGATGAAACCCAGTGGACCAACACCAGCAGATGTCATGACAGCCCAAACCATCATCGGCTGGGGAAACCTTCCACTGGACCTAGCAACGTGGATTCTGTTCCTCTTCCACCAGACTCTGGGACCGTGATTTCAAAATTACCGGTACATGCAAACTTAACTTTCATGTGAAAACAGGACTTTGGACCACAGACCAACGGTGCAGTTCTTTTTCTCCTTAGCCCAGGTAACATGCCTTGAACTAGAGACATTGTCTCTAGTTCTAGAGCAGAATGCATTGTTGTAGCCCATGTCTAGGATCTCTCTGTGTTTTGTGGTTCTTGTGCTGACTCCAGCCTCAGTCCACTCCTTGTGAAGTTCCCTCACATTTTTTGCATGGATTTTACTTGACCGTCCTCTCAAGACTGCCGAACTAATGCCGTAATCATGCAAAAGGAGGCCAGGCCAAGCACTGAGTGCAAGGAAAGAAAGTTTTTAGATGCCTAACATTTCTGTTTTGAATATCCTTTCTGATTGATCGTGTGTGCTGTTGTAATTTTCCAAGACACTGAATTTTGGTTGTTTGCTATCTGTAAGCCATAATTATCAAAATTATAAGAAATAAAGGCCTGAAATATCTCACTGTGTAATGGAACCATCTAATATAGGAGCCTGACTTTCCGAAATTTCAAAAGTTTTGAACATTTTTTGTGACATTTTCATTTTAAGAGGTGTACTTTTGCATGTTGGAACCACAGTTTGATTGTGAAGACCCACCCTGCCATGATGGACACGGTTGTAGCTGATAAAGCTGATGCAAACCGGTGCAATGACTTCTTCCTTCTGCCGTTGACTGAAAGATGTTGAAGGTATCAGGCTGGGACTCATACCTGGGAGGCCTCCAAACATGGGTTACCAGCTCTATCACTGCACCACCACGCCCATAATCACAATTTGAATTATTATTAAAACAATACTTTAGTCAAACATGAAAAAACTGCATTTTTTGCACCTGGAGGTCATTGCATTACCTTGAATATATTATTATTGAATTGCAATTTAATATAATTCAAGTATTTATTCTAATGTAAAAATATTACTTATAGAAATAAGTAGTTCTTGTCTTATCTTAGGAAAAATATTAACCTGGTAAAAAAAAAAAAGAAATAAGGACATAAAATGAGTGATTTAAATCTAACCTAAAGCCCACATCCGATGGTGGTCTAATGGATATGGACCATCTGATATGTGGGGGAATTTCACTTGCTCTTCTTTACAGCATTGCTTCAGTTCAATCCAAATTGTGTTTTTGAGGTGTTTTTCACCTCAAATGTTCTCTGTTGTAGCTTTGCTTCTGCGTTTGGGATTATTGTCCTATAGACAACACAATTTGAGCCAAGCTTCATCTGCCAGCCTCACATTTGACTAGAAAAGCTACCTTAGCAAACACAGGAGTTCTCAGTTGACTCAGTCAAAGCAGAATGTCTAAATTCTGTTGTTGCCATATGCCCCCCCCTTTAAAAAATAAATGTAGTTTTTCTTTTGAGGTGGAAAAGCGGCTTTCCACAGCAACATTTTAATCTATTTTAGATCATAGAGACCTGTTGTATGTGAACGCCTCAGCTCTATGTCTTTATAAGATTGACACTGTCTATCATGCTTCTCTGAGGGTTGGTACAAAATGTACAGCCTTGGCCAATCGAGTGAACTGTATTCTAGAGTGGGATGGGCTTCTTTGTCTATCAGGAGGATGGAACATTGGTATACTTTGATTTGTAAGGACATGGTAAGGCTGGCTCTTACTCTTTGAGTTCCACTGATCATTTGCTGCTCTCTGTTCCACTCCGTTTCACACAACTGGGAAAAGGGGCTTCGGCTTTCAGCTGTGTCTGCATGGAACATGTTACAAGTAGACTGGAAAAGAACTTTTAAGTCCCGACTGAAAGCACTAGGGATGACGTCTTTAATTTGCGACTGTCTTTCTTTATTTGTATGGCATTTTAATTGTGTATACTAATTGTAATTGTTGTGTAACCTTTGCTGCCTCTTGGCCAGAACTCAACTGAATTAGAGGTTCTTAATCCCAATGGGATTTTCCTGGTTAAATAAAGGTCAATAACAAAATAGAATTAAATATTATGTCTAAAAAAACTTAAAATACTAATTAAGTAAAGCATCACTAAAATGGACATAATTGAAATAGTAAAGATTTTTAATTCTAATCCGACAATGTGGTATGCAAACATTTCCCCTAACAAACCCACAGGTTGAGAAACTCAGTTTGCTGGCAAGACTTTGGCGTCAGTACTGTTGCTAAGTGAACTGCGGTTAAGTATCTATATTCATTAATAATCCAGCTCATATTAACATTTCAGCCTTACTGTTGTGTACTGGACACCACATACTATGAATGACAAGGGTCAGCTGAACCAACACCTTGGTTAAATTATTAGGCACTTGTCTTTAGTGTTTTATTTATTTTGGGCATATAATATGATGTTGGCACTTGAACAGTTAGACCAGCAGTTTTAAAATCCAAAAGCTAAAAACGTACCTAAACTTGCCAAAAGGGGGCAGCATAGCAAGGGGAACACAGTGTAGAGACCCCTAAATGTGGCGAACCAAATGTGTTTGACAGTCATTTGAACAAACTCTTTACCATTTTAGATAAAGTTTTAAATCTTTAGATATAATTATGCCCAAACGTATTCATACATCTGACAGATTTAGGTTTAAATTAATCTTTTAACATATTATTTAAATTTACAAAGGGTGTGAATAATTTTGGGCTACACCATACGAGTTCATTAGATTATTTTCTGTTATTTTGAATATTTTGGTTGTGTTGAAAGAATAGGTGCCAGATGCCTTTTAATTCAACACAAAATGTTACCTAATGTGATTATAATCTAACCATTATTGAAAATTGCATTTGCTTTGTTCAATTTTGAATGAGTTCAAATGCTATAAAACTCCAATTTTAATAGTTTGACTTTAGCATTAGTGTTAACTTGTAGCTTTAACCCAGAAACATTATCAACAACGAGTCTAATAGCTACTCTTGCTAAGATGATTTGTTCATTCAACCCATAGCTGCATTTCAACTTTACTGTTCTCCGTTGGATATCGTACAAAAATTAGACCAACTGCTGACTAAACCATCATCTTCCGACCGTCATGTTACCAAAACTGTTAAGAAAGATTGTGACAAAAGAAAGTAATAATTAGAACGTAATTGAAATGAAACATTGGGCAAAAAAAAAAAAAAAAAGAGACACATATCTTATCCAAAGGTATAAAATATTTACAAGGTATAAGAATAGTTATTTGTAGTAGAAGATGGCTAACAGGGAAATTTAACAAAGTGCAAGGGTTTACAGTTTCAGATTGGTAGGTTCAGATTTCAAGCTGTCATAAATGGTTCGGTCTTCTCCGTTGGTTTCCGTCCCTTTCCGCGCTGCTCCGTGGTTCCCACGCAGCGTCCTCCCTCCCCTGCGCCGTGCTGAGCTGGAAAATGGCTGTGCGGAGGGCCAGGGAGTTATGATCGACACAAGTACGGCGCAGTTAAAAGTTAAATCCGAGTTGTCGCCAGAAGGTTCTCACACGCCGAGAACGCTGCTGTTTGCACCCGGGACCCCGCACACACAGCCTCGGTCGCTTGGACACTGTTAAAGCCCCGCTGCAGAAAAAACAGTGAGCAGACTCAGAAACGGGTGAGTTTTTCCTCAACTTCTTGCACATTTCCAGTACAGCGGGGAAGCCAGCGGCCACTGTACTGGAAAATGGTGGAAGTTCAGTGCTGCTGATGAGCCGCGTTGACACGCAGCCACGCTTGCCTTGTTTCTCAGTGGAAAAATATTATTCTCATGTTTTTCATGATGGCTTTCTGTTGTTCCAGTGAAGGTTTTTGCTGGAAAAGTATTTAATTCCGTCTTTTTTCTCGTCCCCCTCTGCTCGCGCTTGTCGACTATGAAACGAGTATCAGTTTTTATTTAATGCCACTAGCTAAATAAATGACTTTAGACGAATTAATAATGCAATAGCGTTTTATGCCTTTGCATTTTAGTAAACACGGGGACTGAGACCAAAACAGTCACCAAGTATGACCGGTCGCTAAGTAGTCCGCTTAAGCTTCTTTGGGTGTTCGTATTTTTGCCATAATCATGCTAACACGGAGCTTTTTGCTCTTTGTTAACTTGAGACGGTAAAACCACGTCTAGTGCTGGGTGGAAGCCAGCCTGGCGCGTGCACCAGTGGACGTGTTATGCCAAGGTGCGTTCACGTTCATCATAGGAGAACATCAAGTAGGCTTTTTTTTTTAATTTTTTAAATTATTTTATTTTAGCATTTGTCTTCATTCGAGCATGTAGACTAACCGTAAACTATACAGTTTTTTTTTTTTTTTTTTTTTTTGCAAAAACAAACAAACACGTGAACTGCGTGTAAACCTCTTTATATCTGACTTGCGATGGCCAAGTCCAACATAATGCAACCAAAAAACCAATCCTTCATTACTGCTCTGTAAAACATGACTCGGGGCGAAACTCCCTGGTTTTCGTCTGATTGTGTATAAGAAAAAATAAAACTGTTTAAAACAAATAACTAAAGCGCTGAAATAGGTCTGTCTTCTACAGTTTTTCCCAAATGTTTTGGCAGTGACAGTGAAAGTTGTATGCTTTAATTTTTTTGCATGTGTTTATGGCACACGAAGAACATTTCAAAGTTGCACCAACCAGCATTTGTGGCAGATTGCCAATCTCCAGTTTTTCTATAATATGGGTTTTTGTTTAAAAGTGACCCGTTATGCTTCCCTTTAAACAATTAGGACAGGTCTGTTTATTATATATTTTTTTTTACCAAAGGTGTATTTAACCTCCGAAACGATACCGATATTGCAGCTTTGCTTGTTGGCCAATAGCTATATTGACCCGATGCGATTTCAGCAGGCATCATACGTACTTTTATTACTTATTTTGTAGTGTGGAATGATGGAAAAGTCTTGATCAAGTGATGTTTCTCAACCAGAAAACAATAGTCAACAATGGGTATGAGAACAACTGACCCTTTTATTATTAACCAATGGGTGACATAAACTTGAAAATTAAGCAGAAGTACAAAGTACAAAGAATGTACAATTGAATAAACTCAATCATATATTGATAAGACCCTGAAAGAAACCTCAAGAAGTCCAATAAAAACAAATTAGAATTTTTCATTGTGCAAAATAACATTTCATGGTCACTTCAGTTTTTGTAACTGTCATAGCCAGCCTGGTGCTGCTATATGTTGGCAACATGTGAAGTTTGGAAAACACCCACAATATAGTCCTGCTGTGCAAAGTCAAGAGTCCACAGCTCCATTTTCACAGACAGCGTGAACATTGCTGTTAGTTTTTACTCAAACAAAGGTATAAATAAATAAAACATATAACACCAATAACAAGAACAAAAAACAAAGGATAATAAAATTGATGGCTAACTTTGCTACTGCTCTATCTCCACTTTCTGCAGCCTGAGTGGAGATGCTTTTTCTAAGGGTTTGGGCATGCTGAGCGGTCAGCCTGCTCCTGTGCTCGTCAGTGAGAACTGCCGCTGTGCTAAAGAGCGTCTCGCTCTCTGCTGCAGGGAGCACGGGGGAGCTTAGCTGCTGTCGCTGCCAGGGCCTGGCTCTTCTTCACTAACGTAAAGGATTGTTGTTGGGTTCAGTAGGAGCCTCACAGAGGTAGCTCCCCATTTCAATGACTGCCCCTGGGGGGAGCCCCTCAGAAGGACCTGCTGCTGTGCTGCTCTCCTCCAGTCTCTCACCAAAGAAGCTCCATCCGTGGAGTTTTCGTCACTGTACTGGTACAGTTTCATCAAACGGAGGCGTGGTCTTCCCTTTTTTCTATTTTCAACACGTCACCTGTAACACTGCTCTTGCATGTCCCAGATTTTCCTGCATTTGTGAAGTACCTGGCATAAATCTAAAACATACCAATGTATCTTTTAAAGCTTTTCATACCCAGACCACACACATTTCTGCTCACATAAGGAATGCAGTCTCACACAGTGACGCTAATGTAAACAATAATTCTGCAACCGATCTAAGAATTTCATATCACTATGGGTGCTATATTGCAATGGTTTATTTTTTATCTGTGCATTATCTTGACTGTGAAACACTTCCTGGTATCTGCACTTGCAGCATCTTGTTAAATAGAATTTTTAATCAGCTTGCCTTGTGTCTGATGGACGATTGTGACTGATCAAGGGTAGGCATGTATTTCTATGTAATGTTTGATATCACTAACCTGGCCAGGCAGATTGATAATGTGTAGCACTCTACGTTCTGCACATCATCAATGTGGGACTGCTCCATTTGAATCTGTTTGGGGAAAGGCGGGACATTCATCAGAACTCTCCGAGCTGATTGGGCCAAGCGACACCTAGTGCCCGCCTACCAAAGGCTAGTCAGGGAGCTTCTTGCTGTTCTTCTTTCAAAGATGAAATCATGGATTCTCACCAAACAGATGTGATAGCAGCAGCTATCATAGTTCCGGGGAACTATCGGGAAGCAAGACGGCAACAATTGACGCAGCTACTGTAAGAGCCAGTAGACCGTCCTGCAGTGCCTCACCGTAAAGGGACAGCTCAACGTGGTCGAAGAACAACCCTATCATTTGGGTTTAGGGATATTTAATCTTTCTTTTTGCTCCTCCACTAGGTGTTGTTGACTCACTCAGCTCCATTGCCTCTCTTGGTTTACTCACAGGGGCGACAGTGGCACAGGAGTTAGGAAGTTCATCCTGTAACCGGCTGGTTGCTGCCACAGGCCAGCAGGCAACGTAGCTTATCATCGTCAGGATGTGAATGTATGCATAAATGAGCGAATGAATGTAGTTGTCGGACTTGATAAAGCGCTGTACAAGTACAGGCTGTTTACCATTTACATTGCACGTATGTACAGTATCATATTTCTGGTCACATGGTCTTATGGTAAATCTGCACAAAGCGCTTTGTTTGCTGGCAAATGGAGCAAAAACAAAGTTTAAAGGAGAAGTCCGGTCAAAATCAGAATTCAAACTGCTGAAAGTACTTTAAATATAAAACTACTACATACTGTGCAAAAATTATACGTTTTTTTAATTATGAATAATTTTCATTTAATCATGTTTATGTGGAAGAATCCATCTTGGTCAAGAATAGTACTGCCACCTCCCATTTTTTGACGTCACTCGGCGGACCCACAGTTGAGCAAGTTTCAACGCTCTGTTTGTCACGGCGCACTATTTTCCAAGATGGCGACGACTGGTGCTCTGTAGAAGCAGAGAGTGATGAAGTACTTAGTGACAGTGATGGGAGCTCCGTGGAGCTATCATCATCTGATAGCGATATGGATTTTTTTAGAAGAGTTTCTTGACAGAAACCGGACTTTTGACGGAATCCAGTGTACCTATTTCCAGTGCAAACTCAGTCGGGTCCTACAGTATATATATATACAAGCGTGTGTGTGTGTGTGTGTGTGTGTGTGTGTGTGTGTGTGTGTGTGTGTGTGTGTGTGTGTGTGTGTGTGTGTGTGTGTGTGTGTGTGTGTGTGTGTGTGTGTGTGTGTGTGTGTGTGTGTGTGTGTGTGTGTGTGTGTGTGTGCGCGCGCTCCGCCGCAGCACGGCGCTGCAGGGGAGCGCACACACACACACACACACACACAGCGGAGGAGAGATCGCTGAAGTGACTTAAGTTATATATTTGCTCTCTAGTGAAAAGGGCAGGTGGTCATTATTGTATAAATATTAAAATGTAAAAGCGTTCCAGCACATGCTGGGGCGGAGGGATACCACATCACATGTTGTATCCCTCCGCCCCTCTGCTCGGTGACCATCCCCGCAAATTCTACATATAAAATTCTAAAATAAAAAAATAACTTACCGAAAATCCTCGCTCTCATGTCATGTTCAAAACAATTTTCTTCAAAATGGTCGCTGCATATGATGTGTTTTCTCTCTGGCCAGAAGTTAGATGGCAAATCCGTTCTCTTCAAGTTGGCAATCCAGCAACGAGCCAGGTGGCTCATGAATCGGGAAGTTGAAATAAGCTATGTTTTTTCTACTTTTACCAGTTGTGTTGGAACATCCGATGGCCATGCACGTGGGCATTGATGCTTCAGCAATAACTCTTGGGAATGTCAGCGGTGAAGTCCTCTGGAAATCCGAAAAAATATTTGATGATCGCAGCTGTGTAGAACGGCTCCTATTGACTTTGCATGGAAAGCGGAGAGAAATGCTGTCGCCGCTTCCGCTTTTCCACGCCCCAGGATGTGATGTCAAACGCCCCTTACTGCCCAAATATGGGCAGTAATGTCAGCCCCCATACACAGTGATTCAGACGACAATTTATGTTTTTATTTTCTTATTGATTAAAGATAAGTATATTAAATAACCACAAACGTATTAGTTTTAGTTATAGCTAATGATACCCTGATTTTTCCTTGTTGACCGGACTTCCCCTTTAAAACGGCAATAAAATATAATAAGCCAACAGGGTGCAATCATTTTGTGGGAAAACCTTGTTTGCAACCAGAATGAGCTACTAGCGTAGAAATTCATAACGTCATAGTACGTGACTGGGCCGTTTTTAGGGTGTACTAAGAGCAGACAGAATTCCGGAAATATTACTTTGGCCATGTCAAAATTTAGGGAGAAATTAAGTGATTGCAGCCTTTGATGCCGTTGGCTGGTCCTTCATTCTTTGGTGCAGCAGATTTTTCAGATCCATGTGGACACACTGCCTGAGGCCAAGAGGCATCCATGGCCAAGCGTCTGTAAGGATAGACAGTAGCTGGCTCATTTTCTTCTCAGAAAGTCCAAGGATTGTTTTCAATTGAAATCAATTAGCATTAATTACATGCTGACTTTTATTTTGGTATATGTAGAGCAATGCAGATAAACTGCCAGGTTTATGGCAAAAATATATCGTAAGTGCCAAACATAGGCTACATTGCCTATTATGTTGTACTGTTTGAAAATCAAAGAAGAAATCTTGACTTTTTACATTTTAGTTTTTTTGTCGTTTGTTGTTGAGGTGAGGGAATGTTGGAAGAGGAAGGAGCCATCTCCAAACGGTTCCCACAAAATTGGGAACATGAAATTCTCCAAAATGTCTTGGTCTGCTGAAGCATTTGGCTGGAACTAGGGTGCTAGGCCCAGCTGCTGAAAAGGAACCCCGTAGCAGAATCCTCCCTCCACCAAACTTGGCACAATACTGACAACCAAGTACCGTTCTCCTGGCAAGTGCCAAACCCAGACTCTTCTATGCGTTTGCCAGATGGAGATCTGTGATTTGTCACTGCAGACAATGTGCCTGTGCTGCTCTAGAGCCCAGTGGATGTGTGCTTTACACCACTGCGTCTGACACTTTGGCTTAGATGTAGCTGCTTGGCCTCCCAGACCCATTCCATGAAGCCCTCTACGCTCTGTTCTTAAGCTGATCTGAAGGCCACATGTAGTTGGTAGAAAGTTGTTCAACTCTGTATATGAGGGTTCAAAGTCACAAAAATTAATTTGAATTTGGCTGGAAAGCTGGACTTGATTAAAAAAATCAAAGGTGCGAAATACTGAAAATGGTCAAATTGTGTGCCATAAAAACCGACGTGATTAATATTGCCTCTGTGAAAATTAGAATCCACAAATTTTGATGTAATTAAAATAACATGGTAATTCGTTTATATTTTAATATATTAAAAAATATTGGGTTCTAAATTTGAATGTTTCCTTTTTTCATTCACTACCTTGATTTTAGCATCTCCACGTTTACCTCATCAGTTCTACCATTGTCATTTTTGTTACGTCCTGTAGATGACAATACGGCAGAAACCCTTGTGCTACAGCAGTGTGGCAGATCACCCGGCCGGTCACCTTCTGACCCCAGTTCCTGACGCTAACAGCGGCAGTGTAACCAGGAACTACAGACGCCCACCAAGCTGTGAAAAAGGCTGAAACAGCTCAGCTTAGGCTCATCTCTTAATTAACAGTGCACTGAACGGATCCCTCACTGCCCATTCAGTACAGCTTTGTTTTCAGCGTGAGCAACGTTGTGTGTGTGTGTGTGTGTGTGTGTGTGTGTGTGTGTGTTAGAGGTCCATTGGCCTCGAAGGTATATCTTAAGGGTTATCTTACAGCCACCCTGATAGTCGGGACCTCTGGGAAGGGAAGACCGAGGCAAAAATCAGGCTAAAAATCCTGGCTTTTTAACCAGCCTTAAACAGTACAAACACAACCAAACTGTTCAGAGCCTTATTCTATACCAATATAAATTGTGTTTATAAACAAACCTGGATCTGCCGCATACATGCATATGCATACATATTTTTCATAGTGTAAACAAGGATATGGTCCACGGAAACGTACTCGACAGCAGCCCTGTACAGTTTCTGTCTCTCTGGTCATTTGGTATTATATATTTTTTTGTGATCAACTACAGCAGCGTGGTAGGTCGTTACAGTTTCTAACTTATTCGTATTTAACCAGACAGCGTTAGCTGTTGTTGTCCATAAGATTTGCTACATCACTGTTGAAGACACAGGAGCTTTACTAAATGTTTTGCTTTCCTCTCAAACATCAGTGTCGTAGCGTTAGCTTGTGGCATTAGCTTAGCGGGTGGCATAGTTCAGCTTTAGGTTTTTTCTTGTCCATTTGCTTTATAAGGAAAATCTGTTTTGTCAATAAAGAGGAGTGGATGTGTTCTTCTGGCTGTACTCCGTATATTAGCAGAGTTTAAACCTCCTAAGAGACAGTATTTTTATATTGAGATATTGATTATTTTTAGAACTTTATTCTAGAGCTTGGATTTCTTGATAAAGGAAGATTTTTTAATGTCTCGATACTGATGTTGCTTGACATGCAGGAAAATGGCCTGTACCACACACACCCTGGCTTTTACTTCTCAGTTTTCCTGTTTGTGGTGTGAAGACAACCACAGAAAAAGCTCAGGAAGTGGCGTTATCATTCACAGCAGCCTAGTTCCAAATACTTTTACATAATGCTGGAATGTTCATTACCCAACTTTTGTCATAAAAAGGTACAGACAGTGTTTACAAGCAAGTTATTTACTTAATATCTTTACAAGACCTTTCATGTAGGAAGAAACATCACTGATCAGGTGAACTGTTGTCACTGCAATTAGGTATGACTAGGGCTGGGCAACGATTAGAATTTTTAATCGCATAATTTGCCCGATTAATCATGATCAATCGCATTGTATGCGCAAACTCCAAGAATGAATTCAAAAGTAGTGTAAAGAGCACTTTTATTTTAATGTTCTGCTGCCATATGAACAAAAGTGTTGTAACATTTGTAGCACTTATCTTATTTTATACTGGATATTTTCAACCCATCTATTGAATTTAGTGCACTAGTTGATCTTTTCTTCATAAGAGAACAGCAAGCACTGCAGCCAAAATATGGCCTTTTTTGACCTGCTGTATATTAGCCACTCCCTAAGCTTGATGTATCATGAAACTTGACCTTTTGGGTTTTGTGGCTTTTATTTTATTAATACAATTAAATAATAATAATAATAACAATAATGTTATGTTCAGTGTTTTTTTGCTAATCCACCTCTTATATATTTCAATCCTTATGTAATTTTGTCTGTGTTGTGTGCACCTGCCTGTTGCTTTAATCCTATAAATTTCCCCGTCCTGGGATAAAAAAAGGATTAGCTAATGTTATCTTATCTTAAATTCATTTCCGAACCGCTTTATCCCTCATGGGGTCACAGGGGTTGCTGGTGCATATCTCCAGCGTTCATTGGGCGAGAGGCGGGGTACACCCTGGACAGGTCGCCAGTCTGTCGCAGGGCAACATAGAGACAAACAGGACAAACAACCATTCACGCACACACTCACACCTAAGGACAATTTAGAGAAGCCAATTAACCTAACAGTCATGTTTTTGGTCTGTGGGAGGAAGCCGGAGTACCCGGAGAGAACCCACGCATGCACAGGGAGAACATGCAAACTCCATGCAGAAAGACCCAGGGGTGTACTCAAACCCAGGACCTTCTTGCTGCAAGGCAACAGCGCTACCCACTGCGCCACTGTGCAGCCCCTTATCTTATCTTATCTTAAATAACACTTTTTAATATATGTACTGGGTTCTTTCAAGGTCTTAATTACATGTTATGTGTGGGCTCCAGTAACATATGATAGATAATATCTACTTTGAAAGTTAACATGAACTGCTGCTGAAGATGACCACTGATCTACCTGGATGTTCCATGGAGGACTGAAACGCCTCAGTCAGAGACGTCTGTGGGTCTGTCGGGGCAATGACAGAAGTTTCGTCTCCTCTCTCCGTTTCTGTGGCTCGACGTTTTCTTGCTCATGTTTTTTCACGTGCTTAGATAAATTTGTTGTGTTTCCACTGAAATGAACCGGCTTTTTACAAAACATACAGCTTGATTTCATTTACGGTATTAAAATAAAGCCAAACGGTGCTACTTCCCCTGTTCATGTTTTTTCCGCTGCTGCGGTCTCTCTCAGCTGTTTGTGTGTTAAGTTTGTGTGAGAGCTGAGTGGGCGGGCCAGGCTGAGCCTGCGTGCTGATTGGCTGGCACCGCTGAGCCATGTACGAGAGGGGAGGGGGAGCGGGAGAGTGCTGCCGTGACACAGCGCGCCGCAGTCAGCGCGCGTGCTGCCTGACACTGACTGAAAGCATGTGAGCAACATGCGTTAATGCGCGATAAAATAAATATCGCCGTTAATAGTCTAATGAATTAACGCAAAATTAACGCGTTAACTTGCCCAGCCCTAGGTATGAAACAATACAATCTGGGAGGATTTGAGGAGCCATATTATCTTTGCAGTGCACAAAAAAACTCAACTTGCTGTCAAAAATTAAAGCATCAAGTTAGTTAAAGGTATACTATGCAACCGGGGTTGATTTTCCAGCGAGGCTCCCCCCAGAGGGCAAAAGTAAAAGTGCACTGTCATAAAGATGCTCAGCTGTTCTGGTTTCTCCGTCAAGCCAGGTGCGGTTGTTTTGAGCTTAGCAGACAGGCGAACGCAACGAAAAGTAAAAAAAAACGGCAGTACAAACAATGACTAACACGGTGAAAATATGAACATCAGGGTTTCCCACAGCGCTAACTTGGCGAGGCTGCGGCCCCAAACTCACGCTACCGCCTCGCCAACATTAAAAAAAAATAAATAAAAATAATAATAATAATAATAAAACTCGATATGCTTGCATGTTTATTTGACGTTAACACGCGGTTCTTTGTTGTTGCTTTCGCGTGTACATATAGTGAATGGTAGGGCAAAAACACATGGAGTTCTCGCCGTACATCAAGACCGACTCTCGCGGTCTTGCACCAGACTTCTGAGCCTGTGGGTGCGGGCTGAGGGCTCTTGCAATGGCGTACCGCGCACGTGACGTCACCGTCTCAAGAGCAACGCCCCTTTTGCCGCTTAGGTAGGACATACAGGTAGAGAACGCCCGTAGCAACCAGCTATTACACGCACAACAGAACCAGCTATATGACCGACTTTGCAGCCATTAAACTTTCCCAAGACGATGTCCCAGGCGCACGGTTTACTGGTCGCACTGTCGAAGAACACACCAACCTTCAGCTCAAATGATGGCTTGAGTGTCGAGGGCTTAAAAAGACCGGAAAACGGGCCGAGTTGATCGAACGGTAAGCTTTTTTTTTTTTTTTTTTCTGCGCGGCGGTCATGGCGTTGTCGGCCGTTTTTTTTTTGTTTGTAATCACCGTCCAGGAATCGGTATATGTTTAATGTTTGTCTTATTTGAAATGTTTTTGAGTAAGCTATCCTGGTAGCAGGGTATCATGTTAGCGCCTGCTACCATGATAGCCTATATGCTATCATGGTAGGTTCACTACTTGATGTCGCTGGAATTGGGTCAGGATGTTCTTCGGTTGTGCCCTTTCCTCCAACAAAATGCTTGCTACATATGTAGGTGAATTTGGTAACTTTTTCCGGGTTGAACTGTTGTGTAGGCTGACCGCACCGGTGTACCCAGCGCACACATTTCTCCTTGGCACTCTTGAATTTCGGGAAAGTAATGAAGAAAACATCCTTCATGTGCGGCCGATCAGTGTACCTCGAGTCGCTGTTGCATGTTCCATAGCAACAATGTTTAAAAAACATGGTCTTAGATTTGGAAAAAGCAGTCGTTTAACGAGTAAAACCAAGGCTAACGCACGTCTCTTTTACAGCGAAACAGCGGCGGACTATGCAAGTTTGCCCTACTGCGTACCACGTGATGTGACGTCATCGTGACGTTACGTTTCTAAAAATAGCTCGCTCGCGGTACGCCATTGCAAGTGCGGTATTTCCCCCACAGACCACCAGGGCGGCCGAGAAAACCTTTGTTCGACCTGAAATGACTCATTTAATCATCCAAAACGGTATGGAACACATTAATTAACTGAAAAATGTTGCATAGTATGCCTTTAAGCTGTCAGAGGAAGGTGTCTGATGGTGACAACGTTTGATGCAGACCTTCAGTTTCAGTGATGCTGATTGCAAAGAGCTGCGAGCTCCAGAGGACCAAACTAGTGGCACCACAAGGGCAGTTTTAGGTAAGGCAGGTTTATTTATAAAGCACTTTTCAGTATCAAGACGATTCAAAGGGCTTCTAGTGTTACAGGCAGCGGAAGTCTTATCAGTCAGAACAGTGAGTGAAGGTCTCTAGATATAGAAGATGCCTCCTAAAAGCCTCAGACAACATTATCAGTGATGGAGTTGGATGGAGCTTACATCTTGGGTGTGCATTAGGCCAGCTGGTTGTATATTGTGTAATTGCTCAGCATGTGCAGTGTGGAGATTACAGAAACCCGGGGTTCAGAACTAAGATGTATCTGAGGGATTCAACACATGAAATCCAGGTGCTGTTCTTTCTAAACCAAGCACATAATCAATGTTGTTGGAAATTGGGTTCCCCAACAGATTTGCACCATAAAATGTAATAAGTCCTGTTCAGTTTTATTGCTTCTGGGTGACCTGTGCATTGTAGGTTCTTTAATGGTCAAAGTTGGCCTTCAAGACAAAGATAGAAAGAAAATTAAATAAACATCTAATACTCTTTATTAGTCATAGCTGCTAACTACTGACAGGGAGGTAAAGGGGCGTGACTCTCGCCAGATGGATGCAGTTCCCCGAGCTCCACGCATCCATCTGGGATCGCTCCATTGGACATATATTTCAGAAGGAGGGGCATTATCAAAAATCTTTGCATATGATTGGATAAACCACTTGTCCGTCATCTTTACTGACACAAGTTCTTGCCAAACCTGGTCGGGAGAAGGGCGAAAACATTGTTTCCACTAAGAAAAACCTTCAAAGCCGTTCTCTGGTGTTCTTTTAAAGAATTTATATTCGGTAGATTGGACAGCACTGATGAAATGGCATCAATGTTCCTTCCTCGCTGCGAGCCGCCATTGTTGTCTGTTTCCAAGCAGTTGGTTCTCTGATAAGTCACATCTACGAAAATCCCACCCGGCGATCCTGATTGGCTCGTCCATTTTATGCGCTATTGAAATCCCTCCCAGTGGCAGCGACTCCAGATGGATGAGTGGAGCCGTGTGGAGCTCGACGTCCATCTGGTGAGAGTCAGGTTAAGCGCACGGCGCGGTAGCAGCCAGCCGCTAGATTCACCAAACAGGAAGGAGTAGGCGGCATGGTTTTTCAAAATAAATGAAAACTTTAACGTTTTGTGATATTTAAAATCATTTTAAAGTATCCAAATATAGGCCATAGATAATATAGGATATATCTCTTATGATTTACATTGTTTTAACATATATTTAAAAAAAAAAAAACAATATTCTGATGGTGTGGCGGCTTTTATTTTGGTGTACCACGATTAGTTGCATGTAGCGGAAATCCTCCTTGAATTTCAGTTCAGGCGCTGCTCTTTGGACACCTTTTATTAACAGTTTAATAAAATGAATTTATTGTCAGAAATCTTAACAGTTTTTGTTTTACTGTTGATTAAAGTAAAATATATAAGAAATGGTAGATTTTTGTTTTTTCTTGACTGAAATAAACATACCAAAGCAGAACTTTAAAACCAGTGCATCCACTTAATTGTTTTTTTGTTTTTTTTTGTGTTCAAGATTCTATTTTACGACCCAAAGCTGGCATTATTTTATTGTGTTGGTGTTACTTTTTATCTGACCGCAGCAAGAGTGATTTGATGCCGTCAGACTGCACGGTTAAATCTCAGTAACATTTGTTACACGACACAGTTGATTCCATTGAAGAAGCACTAAATGTATTTGCTATTCATAAAAACGGCAATAGCTGCAGTTCATAAAATTAAATCAGTAGAAATAATAAGCAGAAATCAAAGTTCTATTTTATCTGAAAAGCTCAGTTAAAATATTTTATAAAATAATGAGCATCATATTTTTTGTTTAGGGGATTATTTTTCCTAGTTGCTGCATGACTGGAGGATCTCTCTTATCCCAGGCAGGCGACAGTCTTTCCAGGTTATGTTTCACATCCTGAGCCTTTAGGTGGCTGAATGGATTTAAAATGATCGTTTCACCTGAAATCAGGAGCTGTGATCTTGGTGCTGAATGAGCTCAGTTTGGGGGGAAAAGCTGGAGTTGTTTTGGTTGGACATTTGATCACTGCCTAGAAACATTTTCTAATATTAGAACATTTTCTTGATTTGCCCGGCTTCTCTGATGACTGTGGAGCACATGGCCAGCCCATTGACCAATCAGAGCGCAGGACCAGCTTTCCCTCTCTCTAGCAACAGTGAGTTACTTGCTGCCTATTCATTATTTATTTTCCTGTGGACTCCCTCTGCTGCGTGGACTCTGCTGGTTGCAAAGTGCTCCGTCTCTCAGTCGTTCTCCTGCTGCATGTCGCCCCACGGCCAGACTAACTGCAAAGTGTCTAAAAAGGAGCGGATCTGTCGACGCCAAGCTGGCCAGCTGCTGTTCTGACCCGTACTGCACAACTAAGACACCGGGACCGTAACACAGAAGACTGCTCTTTCAACATCGCAGGACTAGTTTTACTCTGGAACTTGGAGTCAGACTGAACCACTACACTCGTGCTCAGCTTTTGAAATCTTCTTTGATATTTTTGCTTTGATTTTTGCCGTCTTACCGTGCTGCTTCTTTGACTGTAAACGAATTAAACATGGCAACTGGAAAAACAACTGGACTTTTTCTCAGGATGACAATCAGGGGAGGGAGGACAGTAGGAGGCTGGACTTTTTGCATGTTTTATGGGCCTGGGCTGGGGGTCAGGAGCTGGTGGAGAGATGAGGCAGAGGAGTTTAGGCTTTGGAGGGGGGGGGTTATGGTGGTGTGAGGATTGCGGGCTGTGGTTGGGTATGCCAGTGCCACGTGTCTAGCCTGGCACTTCTTGCTTGTCGATTCGGAGGATGTGGGACTGTGAGTCTTGCTGAGCCTGTCCGGCTTCTCTCTGAATAAAAAGTGGGGTGAGTTTTGCACGTTCCTGCATCCAAACCTTTAAGCATAGTCTTTAAACACAGGTATGTATTTCTATATGTATTTTTATTTAGGTATTCCTATTCTAAAAGGGTTTTCAGTAAACGTGTGTGTGCGCATTCGGAATGCCATGGAAGAGGGATAATAACTAGACTAAGGTGCAGTAGCACGCACTTTGGGATTCATACATGCAAACCGGACATTTACTTTATTATTTTATGCGTCTGCCTGATTGTATCCAAGCGTATGCACCATCATCCGAAATATTGTCCATTCATGAACATTTCTGAAACGTTGGCAAAGCATCAGGCCTCACAGACCAGGCCTTTGGTTATTCGGATTGAGCCATTTTGGAAACGACCCCAAAAATCCTTTCAGCAATCGACCAAAATCACCTTTTTGCCGTTTCACTTTTTAATCCTACCTGTTCCTGCTCCTCATACACCTCCTTTCATGCTGTTCAGACTTTAGCAGGACCATTGTCCTCGGTTGGTCCACAAATCACAGATGTCGTACTTAATCTGGGAACCATAATCTCTCGTTTTTCCGTCTCATAGCATATTTCCCACTTTTGAATTTAATTTAGTAGCAGTTTTCGTTACGTGTCCCGTTCTCAGATTGCTGAAAAGACTTCCGATTGGTCCCCATTTTACCTGGAATGTTACAATCTAGTTTTCAGTCTCTGATTTTTTTTTTTTTTTTTTATATACGGGTATTTTTAAAAGAATTGTCTTTTATTAGTTTGTCTAAGCAAGGCAGATAGTGAACGCGCTTATTTCTACCTAGAAATGAGCCTAGTTGCACGGTGTGAACTGTGAACGTGCTGTGTGCGTTTTATTAGGCTTTGCCGTTAATTGTGTCGCTCAGTTGTAATTAAACCTCCCTGATGATAATTTTGCTGCACGTAGAAGGACTGACGTGTTTTGGTTGAAAGATGCCAGGACAGGTCTGAATAAAGATACTTTTCTGTCCCGGGCAGGAACCACTTTGGCAAAGGGTGCTGCCTGTTTAAGAACATTCTGGCTCCACTACAGCTGATTAGTGGTTCACATCATGGTTTGCATGCTCCCACTGCACAAGCCTTCCTTCGGCTTCTGTCAGTGGGACTTGGTGGTGTGCGAGTCGTAGGAAGGGTTAATTGACAGTGAAAGTTGTTGTTCCTGTGCGGGGTGTTGTGCATCAGTTTGTGTTGCGAGGGAGTGGACGTGGAAGAGGGGCCGGGGGCTCCTGTCCAGGTCCTGGTACGCTGTCGGTTATGACGCAGCAGGCTAGACTGCACAGATGCATGGAGCTGCCGCAGTTCGCCATTTTCATGCAATGCATTAGCTTCGTTTCACATAGGTCTGTGTCGCGTTTCTCTGGCTATTTATCCAACAGCGTCATCCGTTTATCAGTAACTGTGATCGCTTTGCAATATCTGTTTTCTTATTTCCAAATTAGCATTATTATGGACTCGTTTAAACATATTTTTTTCTTTTGTTCTTTTTTTTCTGCTATGCAGGTCCATCGTAATTCCTTCATAAATTTGAGCGCACTTGAAGGGATTAAAAAGCTCCTACTCCATCCACTTTTCCTGTAACCTAGCCGTTGATTTGGAGCGCGGAGGTCCAGCGACACCGGGTCGTCGGCTGCTCTGATCTGTCGTCAGAACGCCAAAGTAGCACCAGGCTCAAGGTTTCTGCTGCTTGAAGGAGCATGTTGCCAACGCTCTCCCTCTGCTCCATCATTTGGCTCAACCGGGGTATCAAGCTGAGGAAAGTGCAGCAGTCAAGCAACACCGGTCAGCTCTGAAGCCGCTGCCACCACAGCCATTATCGCAGCTACCTTCTACACTAGCAAACATGCTTCTGAGCTTTGGGTGACTGGCCCTCCTTCCTTCAATCCCCCAGCCTAGAAATCACAGAACCACCACCTTTTATTGACCAGAGAGGCTTCGGTTTCTGAGGAGGATTCCATTCTAGACTAAATCAGAAAAACAGCAACTCATCTGCTCTACAAAATGGCGGCAGATGGTTTCCAGTACCGGGCACTCTACACATTTACCAAGGACCAGGAGGAGGACTTGGATCTGCAGCCAGGAGACCTCCTGACCGTCAGCAAGGCCTCTCTGATGTCAGCGCTGAGCTACGAGGAGGGCTCTGAGGAGCACCCGCAGCATCTAGGCTGGCTCCTAGGCTACAACGAGCGCACCAAGCAGAGAGGCGACTTCCCAGGGACCTTTGTCGAGTTTGTTGGTCCCATCAAAATGGCCAACCCATCGAGTCAGCCAAGGTCCCAGCGCCCTCTCCCAGCTGCTCCCATACCAGAACCAGCTCAGGGTAAGGGCTTTCATGTTATTTCAGATCATTTTCATCCATGTCAGCATCGCACCAACGCGTGTGTTAGCACACCTTCTGATGTCTGCTTGTGTCTAAATATTATCCAGGCAACTTTCACAAATAGAAGAAAAGCTTCCGAGTCAGAAACCGTCTTTTCAGAACAGAAAATCTTCTTAGTGTAATGTTATTTAGACCAGAGTTACCAGGTTTTTAGATTTTAAGAGAGGTCTGGTTTCTGGTTTCTGTAGAATCAGTGACGCGGCCCTGCGCTTTACTGCCTCATCAGATGACCACTGTTGCTGCTGACCCAGTAGCAAACATCACTAAAATGGTATACATTCTGCAACTGTCGTTCATTATACCGGCATTACTGTAAAAACAGTGGCTATAACAATAAAACAATATTTAAGTTGAGT